>NW_008795405.1:16713481-16722461 GCF_000699145.1 Aptenodytes forsteri
GTGGGGGGGGGGGGGGGGCTGTGAATGTGTATGCTCATGACAGCTTTTCATAGCAGACAAGCATCCTAACAGGGAATGCACGGGCTTCTAACAGCCTGAACTGTAGTGGAAAGCATTTGCTAGCCCTGAAACATGCTGAATGCTGACTGCTGTGTTCATCTGCTTCTATTTAATAGCCTGTGACAAGCGAGTCTAGAGACATAGCCTGACTGTGGTGCTCTTTAAAATCCAAGAACCGCTTTGCTCATGACAGCTTTTCATAGCAGACAAGCATCCTAACAGGGAATGCACGGGCTTCTTTCTTGTAACAGCCTGAACTGTAGTGGAAAGCATTTGCTAGCCCTGAAACATGCTGATTGCAACCTGCTGTGTTCATCTGCTTCTATTTAATAGCCTGTGACAAGCGAGTCTAGAGACATAGCCTGACTGTGGTGCTCTTTAAAATCCAAGAACCACTTAAGCAGAGCGGACTTGCACCAGTGTGTTTTTAGCCTTCGTGGGCTTGAAAGAAAACATTGCATCTCAGCCTTTAATGTCAGGTTGTATCAGTTTTCTGCTTTTTGAGGCATAGTCACAATTTTTGTCTAAGGTGCAGTTGAATTCATGCCTTTGTATTTCAGCTTGTCTTTGCCGTTGTCTTTTTTGGCTGTGCCTTCACACACAGTGCCTGCAAGAAGTATTTATGAATATACAATGCATGCTAAGTGGTCTTCATGGGTTTTCCAGGCACCTGCTAGAATACTGCCTGCTGCTGACCGTTGCAACCGTCAGCAGCAACTTGTCTTCCTTTTCTTGCCTTCCATTGTCCAGGTACTGTACTCCCTTTATGGTACATAGCTGTCAACAGGTGCAAGCTCAAATATGGAGGCATATGCTAGCATTTAATTTCTAGCACGGAAGGAGGACGTTCTGCACAAGAGATAAATATCTATAGATATACCCGCATCTATATCTCTAGATATAATTATATGGCACTTGCAGTTTTATGCAGGCTGCATAAGCAAACCCATCACTTACGCTTTAGGGCGAAGGTTCGCTCAACTTGTGTCATTTTAATAATTGTGAATGTAGTCAGCTGAGCTTTTGTGTTTGTGCATCACAGAATTTTACTGAAAACAGGATTCCCAAGTGGAAATGTCCAAAGGACTCTCCTCCCATTGCTAATGCACGTCTTGTAAACTTAAATGAAACCGTTTGGCCATCTCAAAACAGTTTATATCCTGTTTCAATCTGGGACTTGGAGGAGATTTCTAGTATAAGCAGGGCCCAGCATATTCTGCAGATTTGTGACTACAGTTTCCAACTCCTGTGACAGAATTGCGCTTCTAAATTCAGGCTCTTTAAAAGAGGACGAAAAAAGAGTTTCCAGCCTTTGTGATTGAAAGAGGACTTTGAAACATGCGAAAAGTGTAAACTAATAGGGAAGTCTTCCTGAGTCTGCACACAGCCTAAACTAGTAGCTTTAAGAGATCTGAATATCTCCTCTTAGTGGGATATTGACTCAGAAACTTCATAGAGAAGTTTAAATACGAACACTGCTAACTATATTAATGCCGATCACTGTAGCAGAAACATCAGTCACTGTTGTATTTCACAGATCTCTATGCTGCTTTCCACATCTCCCAAGTGCCAAAAGCACCAGCTGCCAGAATCTTCAGCTTCACTTGGGCAGCTTTTATAATGCAGTAATGTGCTATCGATATAAAAATATTTTTGCATATGTGCTTTTTATCACAGTTAATAAAACGGAGGCCTACTGCACTTATTTTTTAAAACTACATGAAGCTGCCAGAGAATTTCCAGTTTGCCAACCCTGCGTACTGTGAAATCCAGGATCTCGCTACACAAATGTAGACACCGCCTGCTGTGGAATACCTGAAGCCTTGACTGTAACACCCCTTTCTCCGCAGAACTCGCGGGCCATCTCTGTAGAGTTCCTACTGTGTACATAGAAATCGGTTTCCTCTGCTTTCCAGCAAGGAGTATGTAGCATTTTGTGAAAACAAGGCCACTGTATATTCTCTAAATTGAAAGGAAAAGATACCTGGTGCTTTACTCCCCACTTTAAATTATTTAACTTTTTCTCTCATCATTGAAATGCCCTTTATCCTTTTTTCTGTATGTTCCTGACCCAGATATCCAAAGTTTTCTAGGGACTGTCTGTTTAAAGTGATTCATGGGGCAACAGTCTGCCCCCACATATACTCTTGAATCCCGGCTAACTCCTGTGGTGTGCCATTATTGCAAGGGGGTCCCAGAGTATTTGCATTGCTTTGAACAGAGTTTCTTCAACGGAACCTTTTTTTCCTCTGCTTAGTAATTCTTAGCAGCACACAACTGAAGTCTCTTGCTGGTATTCTTTCTTAACGATGTCGCTCCAAGTTACGTACAAGCCTCTTCCCTTTCCAGCTTTCTCTAGGGAGATTCCAGTGCGTGACAATCTGGATGTTGCCCTTTTTGTATGCTCTTCAGCACAGGGTGAGTGCATCTGTTACCTAGAAAGTCTTGAATTCTAAACAGGATGAAACTATTTGGGTGTTTAAAGACCAACCTGCGATTATGATGCATGACCATGTCTGCATTACTTCTCTGATCTAATTAAAGGGGTCTTGTTTCAGTTACTGTCTACATGGTACACCTTCAACTGCTGACTTACAATATGCAATGTTGATTTCAGCCTTGTACTGTAAATGTTGTTCTTCACAAAGAGAATGTGCAATAGGAGAAAGGGATGATGGGTGGCATAATTTTGACAGGAAAAAAAATGTTGTGGGTAACATGCTAGCTTTCTTATAAATATGAAATATGGTTTATTTCCTTTTCCCATGGGTTTTCCTGCTTGGAAAAGGAAAATTGAAGATATGTGCCTGTTTTTGTCCCTGGTGAATTTCTCAAATGCAAAGGTAATAGAGATTTGTGTTAGTTGCAATTTAAGCGTTGAACCCATGAATGTTAGGTTGTGATTGTATCGCTCGTGTTTCTCGGCTTGCCGCGATTATGGCTTGTTGAGGTGGAGTTTCAAAGCTACCACCTATTTGTATCTGTATTCCATCACGTGGGATAGGCATTTCACCACCAATGCAGGGTTCCTGTTGTTGTTTTGTTTCCTTTTTAAAACACTGGTGCTGTTTGGTCCAAGACAGAGAAGCGTGTACGGAGTGACAAGAAAAGTTACCTGCACCGCAGAAGAGTGACAAATGTGACTGCAGTATTGATGCCTTGATATGATTTAACTATGCAAATAAACAAATAGGTGAGGGGGGAAAAATTCCTGGGTTGCATACCTAATCTCTTAGTTTTTGCTCTGTAAATTACTCTTACGTGTGTAGGTACATACATATACACACAGACATGCATGCACATACATATGCAAAGTCTTTTCTTTATGTAGAAGTGATGAAACAAAACCCTTTCCTCCAAGTTATACTTGATGTATTGGTGCAAATACAACTTGCTGCTGCTAAGGGAGGATCTTGGCTAAGGGCAAACTTTGGATTCACATCTTCCCAGTTTGAAGACCTGTATATAGCAAACAAACAGTTTGTTTAGCCTTTCTGAAGACCTTGGAATGTCATCTAGGACACATGTCCTTCCTCATACTCCACTGATTTGGAGATTCCTGTACTTTAAACAAACATAGTGAAGGGCAACTTGTTAATTGCAAGTTCTTTCCTTTAATTTGGGAACAAAAGATAATAAAAAGCAGCTGGACCTCTTCCTGGAATTCCTACCCTGTTCAGTCAATACCTCTGTATTCTGGTGGACCTAGAAATCATAGCTACTGCAATAAAAACGATCAGTTTGGGAATTCAGTCTGTCTGAGGGTAGTTTTTAGTGCTATGTACAGCGTAGGAAGCGCTTTGCATCTGCGAACATGTTCTTCTTGTAGACAAACAGCACTTGCTTTTCTGGAAAAAGGAAATCAAGGATGAGATGTGAAGCGACTTGCCCAGAGTCACGAAAGGAATCTCCTGGAGCCAGGACTGAACGAGAGGTTCCGGTTCCCTAGTGTTATCTTCAAATCACTAGGTTTTACTCTTTTAATACATTTGTCCCTTTAAAGGAACCGAAAAACAAGTTGACATATCTTAAAGACCCACATCAGGACAGTAAGGGCTAGAATTAAACATACAAGCTGTCGTGATTTGGGGTTGTTATGTGTATGGTAGCCCAGACGTTGCTCACTACTTGGCGGTGCTTTGCACGGCCTGCAGAGTGGAAGGCCAGCACAATGTGTCGGTGTGAGTAACAGCAGCAAATGTGTGTCCTGCTCTATTTGTCTCATTTGATGCTCCTCTTAACTGAGGAGGGAGAATGCCATTTTAAAGTGAAGTGGGTTCATCTTTGTTCTACCAGCCTGTAGCGTGACTGACCATTTCTTTCTTGTGGGGCTTTCTCTTTTTCTTTAAACCAAAATATGGAGGGCTTAATTGTTCTTTCCTGCCTCTTAATCCAGGCCTTTGCTGACAAGCACCAGATAGGAAGGTTGTGGAAAACTTTGGACTGCTGATTCAGGGACATCCTCTTAAGATTTAGAAGAGTAGAGATATACAACATGTAAGGGATCTGACTATTCCTATTTGTCTTCTAATTTATGGTCAAGACTGCACCTTCTGTCTTCCATTTCATGATCTTAGTGTAGATACTAGGCTGTGTTTGTTTAGGTTTCTTTCCCTCCAAGTTAGGATTAGTTCCTTAGGGTTCAAATAAGTTCTAAATTTCACAGAGAAGCACCTGAACCAAAATCCTGGATCCAAACATCCCAGACTTGATGTGGAATTCAAATCTGGATCCCAACTCTGTGGCTTACTAACCTACCCATTTAGGGAAGGGTTTGTTGTCTCTACGTGGTGTTTGTGTTTTTGGTCCTTTGGAACTAAGCTTTTAATTTGGTTGCCAGTTCTGCAAGGACTTTTTAACTTCTTAGCAATGCCGGTGTTCACACGCTCCATTGCTGGCAGTGCGATGCGTAGTGATAAAATTTGACTCTGTCTAAGGGTTACTGAGATAAACCAGCATTATCATTCGTAAAGGTCATTTTCTTGTTTAGTGTTCTGAGCTTTGGATTTGAATATAGCTCACATCTGAAAGGACACATCTTCCAACTATGACCTGCGTCACTGGCAGAGAGTTGCGTAATCTGTACTTGTGGAATGGGAAGGTACAAGCTTCCATCGTTGCTGATGCATCATGTGATCCACCTATTTTGTTTTTCTTATAGCTGTTGTTTGGTTTATATATTTTTTTCAGTTTTATAGAAAAAAAACAAACAGGGGAAGTTCAGGATTTTTTCTACAAGGTATAAACTCCAATGATTTAGTGGTGACTAGAGAGCTGTGAAAAATACCCCATTAGGAGATGATGGGCTAAGCGTAGGTCCATTTCTCTTAGACAAGTAGGATAACCTTTAAGATGCATGGAACAATGTAATAATCGGGAAAACTAAAGCTGACATTTGTTTCCAAGAAATTCTGTAAGAAATATCTATGGAAAAGACATCAGTGATCGAGAATAATGTACAAATTAATGTGTTTGAAACTTGTGTATCCATTTCTTTAATCTCATACTCTTCAGTGAACGGTACACTTGTGTTCAGTTTTATGATCAAAAACAAAGACCAAAGAAGGCCAACCTCATTTGATTGTGTATATTCTGCCTGTCTTAATTATCGATAGCTGTAAGGATACAGTGCAAGTGATCTGGTAACCAGTGGTTCTCGTCCTTTTCTTTTAGGGGGAAAAACAACTTCAAAAATGTATAATTTATTGCTCAGCAATAACCATGTTGTTAAAATAATAATAATAAAAAAGGAATTAGCAACATGTCTTAATTTCCCAATAGCATTATTATATGTTGTATTTCAGTTTATTGTATATTGTGTTTTTGTATTTATTTGTGTTTGGAGGTCTTGCTATGTCTTTTTGTGTTTAAATGCTAATAAACAAGGACAGTGTGTAAGAGTGTAGAATGCCAAACTCTGAAATGCTAAACTGTATTATTAAAGGAAAAATAAATCTAAGTAGGAAATAATATTTTTTAAAAAAAACTGGTGTGTTGAATTTGAATGACTGCAGCTGACTTGCAAATGGCCAAGGTGCATCTGTTTTCCTCTCTGAACCCACTGTACACTGGCTGTTCAGTGCTTTACGCTTACGCACCTGATAGACCTTTATTGTGGCATTTCCCTTCCTCTTCACAGGAAACTTGCCATAACTTTTATCAGAGTCCTATTTTCCATGTGATAACTCTGCTAGAATAAACTAGGCGATGGTGTTCATCCTAACGTCAGTGTCAAGTGTCTTCGTGCAAATCAAGTAGAAATAATTGAAATGGCTTTTTGCGCATTTGTGGTGCACTGCTTTCCCAAAGAGGTGGGGGAAAGGAGAGAGAGAGTGTGGCTTGAATGTCTGAAAATGTAGATTTATTTTTTTCTTCTCCAGTGTCACTAGTGACTTTTCTCAACTCAGAAATGCTTTTCAGGTGTGTGTTTGAAATCATGGAACACAGTGCCGTCTGTAAAAGCAGAATGCTATTTTGAAATGGGTGAAGCAATAATATTTCCACCACATTTGAGATTCAGCCTAGTGATGAAAACCCTGGTCTCCAGTGATGGCGTATGAAGCACGTCACTTCTACCGAGCACTACGCTGATCTGTCTGTCCTTCTGTTTCTTCCTCCCTCCCTTCCCTCCCACCCCTTTCTTACTGAAATTTCCATTTCCCCTCTTTCCCGCATTGCTAAACCCAGTATTACCCCTGCAGTGACGTGAATGTCCTCCTTGTGCTCAGAGGCAAGACTGCGGTGTCTTGGCAAAAGCCACTGCCAGCACCCGAATGTGAGGACGACCTGGCCAGCTGATACTGGTGTTTGCAGCAAGTAGCTTAAAAGTGCTGGGTGGCCGAGTGCCTTTTATTGATAAAATGGGGACACCAGAGAAAAGGCAAATGCAGGAAGGTTGCACAGTGAGAGGGAAGGGTGCCTAAGAAATGCCATCCTCGCCGCACGCAGGATCTGCTGAGGTGGATGTTCCCTTCTGCTGCTGAGAGCAGTCACTGGTAAGTGACTCTCTGGATGCTCTGGCATCCCCTGCCCTGCTCGTCACGCTTTCCACTTGTACCCGCACGTCCGGCATTCGAGGCTGCACCACCTAAAGCTCTTCACATCTCCTCATTGTGGAGCATGAAAAGACAGTGAACTTCCTTGTCTTCGTAACAAAGTGGGTTACCTTCAAGCAGAGCCCTCTTAAGGAAGAGTAGCCTTTGCTATCCCCGGAGCTCCTCCTCCTTCCAAATTTTTTGTTTGGTGCTGCTCAGACGTGACACTTGTGTCATTACAGTGCAGCAGGGTAGGTGGAGAGGAAACAAAATTGCTTTAAACATGAAGGCAAACACCGATTCTGTAATCACCTCCCTGCTCCTCCTCCCCCACCAATGAATCGTAATTGAAATGATACATGATGCTGTTCCTGGCAAGAATGGGTCTTTATAGAAGGTTTCTTCTTCGCGACAGGTCACAGAAGGCAGCTGGCAGCTTTGTAGCATGCTTTCCCCCGGTGGGTGATAAGTTATTTAGGGTGATGGGAACAGAGTGCTAGCTCTGGGAGAGCGGAGCAGCCTGGGAGAGTGGGGTGAGGAGCTCTCCTGGTCTAAAGAGGTGCTGTGCAGACACGTACGTCGCCCAAGCCTGGACCTGCTGCTGGGGCCATCTTTTGCAAGAATTGCAGGGGGATTTTTAAAATTTTTTTGGAAGTTTTCCAGTGTTTCAAGCCTTGGGTTTGCTTGCTGTCTGGTAAGGAGAAGCATTTTCAAAACCTCTGACTTCTTCGTCCTACAGATGGGCCTATTGCCTGCTGCCTGGGATAGCCTGCTTCGGTGCGACCAAGTCCTGGAATTGTTTGAAGAAGGGGGAAATATCTGGCAGTCTAAACAAGTGGCGAAAGAGGTGATTTCCCCCACCCTTCCCCAAAGCCGGTTTTCCATGAGTCAGTTGTGCGGTTCCTTCCTGCACGCCTGGGTTGAGCCCTAGAGGCTGTCACCGTTGAGTAACACATCTGGCTTGTTCTCGTTTGGCCAAAACCGGTGTTAACCTGAGTGTCTTCCTCTGCCCCCCTTGGTGAGGAAGGTGAGCCTACCCAGCTCTTTGCTCCTTTGGGGGGGCCACCGGAGCTGGCTCTGGCAGTGGTGAATGTTGGACCTGATGCATGCTCTCACATGTCCTGTAGGCTCCTGAGAACAGGGTACGGCCCCCAGGAGATAATGGGAGGGCTGAATTCCCACCAGCCAGGCTGGCAAACACAGAAGAGACCCTGGGGCCTGACTTCCACCCCACAGGTTGCAAATTGGTTTAAGCTGTGTTTGGCCACAGCTTGCGATACTGGTTGCAGCTGGTGGAAACGTGTGTTTTGACAGCATCGCTGGGCTGATTAGAGGCAGGAGCTGTTTGCAGACATTGCTATGGACACTCAATGGCTGCTTTGTGCCAACACAGAAGCTCCTGCAGAGGAGATTATTTGGATCAGCCCTGGCTGGTAGAAATGGCATCTGTCTCAGCATACCCTGTGCCATCAGCCAGCGGGAACGCAGACGAGGCGTGAGCCTGTCCCCAGCCATTGCCCCTTTAGCGGGTGTCCTGGGGCTAGACAGTGGAGGCTGGTAAGTGGCTCTCAATCCTCTGAGGATAAAAAGAAATCTTACCCAAGCGCAGGGGCTGGATGAAGTGGGCTGGTTAAAGTGTCCAACAGAGTGTGGGCTCAGGACTTGAGAAACTGGCCTGGTCGCTCAGTGTCCTGGTTTTGGCTGGGATAGAGTTAATTTTCTTCCTAGTAGCTGGTACAGTGCTGTGGTTTGGATTTAGGGTGAGAACAATGCTGATAACACACCGATGTTTTAGTTGTTGCTAAGCAGTGCTTACACTAGTGAAGGGCTTCTCAGCTTCTCATGCCCTGCCAGCGAGAAGCTGGGAGGGGGCACAGCCAGGACAG
>NW_008795405.1:16723159-16751540 GCF_000699145.1 Aptenodytes forsteri
GGGGCAGTGACCGCTGCTCAGGGACTGGCTGGGCATCCGTCAGTGGGTGGTGAGCAATTGCATCGTGCATCACTTGTTTTGTATATTCTTTTATCATTATTATTATTCTTATTTTCCCTTCCTTTTCTGTCCTACTAAACTGTCTTTATCTCAACCCACAAATTTTTTTTTTTCCGATTCTCTCCCCCATCCCACTGTGGGGGAAGGGGGGGAGTGAGTGAACGGCTGTGTGGTGTTTAGCTGCCTGCCAGATTAAACCACAACACTCAAATCCCCACATCCACACAGATGTAGCTCCATAGCTGCTTCTTGCAGCCATCCCCAGCAGGAAGCCCTTGTTCTCCTGCTTTGGACCATGAAATAAGCAAGTTGGAGTGTGGCTTCCAGATAGCTCTGAGATCAAATGTGATCCCCTCCAGTGACTTCTCCTGCCTTCCTGCTCCTAGGGGAAGGCGACCATGTGGCTGCTGGAGGCTTGTAAGCACCAGGCAAGTTCCTCCTGCTGAATTGGTGCAGAGTCCCAAAGAGGTTTTGGCTCTGTGAATTTACTTGAACATTCAGCTTTAGCTCCTGACCGGCCCCGATGTGGCACGGTGCCTCTCCCAGGTGGGCACACAGCTCCTCTGCCACCGGGGATTGGTCCTGGCAATACAGATTGTGCTGCTGCACCTGAGACTTTAACATTTTCTTAAATAAAAGGAAATTGGCATCTTATTCTGCTCCACTGGATCACTGCTAGGGACTGCCTGCTTTGAGGGCAGGTACGAGATACAACAGCTAGAGGGGCCAGCACCTGGCAGGACACTTCTCCCCAGTTATTTAGGATTAGCTTAATGTCTAAACCTTAAGCAATGACACACTGTGGCAAGGAGACTGGCAAATAATGTGTGACTGGGTACAGCCCAGCCTGTCAGCGTGCCCCGGGAGCAGCCTTGTTCACATGCAGGGGGGCAGCTTCAGCACCGGGGGGTTTGGAGCCAGCTGGTTTTGACATGCCTCTGTCCTCTCCCCTCTGTTTGAGGCCACGGGGCCTAATACGGTTATCGCAGAATAATTCTTCCACGTGCTTAATGACTTTCTGGGGACGGTGCTGTTGCGGCTTGGCTGTTTGGAGGGCTGCAGGGAGCATGTGCGTATTGGGGGTGATCGCTCACCTCGAGGACTGGTGCTCACAACCGTCGCCGCTTCACGCTCAGCACTGGGCTCCCTTTCCAGCTGCAAAGTGCTGGGGCTGAGGGCTTGCACTGGAGAAGTCCCTTATGTTGCAGACTACAACTGTTTTAAGCAGTGAGAAGAGATGCAGTTGTACAACAGGGAAATTTAGCGAGGTGCTGGATGTCCCTGACGGGCTTTAGGAGGTGGCTTTGCTGACTGGCTAAGGGGAACGGTGTTTCCGTTTATAAACAGTTTATAACTCAATGCCGGGAAGGTCAAGCATCTGCTGTGTGCTGTTTTCCCCCCTCTGCGGCAGCGATGTGCTCAACCTCCCTAGGGGCATCGCAGGCCACCAGCACTGGGGGAGCAGGCTGGGGAGCAGAAGGGTGGGCTGGCGGCAAGGAGTAAAATGTGCTGATCTCTGCACTAGGGCAGCCGCTTTCATTTCTGGGGACTGAATTCTTCTTCCTTTCATCTTTGTTTCTCTCTCCCTGTAACTGCCTGATCCAAATCTCACTCCCGTACAGCTTTCCGTTGTGCTGCGGTCCTGGGGCGCAGCAGCGTCTTGGGGCAGTAGCAGCGACAAAAGCTGGGTTGGAGAGGAGTGTGCTTTGGCCCCGGGGAGAGACCCGCAGCCAAGGCCAGGTTATTCTGTCCCCTCACTCCCAGCAGTAACGCTGCAATGAGCAGCTGTCCCCAGTAACACAGGTTTTGCTGGTATTTCTGTAATTGCCCTGCCTTGTCCTACCCTAACGCTAGAGTGGGGGGAGCGGGGACTGTCCCTCCATGGGCAGGGTTTCACAGGCCCTTTGGTGAATGCAGGGCAGACTGGGTATTTTAGACCTCTGCCTGCTTGTCAGGTGAATCCTGGCTCACTTAAAATCAAACAAGTATCAGCTTCAGTGGGACTGGAGCTGCCGAGCAGCTGAAACTAGCAGTGCCCAAAAGCAGCGGCTGCAGGGCACAAAAGGTAAAAATAAGGGTGTGGAGCACCCCCCGAAACACAGGGTTTCAGGGGCCATGGCATCTCTTGCTGTACAGGATCCCGTGAGCGGTTTCTCCCCTCCCGCCTGCCCCGGCCATGCTGAGGGATGCTGAGGCTGTGGACAAGCATGCACCCTGCCCTTTGCATGCTGCAGTCCTTTCTCTAAGCTGTTATTGCTGAGTATCCATGATTTATATTTTTTTCCCCCTCTATTAAAATACAGAAGATTTCACTGCAGCCAGCATTCACCCTGAGAGTCCCTCGGGAGAGATTTGTGAGTGGTAATGAGAGTGCGGGAGCCTTTCACCTCGAGGACATCTCTCGGCATCCAGCTCCCTGCGCAGAAAGTGCTGACTGCATTTTGGCTGATGCCCAGGCTGAGAGCTGCTGCTCAGGAGCTTTTTCTCCTGGCAATTTGTGGGCCACACTTGTGACACCGGTGGGGACAGAGCTCCAGGCAGGGGCACCTCCATCTTCCTTCGCAGGGCACGGTGCATCGCCTGGGGCTGCGCTAGGGCATCCTGGGGGCAGGACCCCCACAGCTCTTCTCACTCCTGCGCTTGCAGCAGAGGTGGGAAATGGCACCAAGTGGCTTAAGGTTTTGGGAGACAGAGAGAAGATTTCCAAAGACTGATGGGTCCCTGTCCCCACTCCCCCTGCCCCGGTTCTGCCCGCTTGGAAGCTGGGAAGCGGTGGGAGCATGAAGGGTGGGATGGGGATGGCCTGTTCCCTCTCCTGCGCTCCTAAATCCTCACTGGTGTCAGGTCAGAGTTTCTCGTGGTTTGTGATCCCTCCACTGATGTCCCTTCCAAGCACTTCTCCAGTCTCCTCCTGGGCTCCTGTAAACCCCTGCATTCACAAATCTTCGGCCCTCGCCCTGCTTGTACCAGTGTCAGCTGAAGGGTCCCTGCTGGAGGGGTGCTGAGCCGCCCCAGCTCTTACCATGGCACAGGCATCTGTCACCATCCCCACGCTGTCCCCTTCCCAGGCTGTCGTTGCTCTCCTCCCATCCTTTTTTGCTCCTAACACACCCTTGTAAAGACATGGGCCTGGACCTGCATGCAGCATTGCTCTGCACTGGGGCAGAGGACAGGGATGGTGGGGTCCTTCCTCCTCCTCCTCCTCCTCCTCCTCCTCTTCCTCCAGCCACGTGCGCTGGTGCCGCTGCCAGCTGCCCCCTTTGACCCCTGGCAGCCTCAACAAAAGCAGTTCAGGCCTGTGCCGGTGCTGCCGCGGCGCGCGCCGGGTAATGAGCAAATCAGCTGGTGGCCAAAGTACAATTACAAGTCATCACTGGGAACTGCTCTCTTCCAAGTGAGCTAATTGAAAATACATTGAGGCCATTATTAGTAATTACAAGGTAGCCGGCATTCTGCAGGGGGGAGCGGCGTGGAGCGTGCACGCGGTGCATTCACGCTCGCCACCCTTTAGCAGGACCCGGATGGGTAGAGGGCATGTGGATGGTGAGGTCCGGTGAGCCGAGCTGGGGGGACCACTGCTCTCGCCTCCCCGCCTTGTTCCTCAGTGGCTCTCCCAGGCTCCCTATGGATGCCAAGGAAGTGGGGAGTTTGGGAAAGGAGCAGCTGTGAGAGCAAGCCGGCTTCGGGGACTGAGCAAGGCTCTGGTTCATGCTGGGGGAAACCTGCCTCCTGTACTGGTTTACTCCCTTCTCCCTACAGCCTCCTCTGGGCTGAGCCCATCACGTGCCCCTGGGGAGGGTCCAAGGTCCGGCCGGGCAGGGGCGGTGGAGGTGAGGGCTGGCAGCCTGCTGCAAAATGAAGTGCCTGTTGCTCCTCCTCGGTGTCCTGCAGCTCCTTGGTGAGTATGCCCAGGGCCCGACCGCCATGGCGAGCAGGGGTGACTGCTGGACGACTTCCCCATTTGCACTTACGGCAATCCTGTTTTGGAGCAGAGCTGCAGGCTCTGTCACTTCAGGCGTATCTGTAATGCAAACAGGAAAAGGCATTTCCAACTGGACAGAGAGAAGGCAGGGGAATGAGGCTGGGATTAGTGTATCATGCCCGCTGCACCTCCGTAACTTGGGTTTTCCTGCTCTTATTTGAAGCCAGCAGCTCTGCACTGCAGGACACATTCTCTGTTGAATATGCATGTCGCTTTGATGTTCAAGGACTGCGCTTCCCTGGAGACAAGGCTGATTAAATAGCACGCTGGTATTTCCATGGCCGTGGAGGGTGCGGGAATGCATCAGTGCAGCTGCATGGGGGATAAGGCTTTGCAACAGGAGATTAACCTCCACCGCCCCAGAGCGCCCAGCCAGAGGAGGTGCCGCTGTCACTGCTGTAGCCAAGCTGGGTCAGCACACAGAGCCATCTCTGCGGTGCAGCACAGCACAAGCTTGCTTGACACAACACCTTGCAGCTGCAGGAACGTGAAGCATGTGTGCAATGGGGCCAGCTGAGCCTTTCTGCTCGAGATTTAATCTCTCCATTATCCAGCTTCCTGGGATGGGAGGGATGCAAGTCAACCATAGCAGGGACAGAACAACTTGCAATTACCATCTGGGGGCTTTTTCCTTTCTTAAGCTCTTTTTGACTCCAAATCAGCAAGACGTTTGTGCCCATAACACTGCAAGCAGCTGCCTGGGTCCGGTTCTCATTGCTGTATGGTCCTTTTCCATGTCAGTGGGTTTTAAAGTGGATACGGGGCAGGGGGGTGTTTGCTCTGCCTAAGGACTCCTTCAGGTAGCTGAAAGCCATGGCTGCAGCCTGGCGTGGGGCTGGGGGGGCCCCTCTGCTCCTTGCACCCAGGCTCCCACCCCTGTTCCTACATTAGGACTTTCATTCAGGTTAAAAATATATCGTTTCCTCTTCAGCCGGACATGGCTACGTACAGCAAATGGTCTCAGCAGAGCCCCTGGCAGAGCCAGACAGTGCAAATTACACCCCGAGGTGATTGTTGCGCGCTGATAAAGCCTCCGCAGAGCCTACAGAGCACAACCCACCACATCCCTCCCTGTCATTTGGACTAGCAGGGCCCAGGCTTTCTGCAGGGCACCTCCCTCCATCGGCTGGAGTCATTCACACCCCCCTCCCATCCCAGGAAGAGGGCTCCCCCCGTGGCCTCTCCTGCCCCCTCCATGACCGGGTCCTGTCCACCACTGGCTTTCCACCTATTTTGTAGTTTTGGGGGTTTTTCCTCTAAAGAAAAGATGATCCGTATTAAGAGTAAAGGTTTCTTCTTTTTTTTCTTTCCTCTTTTCTGTCTCATAGCTCGCTTGCTCGAAGCCACTTAATTCAGGCTGCTGGAGAGTCATCTTCAGCTGGACATGCATCTCCCAGCCAAGCCCGGGCAATGCCGGGCTGGGAGGTGTGCGGCTTCGCTGCACTCGTGCAAACAGAGTAGGTCAGAGTGGAAACCTGCCTCTGCCACGGCCTGTCCCTGGCCAGCGGGCTCATTGCTGCAGGGACCCGCAGGCAGGACTGCCGCCATCCCGGCAAGCCCTGTGGGGAAGAACTCTATTTCCCAACCTGCCGGTGCCTCAGGCTGCAGGACACCGTTCAATCCTCCCCCTCCAGTCCCAAACACATGAAACCAGCCCATATTTTGTGCTACACGTCCCATAGCAAATGCCCTTTCTCCTTTCGCTCTGTCCTTGTGGTCCTGGCCGGCTCTGCGTGCCCGCTCCATACCTACTGGAAACACCAAGGTCGAGGGGTCTCTGCACATTTGATTAGTCCGAGTGGCAACAAAACCCACTGCAATGAATGCTTAGGTACCAGGTGTACGTTATTCTTGACCATTGCCTGCAGGATTTTCCTGCCTTCTCTCTGCCTGCCAAGTATTTGTCCCTTACTCCTCTTCCTACCTGGGTGGGTAAAAGCCATCACCCAGCCAAAAAAATCCCCTATGCAGAGGAGGGCTGTGACTGCTCAACTGGGAACACGCAGGGGCTGCTCCTGGGTGGAAAATCCCCAAGTCTGGGCTCAAAAGGCCAACCCACCCAGTAGCACATCCCAGAGAGGGCTCCCAGTGCCTCCCACAGACTGGGTTACATTGGTTTCCCTGCTCCTCCCAGCTGCCGCCGCCGCCGTGTACAAGCAGTGGATCCCCAACACCAATTTTGAAACCGGCTCCAACTGGGATAAAGGCAGAGTCCCCTGTGCCAGCGACGTGGTTCATTTTGAGAAGAACAAGGTATCGGCCATCTCTATGGTTTGGTTTTCTGTTTTTTGTTTTGTTTTGTTTTTCAAAATGCCATTGGACGTTCAGAAAAGACCTTTACCTGCCAGGGGAAAGCCTGCTTTTATTTTTCCTTTTCTTACAGGTCGTCTCAGTCTTTGTCAGGTCTCCCCATGCACTGACGGACATGGTAAGGCAGCGTGCATCGGCGCCGGGAGGGTGGGCGAGGGCAGGGCTGGCACTGGAGCGCTGCCAGCCGGGTGGCACATCCCTCTGTCCCCCTCTCCAGGGACTTTGATATTTTGCTCCGGCCAGACTCGCCCAGGATGCCTCGGCTGGGGTAGGGAACGAGAGTCACAGCAGCCTGGGGGGCTCTGCACCGTGGAGCCAAAAAGCCCATTTCTGGGATTATTTTTTTTTGCATTGGGGGATACAGGGAGGGAGAACCCCAAAAACACTTTCATTTGGAAGAAGTTAATTTTTCTTCCACAAAGGAAGGAAAAAAGCCCCTCCATGGGACTGAGACCTTGGCAGTATTTTGCTGAGGAGCACCAACACGTGGCATTGCTGACACGGAGCAGGCTTTAGCCCCAGGCAGAGGCTAAGTGAAGCTGACATCAAAATATCTTGAAATGAAAACAAACCACTCTGGGAAATCCCAAAATGTTGCTCTAGATATTTCCTTTCAAGTGCCATTGGGTTTTATATTTTTCTGCAGTGCTATTAGCCTGGCCATGGCAGGACGGGTACAACACTCAACGATTGTGATGATGGTACGGTTGACGCTATTAGCCTGGCCATGGCAGGATGGGTACAACACCCTACCTGATATGTGTATGTTGGGTGAGATCAGGTTGGGGGGGGGTCTCGCCTCAGAGGGGTTTCTGAGCGACCTGGTGTCCCCCAAAAAGAGGAGCCCTGCCCAGAGCAGGCTGACAGGCTACCATGAAAGCACAGGGTCTCGATCCCCCCAGTTTGGAGGGTCAAATTTAACAGGGAGGAAGGAATTAAGGGAAAAGCAAACCTTTGCTGCTCCAACACATCCCAGTGCCAGGATGGCACAAAATGGGCTGGATCCTGTTTGCAAAACCCTTGGATGGGACAAGCTTGAGGCCAAGTTTTCTCTCTCGGTTTTAGGGCAGCTTTGCTCTTTTATCGGCCATTGAATCCAAACAAGCCCTTCAAATTTATGTGGTGTAATTTGTTCAGGCTGTCTACACCACTAATAGTTTTGATGCTTTAATAATGCCATGCACCACATTTAATCCCTCTACAAATATTTGGAGGAGTTACTTTATTTATATGGCATTTTAAATATGAATTTTTGAAGGAAAGAATGTACTGGGGAAATACGTACAAATATAATGTAATAAATGATGTGGAATTTACCCAGAGAAGAAAAGAGCAAAATATCACTCCAGTAGATTTTATTTTACTTACAGATGAATGTATAATATTTCTAAAGTACTTTCATCAGAGGCCTGCAAAGTGCATAATTGCAAAGCAGCGTTATTCGTTACGGCGTGAGCCTTTCACGACCAAGCTAAAGAGCTGAGCTGAGCAGCCCTGCGGCTGGCCGAAGGAGAGGGAGGTGCAACACAACCTTTGCACAACTAATGACATCTGTGGCTGCGCTGCTGGGCCGACCGTCCGCCGGCTGCTCGGGTGGATGTTTCCCATCGCGACTGAGCGACAGGGTCAGGGTGCCGGAGTGGCTCCCAACTCATCCCGATCAAAGGATCCAGCGGTCCTTGCAGGAGCCCCTGGGGACCCTCTGCTGCCCTGGGGTTTCTCTGGGATCCTGCTTGGCAAGCAGCCGTGCAGGCTCTGGGGTTACAGTGAATATTGCGGTCCCACCGCTGTGCAGGAGGAGAGGAGGGCTGGGGGGCCCACGAGGGAATAAATTCTGGTGGCAGCACTGGCTGTGAGAGCGCGGCACCGTTCCCCTCCAGCCAGGGGCTTGCCCCACTGCTGCACCAAGTTGCACCTCCTGTGAGCAACCAGGCTCATCCCAGGCTATAACCCAAACCATGGCTCACACTTTCCTTCTGAGCATCACCACCCCAATGATTAGCAATGAACTGTCCCAGCAAGTTTCCTAGCATGGTGGTTAATATTTCTTTTTAATTTCAGCTCAGCTACCTCCTTCCCGTGTGCTGCCATGCTCTGTTGTCACCAGGTGATACAGGGACTGCCAAGATTAGGGATGAAAAAGAAATGAAACCCAGCACCTGAGCCTGTCTGCCATTTGTGGGGATGGCGTGAAATTTGGCAACTAGGTGGTTAGAAAATGAATTGGTTGTGAGGCTTTTTGCAGAGAGGCTGGGCTGCACCTGTTCAGCTGCCGGCCGCGCCGGAGCATTAATCACTTAAATCAGCAGGAATACATTATGCTTTAGAGTCACCATGGAGATGCTATACAGCCTTTGACCAAAAAAAAAGGAGAGCGTTGCTTGCTGTAGTAGCGCAGGAGGAAATTCACGGCCAGGGAAGGGGCTGGGCTCTCACTGACTTTCATGAGGACGGTGCCGCTGCAGCGGGTGTGTGTGTGGGGATGCTCGGTGCCGGTGCCCCACCGTCAGAGGGGCAGCATGAGACCTCCCATCCTGACCCCCAACTGAGTGGAGCAAGACCTGGGGTGCTGGGGGGTCCTCGTGGGCCACTGTCTGCTCCCCCCTAGACATTTATATTAAAGGAAATGCTTCTGTATGGTGAGCCCTCCAGCTCCCCTCCCCATCCATCCCATGGGGGCACCAGCCAAGCACCAGGAGCTGCTTTCTCGGGAGGAGGCCGGGGCTGTTGGGACATGCAGCCCACCTCCCCGCTTGGAGGAAACCCATTTACCCCCCAGCTCAGAGGTTATTTCATCTGAAGTTTCGAGAGGGTCCCTAATTCAACCGCACACTAAATCCAAATCCAGCTTAAGCGTAAGTGACTTTGAAGCAAAACCATTGCGATTAGGCTGGATTTTCTATGGTATTTAGCTGCTTAAAGATGCAGATCAGTATTTAGCCAGCTTTCGGAGGCACCTGGGAGTAAATCTGCAAAAAAGATGGAGGTGCTCAGGGTGGCAGTGCCTGACGTGGGTGCTCCAGGGCAAGGCGGGCTTTTGACTTTGCTTGTCTCCCTGCTGGGGGAGAAGGGCTCCTCTGAGGGGTTTAGACCCTCTGGCTATGGCTGCGCTTCCAAAGGCAGCCAGGCCAGGGCACGGCTGTGGCTGCGAGCCCAATGTTTGCCCCGATAACACCAGCCCTGGTGGAGTTTGTGCCCGTGCCGGCCAGCACCACAGTGCGGGCCAGGGATGGATGATGCCGCTTGCTATTTTTGGGGTGGCAGGAGTCGGGTTTAGCCACGTGGGCAGAGCAGCCTCGCTCAACCCCCTGTGGTGCCAGGGTCAGGGCACTAGCCGGGGTTATTCGGCAGCATCGACGTCACCTTTCCAGCTCTGCCCCATCACCGAGCCCTGCCACAGTGACAGCAGCTGCCTGCACCTCCTCCCTGCCCGCCTGGTGAGGCTGGGTGAGGGTCGGGAGCGTGCGGGGCACTGGGGTCTAACCAGGGACGTCTCGCCCAGCCTTATATTTTTAGCTGCCTAATTGCAAGAGCAGAATGTACTCGGCTTTGCTGCAGGATGCTCCTGCTCGGTTCCTGGCAGAGATTGATCTCCAAATGCCAATTGCTCTCCAGGGGCGCTGGCTCTAATGAATTGCCACAGTTTGCGCTCGTCCCAGGCACCATCGCTCCTTCCCCCCTGCTTCCCAAACAGCAGGGTAATGAGACACCCAGAAAAGGGATTATTTTTCCTTCTCCTGAGATGAAGGTAAAAATTTCACGGGAGTGCATACATACATGCGTGTGTGTCAGCACATAATTACAAGCCCGAATCCTGCAGGCTTTTCTCTGGCAGTGTTCCTGCTTGAAGGTTTGCCCTAGGAAAGGAGTGCAGTAAAACAGCCTTTTGCAGTCGTCTCCCCGAGTTTATTTGCTCCTTGCAGACTAATTTTCAGCAGGAGGAATTATTAAAGCCTGTGATGAGCGGAGCAGCTTGCTGGCATCCCGGGCTGGAGAGGATGCTGGGGCAGGTCTCTCTGGGTGGCCGCTCTGTGGACCGGCTGCCGTCCCTTGCCACTGGGGATGGCTCCCCTGCCCGCACCTCGAGCCACTTTCCAGCTCTCTCTGACCTTGTCCGTGGAGGGAAGTTCAGGAAAATGAGCTGAACTAACCTGAAGTAGATTTGGCAAATAGCTTTAAGCCTCTGTGTGCCTTCTGCATCTGTAACTCGTGTTTTGGGCTGGTTTACCTTAATGCGCTCCCCAAGGGGCTCCCGACATCCTGTGTCCCCCCAGGACACCCAATTTCTGCACCTTGCTGGGACCTGTTTGGCTCCACAACTGGACGTGTGCACTCGGGGGCTGCAGTCAAATTAATGGCATTTTTGGGCCTGTTGCTTTTTATATCCCCTGATGGCTTTTATTGGGGTCTGCGGGGTGGTTTGGCAGGGGGTGTGCTGGGCAGCACCTGCGCGGGACGGCCAGGAGCTGCAGCTTCTTTGTGGGGACGGGCAGGAGCATGATGTTTTGGGAACCCGATGTGCCGGGCAACCCCTGTGCCAGGGGACATGGTGGCAAGGCCAGCTTGGGCAGGTGATGTGGGGAGCCTGCACCCCAAAACGCAATGTAAAACGTGATGAACAGACACAGGGCAACCAGCTCCTGCATTAATGAGAGCACGGCTGCACTGCTGCCAAAGGACCCTGCCTTGCAGGGGGGGGAGGCAGGGACGCAGGCAGGGGAGAGCTGCCAAGCGCCTTGTTAGCTTGCAGGGGATGGTGCTGAAATGGTGACGTCCTGCTGGTGTGCTGCTCCTTCGCCCATGCCCCTTCCTGCTCTGGGGGGTGAAAGCAGAGGGGTGAGTTATTGCTGGGAGCAGAGGAGGGCTGGTGGGCATCTTCTGCCTGCTGCCGATGGGTACCGTGGAGAGGAGCACTAGCTCCTGTGCCTTGCTCTGCACTGCACCAGCCTGCCCGAGCGTGAGTTTCATGGGGGGGGGGGGAAATGCATTTCTTGCCCATTTTCCTTGGGATGCTAAAGCCCCGTTCCTCACAGGCAGCATGTGCCCAGGGAGGGAGCTATTTGGGCAGCAAAGTCTGAGTCCAGCAGCGGGTCAACCTCCTTGGGCTCACCCAGAGCTGTTGGGGTGGCTGCGGGTCATCCTGCCTCACTGGCTCCTCTTGCGGGGGATCTGGAATAGCTGGTGTGGGATCGGGGGCCATGGTGGGGGCAGGCCAGATCTGGCGGTGGGCTGGGGGCGTGGGGTGGCGTGTGCAGCTGGGGGGAATGACACTGGCCCAAGGACGCAGGTGGGAGCTTCACCTGGGCAGGAAAGCGAGCGAGTGAACCCCGGCTAACAAACCCAAGAAGCCCTGCGGAGAGCGAGCCCCTGGCAACGCTCCAGAGCCGTCAAAGGGCTGCGGATGGATCTGGCCCTGTGCCTTTCTGGGGCCCTCAGCCAGCAGCTGGATCCCACCCAGGGACCTGCACACCCAGCTGCGCTCAGACCCCACGGCCGCAATAGGCATTGGGAAAACCCCCACTATTCCCACCTGCGGGCAGCGATGGGCAGGGGCTGCCTGCCTGCTGCCCTGCCTGCCTGCTGGCCCTGCCTGCTGCCTGCCCCCTGCCTGCCTGCTGCCCTGCCCTCATGTGTGGGCTGCCGCTGCCCCAGCGAAACAGGACTGGGAGAGATGATACAGAAAGCCTTGAGCACTAATGTCTCTTGTGGATTACGGCACACATCCTCTCCGTGGCGGAGAGGTAACCCCCTTGCATCCTACCTCAGTGATGTGTTTCGATGGGGTGCCAGCAGCGCCAGCCCAGGAGCTGCCCCCGCGCTGGGTGCCAGGTGAGGGGATGTACCCGGGAGTCACACGCAGTCCCGATGGCTACCGAGCTGCTTGCTGGTGCACCCGTGAGTGCAGCGCTGCAGAGCCCAGCGTGCCCAGGCAGTCTCGGCGTTGCGCGATGGGGATGGTGGCACCGTGTCACCTGAGCAGGGAATTCAAACATGTTGATGCTGTGAATTAGAACATGGCTGGCAGAAGAGCCAGCTGCAATCACGAGCCTCGCTCGCCCGGGTTTGAAGCATTAGTGCCACATTTTTTCCTGCAATGATGATGGTGACATGCCAGTTACACTGCTGCTGTCAGTCATCTCAGCCCCATGCTCATGAATTGAGCAGAGCTGGCATGTGCCGGAGGCCAGTTCAAAGCCACCCACTTCCAAAGCCACGTGCTCAGGCCTTTGCCATTTTTTTCTTTTGCATTTCGGAGGTTAGTTTCATTTTCGCTTACGCACTGGGGCTGCGGCATTTGTCCTCAGTGGTGCAATGCTGGGGCTGCAAACATGGTGACTGTGGGTTGAAAGCCACATGGGGTCTTTCCTCTTTTTTTTTTGCTGACTTTGATGAGAAAAATGATGACTGTATTTCAGCTGTCATTACTCTTGATAACAATGACCGAGGAGATAAGTAATTTACCAGTATCGGGGATGGGAAATGACTAATGGGACTCTAAGCTTGCTGTATTAATGGCCCTGGAGTACAGATTGGCAGCAGCAAGGGAAAGCAGATGAAACCGCCAGCTTTCTGGCTCTGGTCCTTTGGTACATGTCATTGCTCAGTTCAAAATGTACTTGGAAAGTGGCCCAGCCTATATGCAACTTCTATACTACACACCCAAATGCAGAAAGCCATTGCCCAACAGGAGTCTCCATTTGTCCTCTGCAGCAAGCTGAGATGCTTAACTTATGTTAGGAAAAAAGAAAGGGCAAATTATTTGCAAACTAAGATCCACTGGACGACGGAGCCACTTCTGAAATGCTGCCCAGTGGCCTGCATCTCAGGGAGGGCTGGTGGTGGATGGGCAACACGTCCGCCTTGGTGGGCAAGGAGCCATAGCTGCGGGGGCCAGCCTCAGAAACTCCTGCTGTGAAGCAGTACAGGGCTCTTCTTGCACTTCATGTTTGTGGAGATGAGGTGACTCCATCCCCCGGCTTGCATCGCGTTGCCTTGCATTTTAATTCCAGGGCTGGTGCTAACAGCGTTTGGGTAGTCCCAGAAGGTGAAGGGGTCAGCAGCTGGGACACTGTGTGTGCTGTGGGACTCTCATTTCCCTGCCACACTCACACTCACATGGACAGCTTCCTCTGGGCTTGGGAAGTCCAGCTAGCCTGGGGTTTTGGCCTTGGTGGTGGAGGGGGATCTCCAGCGGTAGCTGGAGGAGCTGTCTTTGCCAGAGAGCCCAGTGTCTCCAGAGCCCTGCATTGATACTGCAGGCGTGGGGCAGGTTTAGCGTGAGGCATTTTCTCCTACCTCTCCCCATGGGCGGGATTGATGCCGTGCTCTGCTGACCCTGCGTCTGCTCCACACCCCATCCAGATCCCCGCTCACCTGGGCCCCCCAGGCACAGGAGGACGTGACGTCAGTTGGTCATTGGACCAGCATTTGTGCATCTGTGTGTGCACGCGTGTATGTGTATCTCCAACCCACCAAGCCCACCTCATCCCTGCTCCACACTGAGCTCAGCCATGCCGTGTGATTCCTTACCAGGTTTTCCTTGCTTTGCTTTGTGCATAATGCGTGCACAAAATGCTCTTGCATTGCTCCCTGGAGGAGCATGAGTGATGCAGCTTACAAATGTAGGCACATATTTGTCCAAGTGTTGTATCTTTGGCTTTTTTCTCACCCTAGTTAATTTGTGAAGATCTGAACGAAGAATCCCCTGGACAGCAAAGCTCATCGTGTCCTACGTGGCCACCGCAGGGCATTTGGAAAGCTGTGACCCACAGCCATAGTCAAAGTGTTTGGTAACTCTATAGGGGAAAGAGCTGTCAGGCAGGCAGGGATCAGAGCAGGGACTTCCCAACCCGGTGGTCTTGATCCAGCCACAACACTCACAAACGCCAACTTCTGCAGCCTGGGAAAGCGAACAGAGGCCAGCTAGTCATGGCCCTGCTGTGTCACCCATCCCTGTCACCAGCAGCTGCTGTCTGATTTTTCTTCCTCCACCCAAAGATCCCTGCAGCTACGGGCCCAAGTGTCCACAGGTAACTGCTGTGAAGAGTTGGTACCCCGTGTTGGTGAAACGATCAACTGCATCCCATCCAAAACCCCATCCTGAGCAGCTCAGCTGGACCCCAGCAGCCAGCTGGCCACCCTCCCTGCTCGGCCCTGTCATGCACAGTAGGCTGCAGGGTGGCAACCTGCAAACTGGGCAAGAGGCAGCAATGAGGGGCTCCAGCCTGAGATGGCCCAGCGGGTTTGGAAGAAGGGACTTTTAGCCAGCAGCACTGGCAGCACCTGCCCTGAGTATTGGTGGTAGCTGACTGCCCTAAAGTGTCCCACCGCCCATTCCTGCGTGGGCTCACAGGAGAACAAGCCAGGGCATTTCTGAAGTGAAGCACCTTGTGAAAGAAGCTGGTAGCATAGACCTTGCCCAGCTCAAAGCAGGCCAAGTCCTGAGCCTCAAAACGTCATCAGACATGGCTTTTATATCTGCAGCTAAAGGGCACGTTGCCATTCTTGTCCTGGCAGACCTTTCAGCCTCTTTCAGTGCTTCAGTATTGAAAAAATTGGCTTTAATCAAGAGTAATAGAAATTCAGAGAACATGATGGCATGGTTTCCAGTTAGGGACTACACAGGCTATGGTCTCATGGAGCAACGTCCATAGGCAAAGGCTTCTTCCTGGCCAGTGGGGAGACTCCATACCCTTGGGGCAGACATTGCCCAGACCTCAGCTATTCACCTCATCATCCTCTCTTCTCCAGCCTGATGCATGACATTGATGGGTCCAAAGCGGTTGGTGCACAGTAGCACTGCGGGGCTCTTCTCGGTGGCAGCTGCCCTCTGCTCTCCACCCCGGTTTCTCACGGTTCCTGAACCAAGAAGGGGACCCGGGCTATGGCCTTCAAAACTGCACCACCAAGGCACTAAAGTTCTAAACAGCTGCCTACAGCTTAGGGGTGAGAAGCTTTTTGCCATGTCCATCGCCCTCCCAGGGTGGTCCCTGTGTGGGACAGAGCATCATTAGGCAAGACTGCCCCACGGACAGAGACCTGTCGCAGCCACCTGCAGCAGTCATTCATAAGTCTTGCTTTCTCTAATCTACATGCATTTTTAAAGACCAATTAAGTAGATGAAACCTTAAAATCCCATCTAACGTGCTCCTGCCTGAGCACAGGACCCAGTGCGTTGGCATAACGCAGTCCTGGAGGGCTTCCAGCTGCTGTCTGGGGAGTGATGCTAAAACCCTGGATAGACCGAGTTAGAGGAGAATGGAGCCTTGAACATCACTCACTCCTTGACATGTGAAAATATTGGGGGAAACCCTGATTTTCTCTGTGGCAATTTCTAAACGGAAAATAAGATGGGCTGGGCTGAAAAACCCATGTGCTGTGTCTGACTCAGTTGTTTGCCAAGACCTGTCCTGGAGTCAGCAGTGCCAGCTGGTGACCTGGGTGGCCACAGCTGCTTGCTGAAAGGGCCCCCATGGCAGAGCTGCGCCTGTTGAGGTTTGTCCTCATGCCCTGGAGCAGAAGCCCAATGGAGCTGAAGCCAGGCAAGCGTGGTGACCCCGACTACCTGCCGGTGATGTCCTACCCAACAAGAAGAGGGTCTAGCTATGGCAAGCTGCCCCAAATGCCACCGTGTGCTTTCCTTAGCTCGCGCCGAGTGCGAATCCACTAGCTGACACCTCACCAAGCATTGCTTGGGCCCCTGAGTTATTTTTTGTGGGGCAAGCTCAGTCCCTGGAGGTGGGAACCCATTAAGCAAGGAGACCTCTGGGCACTTGCAGAGTAAGGTTGGGTTTTTCATGGCATACCAATGTATAAAGCCATTCCTGAGCTGGTGGGAGTGGGTGTGCAAGAGGAGGAAGGAGCCGTCAAAAGAGCTTATTTTGCTTTTTCCTTGTTCTTGCTTCCCTGAATGCTTTGTGCTTTTCTGTGTTACTGGAAGATAATGTCAAACTGCCTCTCCCCATTGCAGCGTCCCCATCTGTAAAAACGGGAGCTGATACTTTCCCATTAACGTGGGGCACGGCGAGGGTAACTCCTAATGACTGTAAAGTGCCTCAGAGACAGCAAGTGTAATAGGCAGCTTAATAATTAGCACTGTTATTTGATTACAAGCCTGGGTGGCTGGCAGCGGGACCGCACAGTAATACTCTGAATCCCTTCGTCTAGTACCTGCCCCTGAACGGAGAACTCGTGCTGGCATCTGGTGCAGGATTCACAGCTTTCGATGGCAGCTGGGATCCAGGCTGTGACTCAGGTATTTTGTGCCCAGACCAGTCACCCTATCAGCCCCTGATTAATCATGCAAATTCAGCCCCAACGCTTCTACAAAGGTTTTTGCTCTCCCACCTCAGAGCAAAGTGAATCACTCCTCTTTTAATACCTACCTTTTCTTTGATGACCTCCCTCACATCGGATCTTTTTTCCCTGCTAGATCACCTGTCTTCTGAAAAAGTAATTATAGTAGGGAAGCCTTTGAAGTTGTAGCAGAGAGGCAAATATTGTTTGTATTTTACCCTGCCTATTAAGCATGTAGCCACATCAAAGCCCTCATTTTCTTTGCCATGGTATTTCTAAAGAAAACTGGTTAGGAATTACACACCGGCAAGCTGAACTGCAGCCATCGCAGCGAGCTGGCCTTTGGCCCAATGCGCACAGGCATTTCGGCGTGAGCGCGTCCTTCCCTCCCCTCCTAGCCTCCAGCCCAGGTTTGCTGTGACTGAGGCAGCAGGTTTGTTTCATCGGTGCCTGTTATTAGTCTGAAAGCTGTTTGCTAGGGAGATGTATTTTGGGTATTTAAGAGCCACCTAACGCTTTCAGCGGCAAGTAACTTTTTAGTTCGGCCACAGGAAAGGAGGAGTCCAAGTGGATCGCCTGTGCCTGTGCTCTGACTGACAAAAAAAGAGAAAAAAGAGAGAAAAAGCCCAAACAGGTCTGCCCGGAGGAGCGACTGCAGCACCAGGCTGTCCAGAACCACTCCAAAAACCTTAATCCCTATCATTTTTCCACACTGGGGCTGTTTGCCCCCCATCAGGGATGCTCTGACAGCTGCCTCCACCTTGCACTGGGTTTTTCCTTCTGACCATGTGCTGCTCCCCTGAAATGAACAGGCATTTCTGGGGCAATTTCACAAATGGATTTTTTTAAAGCATGATTTTTAAATGAATGCAAATAATTCAGTCAATAAACGCCCGTGTGATAGCTGAATTGGTAAAGGTTCAGCTGTTGGGGAAGGGTGAGAAGGAAGCAGGGCACTGTATGATGGTACTGTGACCAGCAGGGAAACGGTTAATGGTTAAATAATTAATGGTTAAGCGGTGCCCTGGTTTTTGGGATTACCCACTGCAGGGACCAGGGCCGGTCATGTTTCTGCAGGCCTGCCAGGCTGCTTGGAAACTGGGACATGAATTATCATACCCATTTTTTTCTGGTTTAGCTGTTATTCAGCATTTAGGCTCCATGGCTGTTTTCCTCCCTAACCATAAGGGTGAGCTTTAAAGAAGTGGGGGAAAAATGTCCTGTAGGATCTGGGGCCAGAGGTCTGCAGCCAGAAGTGGGGTCCGGGCTGAACTGCTGAGACCCCAGCCCTGAGCGCTGGAAAGCTTTGCCAGGCCTCCACTGGGCTCCAGGAGGTGCCTGCGGTGGCTGCCTGGGAAGGCAATGCCAGGGCCGGCCCTTTGCTCCCTGCCTGCGGGGTGAGCTCCTCCACTTCTGGCCAAGCACTCACTGGTTTTACCAACCCAAATGCATCTGTCAGGGCTGCAGATTTGGGTCCAGGTCATGCTCAACCTTTCCTGTTGCTTTTCCAGGTGCAACAGTGAGGTTCGCTGACGCGGAGCACCACGCATGGTTCGACCCCACGCTGTGGCAGGCTGTGTCCCCCGGCAGGGAGCTCGAGCCAGGCGGGCGCATCTTTTCTGTGGACGAGGAACGTGTCCCGTGCCATTACGATGATGTTATCTTCCAGCCCGAAACCTCCTTCCGGGTAAATGTCGACTCATCGCGGCGAGTGATTCATCTCCGCAGCATCTCTCTCATGGGCCAGGTAACGTGGGGATGATGAGAAACTGGCTCGACGCCTCCTCACCGTGGCCCCAAAGTAGGTCAGGAGAGGAAGGACCAGCCGGGGATGGAGGAGCGGCGCTGCGTGGGGAGACGGGGCACTCCCACGGCGTTGCAGCTTCATGGGCTGCTGCTGCTGTGGATGGTCTCGATGATTTTTTTCCTTTACCGGTTTGTTATCACCTCCCTCCCTGCGGCGTGGGAGCACAGGCTATCTCACTATTCACATTAAAAAAAAAAAAAAAAAGGCCAATGTGCACGGGTCAAACTGCCAGCAAATGGCATCTTCTCCGGCACCCAGGGGCTGCCCCCTTCCCAGGCACGTGTCCTTAACCGCGCTGCTCTGGGATGCTCTGGGGACACCTCCCTCCCGTCCCCAACCTTAACGCAGCCCGTGACCCGGCAATCGTCTCCCAGCTTTGCTTCAGTACCGCTCTTTAACTGATTGGAGGGATAATTATAGAAACGCTGGCAGCCTGCTGTGCTTCAGCCTGGGAATCAGGTGCACGACAAGCCCCGTCCCTCGCCGGTCGGAGAAGTGAAAGATCACAGGCGCTGCAGCAGTAAACACAGGCTCCTTCCAGGAGTGGGAGATGCGGCAGACATTTCATAAGTTATTTGTTATTTCTACTGCTGCGCTGCCATTTCGGGGCCAGGCATTAGGTAACCGGTTTTTGAGTAATAACCTCAGTCGGTGTCCAGGCGGGTGCAGGCAAGTCTGGACAAGGCAGGACCCTGATGGAGCTCACCTAGGGCACACGTAGCCCCAGGGATGCAGAGGTGGGTGGTCCTGGATGCTCAGAGTGATGCTGGTCCCTCTGATGCCTGGGGACTGCCCCACAGCACATCATCCTCCCTGCCAAATCCACCCCCCAGGGACTGCAGCTGGGGTGGAGGCTGCTGCTGAGTGATGAGATGGAAAGAAAAGGTGCTTTTTATATTTGTGATTGTAGCATATTTCCTAAAAACTGACCTTATAAGCTACTTTGTCCCTTTGAAGCCAGCCCGTTCCTTGCTCTGTGTGGCGTATTTTCACCCCAGGGCCTGACAAATCCTCCTGCTGTGCCAGGGCATGGAGAAGCCTCCCATGGAAGGCAGCGGGTGAGGGACTTACCATCAGCTTGGTAGGAGAAGGATGGTCAGTCCAGCTCAGTCTTTGCTAATGCCAAGCCCACTGAAACGCTTCCCAGATTGAAGGAACACCCCTCAGATCCATCCCCTTCCTCCCAGTAATTAAAAGCTGATAAATTGAATTCTCTGGGCCACCAGAAAGAGGGAAAACAAGGAGGAAAAAAAAAAAAAGCCCAGCCATCTCGTGATTTATTTGTGGTCCTTTTTTTTTGTTTTAAGTTAGAAAGTGTTTTTCTGTTGGCCCCATGGAAAAGCCAGAATGGGTGTAGTGGCAGGGTTTTTCTGCTACACTCACTGCCTGTGGTGGGGCTGCCCCAAGCTGGCCGTCAGACATGGCACTGGGCACCCAGGCGGCACGGCCGGGTGCCTGGGGACAGCGCTGGGGCCCACCTGGGGATGCTCACCAGCTTTTGCCTCTCTTCACCATGCAGGAGCTCAGCAGCCCCGAGGCCTGGGCCAGCTACCTGCGGGGTCCCTCTGCCCGGCTGCAGTTTCATGGCAATGGCACTCTGCAGGTGACAGGCACCAGCTGTCCCGACAAGTCCGGCTGTGCCTGCGGGAACACCCCGGTGAGTCCTCCCATTGCAATTTAGGGGGGTGCCATTACAATTTGGGGGGCGAGGGGGGGCAAGGGACTGACGCTGCCCTGCTCTCCTTTAGGATGGACACCGCATCTGCACAGCCCTGCTCGGGGCGTCGGGGAGGCAGTGCCCAGCGCCGGCATGCCAGAGCCCTTTGCAGCCCCTTGGCCACTGCTGCAGGGTCTGTGGTGAGTGGGGGGCACAGCCCTATTCCTCCTCCCCCCCATGCTGGCTGCCCCAGCCCCCTTCCCCTAGCTCCATGGGGGAAAGCCAGGTGTGGGGGATGCTGCTGGTCTGGGGTCCAGGCACTCGTGGGCTGAAGTTTTGCTGTAGCACTGCTCCCATGGGTCCCATCCGCAGGTCCCATCCGCATCCCACGTGCCACCCTCCCAGGGCATCTCTCTGCACCTGGATCGGAGCAATCCCAAACATGGATACAGGCTGGGCAATGAGTGGATTAAGAGCAGCCCTACAGAGAAGGACTTGGGGGTACTGGTGGATGAAAAGCTGGACATGAGCCAGCAATGTGCACTCGCAGCCCAGAAGGCCAATCGTTGGGCAATGAGGATTAAGAGCAGCCCTACAGAGAAGGACTTGGGGGTACTGGTGGATGAAAAGACATGAGCCAGCAATGTGCATGCAAAAAAAAAATGAAGAAAGGCTGAGAGCGTTGGGGTTGTTCAGCCTAGAGAAGAGAAGGCTTCGGGGACACCTTCTTGCAGCCTGTCAGTACTTAAAGGGAACCTACAGAAAATATGGAGAGGGAGTCTTTATCAGGGACTGTAGTGATAGGATGAGGGGTAATGGTTTTAAACTGAAAGATTTAGATTAGATATTAGGAAGAAATTCTTTACTGTGAGAGTGGTGAGGCACTGGAACAGGTTGCCCAGAGAAGCTGTGGATGCCCCATCCCTGGAACTGTTCAAGGCCAGGTTGGATGGGGCTCTGAGCAACCTGATCTAGTTGAAGATGTCCCTGCCCATGGCAGGGGGGTTGGAACTAGATGATCTTTAAGGTCCCTTCCAACCCAAACCATTCTGTGATTCTATGATTCTATGAAGCATCAGCCTGGCTTTTGGGAGCCTGTTCTGAGTTGCAGCCCTTTGTCCCTGCCTCTGGTTTATCCTGTCAGGATGTCACAGCTCGTCAAGCTAATAGGGCTCTGCTGAGTTTATGCAGCAGAAAATACTCAGAGGAAATGTACCTTTTTCACTGTAATGTCAACTTTCCAACAGCAAGTTTGTTTCATTTCATTTAAAATAAAAACATGCAGATTGACAGTGTTCCCTCTGCAATGGGCGTTTCTCCATTAATCTACCTGGAAGGTTGTTAAGGGGAATTTTTCATGCACAGTTGTACCTAGATATTTGGTATATCACACCAAATTCATTAAAACGGTACCATATGTTTCTCCAACATGTTCCTAAAAGCATGGCCTCTTAAAGTCTTTAGAGGAATTTCATATTTCAACAAATGCTTACTTGGGGTTTTTTTCCCCAAGGAAAATATTTGACCCAGTGGCTGCGGTGCAGGGAGCGCAGGTGTTCTTTCCTTCCCCCCTTCCCTCCAAAGCCAGGGTAGTGTTGCTGAATCACAGCCTTGCAGCCCCGAAACCCAGTTACATGCGGAGCTTCCCAGGGGATACGCAGGAGAAAGCTTTCCAGGGAAAGCTTCTCTCCGGAATATGGTGGAAACCAAAAGCCCTTCACCAAACCCAGCTGATAAAAAGACCAGCAAGGGATGGAGAGGTTTCTTGGGGCAGCGCTGCTCAGGCAGAGCTGTGGAGCTGCCCCTCCTGAGCCCAGCCAGACTGGTTGCATGGAGGTACCGGAGGGTCTCCAGTGCCTTTCATGGTAGTTGGAGCCATGCCGCTGTGGCAGCTCTCTGCCCGGGCTTGGTGACAATGTCGTGTCTGTCTGTTTTTGGGCTGCAGGAGCCACCATTAGCCTGGATTTCACTCCTGATTTTGACCTGCAGAAGTACAGGGAAAGACTGGTCCAAGCCTTGCTGAGCCAGGTACGTCAGCCTGCCAGATCGGGGGGGGCTAACGAAACCACAAGCCACTGGCCACGTCTGCCGGTGACTCAATGCTGGTGGGGCTGGCTGGGGGGGGCATGAGGTCCCAGGGATGCAGGGGGTTCAGCCTCACTTCCCGCCACCCTGCAGGGCTCACTCCCCACATTTGGCCTCTTGGATGTGCCAATTTGCTGTGAGGGCTGGTGCAGCCTCCCTTGCTCTCCACCACAGCCACACTGTCCCTCTCATCGCGGGGTAGGAACAGCTGCTGGCGTGCAGATGGGGAAGGATGCAGGGGGCCTTGCTGGAAATCCTGGTCTAGAAAACACCCCCCAGCCACTGTCCCTCTCATCGCGGGGTAGGAACAGCTGCTGGCGTGCAGATGGGGAAGGATGCAGGGGGCCTTGCTGGAAATCCTGGTCTAGAAAACACGGGAGGTCAGCCAGGAGGTCAGGTCGAGGTAACATGGGAGGTCAGCCTATGTGGTTGGGATCATGCAAACCTGCTGCAGCGCACCCCGTGGTCTCTGGGATATCATTCCCAATGCTGGGCTGCTTTTTATTCTCCAGTAGGCAAACACTGGGTGGGTAACTGGCACTGGTCAGCACTCAAATGCATGCTCTACAAGGCATCACTCCACACTGCTGCTTGTCAGACACAGCATGACATCCCTCCTCCTGGCTGGGAGCTGCTGGGGGGGGGAGGCGTGCTCCGAGTTACACTGGGAGGATCGATATCAGAGTATTTCTCTATTGATCCAGAGCTCAAAGCCTGCTGCCTGCCCTCCTTACAGCCACACACATCTTAATACAGTGTTTAATGGGTGTGCTACACGAAATTGCTTTCTTGGTGAGCTCACCTTGGCAGGGGGACACTGAGTGCTGGGTGCTGGTCACAACTTCGAAGGGAGGGGAGATATGAACCTCTCATTTGGGAAACCCAATGGCACTGTGGTAACAGAGATGGCAGCTCTGTGATGGGACTCACATGAAAATTTATAGGCGGGCCTTGCTGGTGCATCCATCGTGGCTGTTTGTAGAGGTGACTAATTTCTGCCTACCGCTCTTATGGGCTTTACGTGTTGCCTTGTGTTTTGAAAAGCCCAAGTATGCCGGCGTGCGGATGGCTATATCCAAGGTGCACAAAGCACGGACCTTCCTGGGAGTCATACCCCGAAGCTCCACTCCCCTCATCCAAATCGTGCTGATTGATGACGAGGTGGGAGCACAGACCGGCACTGCTGCGGAGCAGATGGCTGCAGACATCATGGAGGACATAGCACAGCATGGTAACACCACTGTCCTCCTCGGCTGGTCCCCCACGGGTGCACCTAAAGCCACTGCTGTCCAGAGCTTCTTGTCCCTCGCCAGCAGCCCACGTGGCAGCCCCGCGTCCCTGCTCTATCACCAGGGAATCACACGGGAATCAAGCGGCAGCTTGGTTGAAGCTCCCTGAGTTGAACACTCCTAAGGTCCTTGTCCTCATCAGTCTGGTCCAGCACACCTCTAAGCCTTCCTAACACACACACTCTGCGTTTCTAATGATTTCAGTACTGAACTTTGCTTACCCAGAAGTTTTACCATTTTAATCGTAGTAGGACAGTGGTGTGGGCAGAGCAGAACTGCAGGACCAGAATTAATGGGGTTGGCAGGGACCTCTGGAGACCACCTTCCCCCACCCTGAGACCAAGTTGCCCAGGGCCATGTCCAGTTGGGTTTTGAATCTCTCCAAGGATGGACATTCCACAACCTCTCTGGGCAACCTGTCCCCATGTTTGACTACCTTTGCAGTAAAACAGTTTTTTCTTATACTGAAGTGGAATTTACCATATTTCAGTTTGTGCCCATTGCATTTTGCCCTGTCACCAGGCACTGCTGAGAAGAGCCTGGCTCAGCACTTCAGACGTGTCTCACCAAGGCAGAGCAGAGGGGAAGGGTCACCTCCCTTCACCTGCTGGCAACCCTCCTCCTCATGCAGCCCAGAATACCATTGTCCTTCCATGCCACATCTGGCTATGGTTAGCTTGGTACCCACCAGAACCCACAGGTCCCTCTCTGCAGGGCTGCTTTCCAGCCAGAACACTATGTGCGGAGGCAGCCATGTAAGCTGGCAGATGCTGATGAGCATGTAGGTCATTGCTAGGGGACCTGGTGGTTGTTGTATGGGTAGCAGACCCACATGGGCTTCTGCCAGTTGATTCCACCCAGCTGTGTATCCCACCCCCTGTCCCCGTGGAAAGGTGATTAACCAGGTGAGCAGTGCCAGACCCAACTGCAGGCTCCCTCTGCCCTGTGTGTGAGTCGGGGTGGTTTGCGGGTGTGGGGCCATGTTGCCCCATCCAGTCCTCACCCCTATTTCTTCCTGTCCTTTCCCAGGTGAAGCACTTGGCATTTCAAGTGGCAAAATGGAGGTGGCTACTGGCAGCACTTTCAGCGGGCAAGCGGGAAGCCAGGCATTGAGCAGGATCACAGTGGGGATGGTCTTGGGGCCACTCTTTGGTCTCCTGTTGCTTGGAGGGATCCTCTTTCTCTACAGAAAGGAAAAGCTAAGGTAGGGATGAGGCATGTTGCCAGGCTTCTCCTGCCTGGGGGCAGCTGTCATCCCAAGGCTGTCCTTCTAGCCAGCCTGGTGGCACAGGGGTATGCAGGGCTGCCCAGAGCTCCCATGGTGATGGGCATGGCCAGGCGGTCTGCTATACCCAACATTACTAGCATCACAGAACTGTTTGGGTTGGAAGGGACCTTTGAAGATCATCTAGTCCAAGCCCCCTGCCATGGGCAAGGACATCTTCCACTAGATCACGTTGCTCAAAGCCCCATCCAGCCTGGCCTTGAACACTTCCAGTGGTAAGGCAGCCACAACTTCTCTGGGCAACCTCTTACAGTGTCTCACCACCCTCATACTAAAGAATTTCTTCCTTTTATCTAAATCTACCCTCTTTTAGTTTAAAACCATTGCCCTTATTGTTCCTCACAGTTTATTGGAGGTGAGGTGGCTGAAAGGCACTTCTGTACTCTTGCACTGGTATGTGGCTGGGAGGACTTGCTTCTTGGTGCCACGTGGCACGGTGTGCTCTGGCGGGAGTGGGGCTGCTGTGGCTCACTTGGAGCTCTGCACAGCCTGGTTGTACTGCCTGGGGACATCTCCTGATCCTTGAAACTGTTAGTTTGTAGTCCTGCTGGGGGATGGAGGACTGAAACTGCCAGCTGCTAAATAGAAATGCATCAAAATAATTCAAAGCACGCATCTCACAGCTTTGTAGCCATGAAAGGGAGTGACAGCATCCAGAAGCAAATGCAGCTTCTGGTGCATTAGTTGCTCACACTGTGTGGAGAACGGTGTGCAGGTCCCAGGGGAGGGATGGTGGGGTGCACGGCACCTGACCTCACCACAGGTGGGAGCTGGTCAGAAATGCCCTTCTCCATCACCTTTTCCCCTCACAGCTTGGAGACAGGCTCCAGCAGTGAATAGGGCATCCTGGCAGTGCCCACAGCAGGCGCTTGGGGCACCCACCTCTGCTCCTTGCTCATGCACCCACCTTCATGCAGGGCCCTGCCTTCCCCAAGGAGGGTTTTACAGGGTTTATTGGCAGATGTCTTTGTGTGTGGGGCTGTCCACTGAGCTGCTACGGCTTGACTCACCTACTTGACCATGGGCAAACAGGATGGACCCTGCGGTTTTTTTATAACCAGGGGGTGGGAATTGCTTTAATTTGTGTGTGCAAGGTGCATTGGTGTCTGCCAGGGCATGCCGGCCGTGTTGCAGGCTCACAAGTCAGGTTGTTTCTTCCCTCCTGGTTCCTCCACTGGGGTTTTCTCACTGCACAGCAGCAGCCGTGGCCAGGGATGCTTGCCCTGCCGCTCAGCACGTGCTGACATGACATTTCCTAGCAATAAACCCGCGCCTTCATTTAATTTCTAAATAAAACTCCCAGTCCCATAATTGCTACTTGATGATTTATCTTCCACTGACACTTCTTTGGATGCCGGACAGGCCTTTGAAACCGGCTCTGTCAGCAGTGGGAGGGAAGTTCATGTAGCTACAGGAGATGGAGCTGAACCCGAGCCCAGGCCATGTCCCCAGCCGACCCACTCCTGCTGTGTGTCCCTGGGTGGCTCCAGGGCAGGTGCCCTTTTGGGCAGTGCTGCCGAGCATCGTGGGGGCATCTGACACCGGCAAGGATGCTGCAAATTAGGCAGGTGGCTCTGGGAGCCTACAAACAGAGTCTGCCTCCATGCAGCAGAGCCGCCCTGACCACCAGCAAACCAGTGAATTCAGCTTGTTTCCAGTGCAAAGGGCCTGGTACAGCCTCCCTGCAGATAACGCAGCTCCTCTGATATTGCCTGTGTAGAGCCACTGTGGATGGCGGTCACAGTGTTTAAGTATTGGTGGGCTCTCAGGACCTGCGGTGATGTGTGCGGTGACCTGTGGTGACTGCTGAGCCCACCTGCACCAGGTGCCTGGTGCAGGGGATGATGCTCGGTGACTGGGACCCTTAGGATAGGAGTAATGAAGAAAATAGTAAAAGTGGTGATGGTGATTAAGATGATAAAATGATAACATGATAAAAGTAATGATAAAAGTAATTAGTGCTTGTTGAGATTGCAGTGGGAACAGGTGTTAGCTCTGTGGCAAGTCATTTTAGGCCACAGGGGGAGAGCGATGGCTCTGAAGTGAAGCCTGTGCTGGGGTTGTCTGCCTCTGGCAAACTCTTCCCCCCAGGATGCAGGTCCTAGACCTCCGGGCTTAACGGTTTCTGCCTGATAGGGCAGCTTTTCCCTGGGAAAGGGTACAAACATCCCATTTCAAAGACAGCCTGAAACTTTGCCCTGTATTTTCCCATCCACCTCTTGAAGATGCAGTGTTTCGGCTGAGGGAGCTGCTGGGACGGGCGGGATGCAGGTGGGTGATACCCAGGTCTCTCCCCAGGCTGCCTGCCCTGCGCCTCCCCCGGCCTTGGGACAGAGCAGAGGACCCGGCGTCCCCTGCGCCAGCCAGTGACAAAGGCTTTGACAACCCCATGTTCGACGTGGTGAGTCGCCACTGCCCGGGGACACCGGGATGCTCGGGGCCGCGGGTGGGAGTTGGCAGGGCCCCAGCCGGGACCCTCTTGAGTGCCAGTGGGGCTGCAACGCAAAGTGCAATGCACCCGGTAAGGCTCCTCCTTTCCCCAGGAACAGGAGGGGTTTGTGGGACAATCCCATCCTCCCATGGGTCACCAGCTCCTCAGCTGCCTCAGGGACTCAGTGCTGGGTGGGTTTTGCCAAGGGTTTTGCTTCCCTTCTCCATTGGTTGCTTTCCCCTCCCTCCCTGCTGCAGGAGCTGCCAAGTGTTGATGCTGGAGAGGAGATGCTGCAGGAGATGGCTCCCACAGACCATCAAGTCTTCTACGTCAACCCTCTGTACGATGCAAGCGAGACAGAGACCTGATGGAGTGGCCTCATGCTTGGGGCAGCCACCATCTCCCTGGGGACACGGTCACCTCTTCAGCCCTCACAGCCCCTCATGTACCTCCTAGTGGGATCTAAACCACAAGCAAGCAGATCCCACCTGAATAAAAGTGTCTGCGCAGTGAAGGAAACCACAGCAAACCTTCACCATAAGGGCTCAGCCATGCAGGCATGGCCTCCCTGGTCTTGCTTCTGGGTTTTAAACTGTATTTTGTAGGTGTCAGTCCTTTTTAGACAGTTCAACATTGAGGTTTGGGTCTCAGGTGACACCTAGGGAAGTCGGGGTCTAACTCAGCACCCCGCTCTTTAGCCAGCACCGTGCTGGATTTGCCCAGAGCACGCAGCAGGTTGAAGGGTGCATCCCTGGATGCATGATGGAAATTCAGTGCTTAAATTAATTTCAAAATGTGGCCCAGAGCCTCCAGAGCTTGGACCCGTTAGTTGGGTTTAAAAGGAAATTATTTTGCTTTCCAGCAGTGTGCTTGGTGCTGGGGGATCTTTGCGTGAGGTCCCCTGTTCCTCCTCTCTAGGACCTCGCTCCCGTCCCCTGGGCGCTGGCACAGGGCTCCATTCTGAGCAAACATTTCCCTCCCCTTTCCCTCCACTGAGCCGCCTGAGCTTGTTCCTTTCCCCTGTGCCTGGACTGATGGTTTTAAGATCCTCTTGGACCTACCTGGGGATTTATCATGTTATTCCCCACATCATAGAATCATAGAATCATAGAATCATTGAGGTTGGAAAAGACCTCTAAGATCATCGAGTCCAACCGTCAACCCAACACCACCGTGCCC
>NW_008795405.1:16751625-16770024 GCF_000699145.1 Aptenodytes forsteri
CTGAGCAAACATTTCCCTCCCCTTTCCCTCCACTGAGCCGCCTGAGCTTGTTCCTTTCCCCTGTGCCTGGACTGATGGTTTTAAGATCCTCTTGGACCTACCTGGGGATTTATCATGTTATTCCCCACATCGAGAGAGCGCTTCTTCTCACGGTATGAGGGGAGAGAGGTTCAGTGACAGTGTCAGGGGTCCCCGGGGAGGGAAGCAGGCAGGAACCCGACGGCTGGGGACAGTCATTCTGGCCTGTCTCTAACGAGGGTTGGGGCAGCGGCAGCACCGAGGGGCCTCGTTAGCGGTGGCGTTTGCGGCCTGGTGTGTGTCAAATACCCTCAGCTGCCCGCAATGTCAGGCAGTGCTTCATTACGGGAGCAGGTCTGATGGGTGAGGCTGAAATTATGGAGATGTATGCAAATTTATGCAAATTTACACTCTACTGGGTTTTCAGTAAGGCCTATTCCATAAGGAAGCAGCTATTTTAAGTTTATTATATTTTGTTCTAGTCTCTGGAAGACATAATCCCTTCTCAAAGGCCTGGGAATTCATCATTAGGCGCATCGGAGCCCTGACAAAGGGTGACAGGCAGCGCACAGTGATGAGACCAGCCCTGCCGCCCCCCTGCCAGCAGAGACACCTCCGGTAACGGGCAGTGCCAGCAAGCAGGACACAAAACACGAGCCAGGCAGGGCACAAGGCCATCTCCAGGCTCTGGTTGTTGCCATTGCTTCGCGAGCCAGGGCAGAGCCAGGGCTGAGAGGTGGTCTGCACTCAGGGGCACAGGGCGGGGATTTCGCCATGCACGTCTCTCCTGAGAGTGCCCCTCCGGCAGTACTGGGATGAAAAGCAACTTGCCTGGGCAGGAGCTTCTGCTGTGGCTGTCAGGCACTTGGTGCTGAATGAAACGGTCACCAGCTGGGTCAAAATACAGAGGAAATCATCAGCTGCTGCAAGCGGTGGCTGACACCGGCAGGTTGGGAATATCCAAGTCCCGCTATCCCCTGGTCCTGCAACAAGTGCATCTCCGTGGAGAGCTGTGACCCAGGGACAGGTCCCCAAAACTTGCCCCACAGCGCACAGAGTCAGCCCCATGATGTGAACCCAAGGGAGACACACACACACACCCCACACCCCCCCCCCAAGCCTTCGTCTGGCCCTCACGAGGCTGGACCACACCCCACGGCCGGGGGCCTGGTGTGGACATGGTGCAGCATGGTCAGCCTGTGCATTGCTTGATGGTGAGGCGCTGGTGCCGCGATGTTACCATGGTGCCTGCGAGAGCAGCCGCAGCATCTGCCGGCTGGGTCTTGCTGCGGAGGGCGGGGTATTTGTATCCTTCTGGGTGTTTTACTTGCTGCCTGTGAGAGCCTTTTTGTGCTCTTTTCCTCTTTCAGATCAGTTCATTGCAAGTGACTGAAGTGCCTCTAGCTTACAAGCCTTTAAATACGCATGATTTATTTTTCGCCGGCCGAGGCTGATGCAGTGCTGTATGCTGGAGGCCATTGCACCAGGCAGCCCATCACCCCAGCTCTGCCCCGTGCAAGGAGAGGGCTCAGGGCCATCCCCCAGGGAGCCCCTTGCTGCTCGCCCTGGAGTGAAACGCTTCCCTCCCTCTGTTGTTTTTGGGTCCCTCACTCCAGCATCGTGAGGGGTCTCGGTGGCTGCATCCCCGTGACGTGTGCTGAAGGAGAGAGGCAGGAGCATCCCATGGCTGCATGCTGGGGAAGGGAAAAGACAACCCAGCGGCAACAGGGACCATCGCACAAGATGGTGGCAGGATGGTATTTGAGGACATCAGCTCTCCATCCCGCCTGGGCACATGGGGATTTCAGCATGAGCCGCGGGCAGGCGTGTGCCCATGAGGTGGGACAGCCTCCAGGGACACGCAGCTGACTGCACAGCCAGCACGGAGGGTGGCAGGTTGCCCTGCAGCACTGATCATCGCCCGGTAACACCTCTGTATTGTGGTGTATGGATTTGCTGCTGGCGAGGCTTCATTTTTAAAATGCATTAGCAGCTCGAGGTCACTTACAATAGAGGCTTTAATTAAAGTAGAGATCAATTTTTGTCAGCGCGCTAGCAGAGCACATTCTGTACTTTTCCTTCAGGAGCCACATTCGCTCGCTCGTACAGAAAGCGTCACAGGGAGGGGGGAGCTCTGCAGAAAAAACTGAAGCACCAGAGCCAGTTTGTGATGCTGGGGGCCAACAGCTGCTGGAAAACCAGCTGTATCCATAATCATTACCCTGCGCACTGGCATACGCAGACAGCCCACGGTGCAGGCAGGGCAACGCACTGGGTTTCGGTACGTAGGGGTCTCTCCTGGGATCCTGCCTAAACAAGAAATTTAATTCGCAGACATCTTTGGTAAGCAGTGCATTAGATGGGCAGTTTATGTCAACGAGGCTGTGCGCGGCATGGCTGGGCACCTGATGGCTTTGTTTTGCTCTTGGTCCTGAGAGTCAAGGGTCCCCTGCTGTGACAGACTAATGCAAGATGCATTAGTGTTAATGGCAAGATCTCAGGAGTCATTGCTTCCCGGGGTCTTAAAAGAAAAAGCAACCTGCACACTATTAATGGCCACCAACTCATATTATTGTGCCTTCCCTCCACGCGTTACAGCCGCTCACAGAAGTTGGGCAAAGCTGGATTCAGGCTGTGCAGCAGGCAGCAGTGCTCAAAATACCACCGAGTCTGCAAACAGACTTGGCCCAATGAATTTTTTTTTTATTTTTTTTTTTTAGCAGGAGGTAGCAGCAGCAGCGAAAGGGAGGGGATTTGGCAGGGGCTGGCCAAGGCTCTGCGGGGTGGCAGCAGACCTGTGGCCATCTCCTCCATCAGCACCCAGAGCTCCGCACTGCTCTTCCTCATGGGACCACAGAGCAGGGACTGCATAAGAAACTGGAAAGCAAGCAATGCTGTAAAAAATCTGAGGGTTTTATCTATGAGAAAACAAGCAATAAAGCTGCATAAACCTGTGTAGTCAGGTGACAAAAAAGTGCTGCATCTTACTGGGGAGCAGGGAAAATACTTGCTGCAAGGACGGGGAGCTGGCTGATTCCTGAGTTCATGTTCCTCCTCTGGCTGGAGCGCAGCACTGCAGCTCTCGCTTGCTGAGCACGTCCTGCTGTCTTCTGCTCCTGTCCTCAGCTAACCCCGCCGGCAACGCCAGTCTGGGCATCATTCGCCACTGGGACATGCTCTGCCAACGTTTAGCTTTCCCTGGCATCCTGCAACAGGCGTGCAGCTGATGTCCGGTCTCGTCGTCACCCCACATCCCCAGAAACACTTTTAGGAGGACTTTGCATGGGAGCACCGAGATCGTGCTGGCTCTTTCCAACCACTGTGCTTTCCCTCCTGCCTCCCTGATGTGGTGGCACCCCTTCACGTGAACCAGTGCCCCTCCGACCCCACGCTGCTGCACTGCCCTGCCAGCGGTGAGCCCAAGGTCTTGGGGCTGCAGCTCGCAACCTATAGGAAAGTGGCTGCTCTGTGCTGGGTGAGAGTGGCAGCAGCTGCAGCTCTTGCCCCACGAGCTGTGAGGACCCCAAGGCTGTGAGGAGGGATGTAAGGGGAAATTGAGAGGGGAGCCACATTTACAGGGGTGCAAGCAGACAGGAGAAGGCGGTCCAGACCTGCTGCCACCGCAATGGAAGGCAAAGGCTGGGCAGGTGAACGCTACTTTCTGGTATGTCCTCCTCACTCCTGCCTGCCGGAGCTGCTTGGTACAGAGCGGGCAGAGTGCAAACCAGAACATGAGATGCTCCGGTAGCCCAGCATGCAAGAATACCATCTCTCTTTTTTTCCTTTTCCTTTTAAAATAGTCTAAACTCAGCAGCAAGACAAGGTTTGTGGTCATGATGTGACACCTTCCTTTGACTGTTACTTCACTTAACTACACCTAAGGGTGCAGTTCAGTTCCCACAGTCATCTCTTCCCTCAAATGCTTCCCTGCTTCTCAGTGCGTTAGACTACCACTGCCAGCCCTTAAGATTTTTATGCATCTGCTTTCTCCCAGGGATGCCTAATCTGGCGTTGTGCAGAACAAGGAGGGTGCCTGGACCTTCAGCATTTCCACGGTGAAGTCCCTTCCCTGTGATTTAGCTGCGTTAAGCACTTACTCTGCAAACATAAAGCGAGTGTTTATGCACCCCTCCCCCCCCAGGCAGATTGCACCCATTTAGGAAGGTGTTTGTTCTCAGCACGTCTGTGCTACAGACAGAGGTGTTGGCAGATGGGTTTAGTTCTTGGGTAGCAAGTGACACCAGGATGCATTCCAAAATACACAGCCTTTCAGGGCGAAGATCTGTGCTAGAGTGACCAACGTGTTCTGGTGAGTGCTATGCCCATCGCCTTGGCTTTGGGACCTGATGTAATGCCTCTGTGAAAATGGAACGGGCAGAGGAGCAGGCAGACCAAATTATCCTCGTTCCTTGCATAACTCAATTCCTCACTTGCAATACTAGACTGGTAGCCTCCAGGGAGAAGAAAGTGCACCATCAGAGGAACATTTCACATAGAGTCTTGAATTTCTGCATTTCTAAAAGTTCTCCTGAGGGCTGAGGAGGACTCTTTAGGTAACCAGCATCAGAAGCCTTAAGGGAACAGGAGATTTGAAGGGCTGTGGTGGAGGACTTGGGGAGGAATTCTGCTTGGCCAGACTTGGGGGGGGGGGCGGGGGGGGGAGGGTGAGCGGGGAGAAAAGAATAATGTATTCATAGTGAGCAATTAATTTATTTTTCTAGAAACGTTCTCCTGCTTAAATTATAACCAAGCCCTGGCACTGCTGAGTGCTATGATTTAATACCCCCATAATTAAAGACTTTGTTGTCATCTGAAGCCCTCACTGTGCAGAGAAAAATCAGCTCAAGAGCAGTAGAAATGCTTTTTAAAAGTCAAAGGCTGATTAGCATGAACACTTGTGAGAAGGCTTCCGGCACACAGCCCTCATACCTCCTGTCAGCTATCACCCCTATCCCCAGGGCAGAGTGCGGGTGCACTTCCCCGAGCCGACCCGCCCCAGCCGGCTGGCCTTGCCCAGGTAGGTTTGGTCAAGCAAGGAACAGCAGGGTCCAAAACATTAATCTGGGCCTTCCCCATTAAGATAACCTGGAGTAAGATGGGCGAGACAAGTCAAGAAGCAACCCAGGAGCACTTGGGCACGTCGTAAGCGATGAGGGATGCTTCCCCAGGACACACTAGGGAAGACGCTGGCACTGTTCTAGCTACAGTGAGCTCTGCAGTGCTCAAATACCGGGGCATGAGGGGAGCTTTAAAAAACCCGCTATACTAGGGGCTGCACCATTCACACACCAGTCCTTGAAACGTTCCTAAGTGTTTCTTTGGGACTACTGCTTTGACAAGTCAAAAGTCTTTACTGTTTTATCACACTTAAGATGTCTGAATAGATCCTGCAGCCTCCTTACTATGCTTCAGCCATAAGGAAATAGTCATATAAATCATTTAAAAATGAATTAATAGGGCCAGTGACTCGATGAAATGACAACTCTAACACAAACCAAGGGCACAGAATTTCAACACTGTATTCCACCAAAAGGACTTCCATCGCTCCTGAACATGCATTTACATGCAGAAACACATACCTTTCGCGTAGCATTCAGGTACGGAGCTTCCAAGTATCTTTCAGTTTATGTAAAACGTCCATGTGAACAAAATGAATTTACCATGAAACTAAAGCAAATGACATGTGAAAACAGTCTACCACTGACAAGACAGACAACTATAAACTTTAAAACCTCCCTCTTCTGCTTTATTGACAGGTAAATTGTTCAAAAATGTTCTCACAATTCAATAATTACAAAGACTTAGACTTACATTAAAAAAGTAAAAACCAGAAAACCCCCAAAGCAGTAGTGTCCAGCTCTAACTGAGCCCCTTTATCAAGAATCTGAGAAAAAGAGCAAGTACTGTCGAACACTTAACGTAACAGGATTAAATGTTGACTAGAACACTCAATTTAAACTAAAGATAAGTGCACGTCCTATACAGTGTTTCAGAAAAGAACATTAGCCATTGGTATATCATCAGCCCATTTAAACCAAATTTTAAATAAGTGACATCCAACTGTCATAAAATTGGCACAGAAGGCACACTAGTGTGACAATGACAAACTGGATATGCCAGCCACTGAATTAATTACAAGCTTTTAATGAAACATGGTCACAAATCTTTGATTACTAAATGTATAATACATGGAAGCATGAGATTAAATATACACGCAAAACATCACCACTGCACGTGGGCCATAGCAAAATATACAGGAGTGTGTTGTGCATTTTTCTACATGATCAATACTTGATTAATAATCATGGGGTCTTCATGCAGGTGAGGATACAATTAATGAGAAAAGCAGCACCCCCAGTTACACATCCTTCACGTTCCACTTTGGTAACCAATAAAATAGACTGATGTTTTAGTGCGATATAGTCCCTTAGATCAAGCAGACTTCGAGGGCAATGCGTCCACGAGAAGGCTTGCTAGCTAAACAATGTAGTGTGTCCTTCCACCAAAAAACCCAGGAGAAACAACTTCTCAGAAGGAGATAAGCAGGAACTAGGAGTAAAATTTTTTTCACAGCAGTAATTACCAGTATTTTAAAAGTCCTGACTAATGACTGATTGGTGAGGACTAAAAAGCAGGGTATGGGTAAAAGATAACTGGCAGTAGTCCTATATACAAGACTAAAAAGTTGGTAGAAAGATAGAAAGACAGTTATGCAGCTGTATATGTAACGGCTAAATGAATTAAAAGGCCACAAAACTATAACCAACTTTTATTTGACTTCCTGGTGATTCTATTGATGTTGGAAATGACCTACAGCTTCCTAGCATTCTCCTTAAGATTTAGGAAACAAACCGTTATGGGAAAAAGGGAGAAGTGTATTCATTTGAGGATGCAACTAGACCCGCTCGCATTTCCTATTTAAAGGTCCAAATTGTGTCTAAAAGGATTTCCTGCTAATGAGACATTACATCATTCTATAGAAAAATAATATTCCTGATATTGTAGCAACATTATCAGTATCTCTCTCTATTTCTTTTTCAGCATAAGAATAAGACTATTTACTGGTGGCCTTAAATGCTCCTATGCAATAAAACTGTGTCACAGCTGTGCAGAAAGGAATCAACCGTAACTGAGCAGTGAACAATTCTGCATAAAAAGCTCGATTGCTATTTAGTAAAGAATTTTCTTCATTTCAATAGTTTGTATCTACAATCTGGATATATAATCATTCTTGTACAACACTAGAGATTCAGTGTCAGTCTTGGCACTAGCATCTGAGACAGCTTTGCCCTGCTCTTGAATACTCCATGGTGTAGTGGATGATCGAAGCCAGAATGGTGAGAGCGGTGGTGTTATGCGTCGCAGGTTGACTGGTCCAGTCCATCTAGTGTAAGCTGATTCCTATGAGGAGAGTTGGGACTTGGGGGACCACTTGGATTTGAGCTGTTGGATGGAGTAGAGTGTTTGGTGGAGTCTGAATCAGGCTGTTAACAAGAAACATTAAAAAAAAAAATTACACTTACTTAAAATCAATTCTTTACACTCAGAAGCTTTCAAAGGCACTCAAAAATTAGGGTGAGCCACACCTACGAAGCAGTGTGTATTAGATTCATTTCATAGCTAAAAATTCATGCAAATACTTCCATTATTGTCAATAGGCTGTAGTGCAGTCCTGAAGGTGACCTTCTGACATAACAGGAATTATAGCAAAGTACGTGGAAATTGCTAAATCCCAGGCTCCTCTCCTTTAGCCGTAGCAAAGCTTTCCTGACGGAACGCATCTATCTGCCCACTGCTGTTCTGGATTTACCAGCCTGTGTTTTTTAAGCAATTTTTATAGTCCAGAAGTAGATTTATCTGCCCATATAAAGACGTAAAGAATTACGGTCAAATCATCTTCGGTTTGGTGAGAAGGAAGGAAACAAGCATACGAACTATTTACAAAACAGCAACAGCGACAAGCATGTGAAGTGCCTGACAAGAGAGTGAAGGTTGCCAAGTATCAGGCTGGAGATCTGGAAACAGAATATACTTACTGGAGACACCCTACATCAATATCTAATAAAGAGAGTCTATCCACAGTTATTTCCCCAGCATTAGATTGGTTGTTGGGTATTTGCATTCACAGACTGGTCTCACTTCAACAGGATGGCTGGCAAGTTTCCCACTATTTTGGTGAGTTACAACTCTGAGCACTGCACACATTCACAGCTAACGAAATGCTGCACAGGAAAAGCTGGTACCATTGCAGCAAGTTATTTTCAAGAAAGGGAATATAAATTTAGCAAATAGATTGAAAGGTAGCATCCTTCAAGAATGCCGTTCACAAGGTTTTGCACAGCTCAAACAATAATAAGATCACCTATAACAAGATTATCCTAACATGATCCAGTTCATGCTGTGATAAAGCCAAAAGCTGTGGGAAAAATAGTGTAACGCCAAAAGGTGGTATTAGAGACGCCTTTTTCAAGTTTCAAACTACTACTTTTGCAATTTAAGAAGTCGTAAGAAATTGTGAGATTTACCAAAAAAGAAAACATTGTAAAAACCTTAGAATCTACCCCTACTTGTGCCTACAAGCAGCAATTATCATTAGAGCATGGAACGTAATGGAATTTGGGAAGGACGCTGCAGAATAACTAAGTCAACAGACATAGTCTGTCATCAGCTCCTTTGAAAATCAAGACAGTTTCAAAAATACCTGTGTTTAGAGATCCCATTTTCACATGCTTTTAATGGCTTACTCAAGGTGACAAAGGAAGTCAGAGCATGGCTGTGATCAGAACTCTGGACAAATGCTTTGACTTAGGGGGTACTAAGGCATCCTGCAAAGGTCTGGCTTCAGGAAAACACCCTTCAAAATCCAGAACATTACATGGACCTGTAGTTGGGTACCAAAAAGCACTAAAAAGATGCAAAGATCTTGATCTAGGAGTTTGCCTCCCAGCGATAATTTCTAACACTTCCCTTGCACAGGCAGTACTTGAGCAAAGCTTGGAAGAAGCTACACCCGTAACAAATCAAGGAAACAAAAATCATACGTCTTCTCTCCTTAGATTCAGGGACACCAGGACATTTTCAGTTTGGTGACTACTGGCACATACTTTGACTCTCACTAAAAGCAGTTTTACGTATTTTAAAATATGATTCCTTCTCAAGTTACATGACAAAAAGTCTTCCTTAAGGCAGCACAGAAAATTACTTAACTAGTTGTATTACTTTGCTATTCTATGCTAATAGCCCAGAGAACATTTTTAGGAGCTTTGAGGACATTTCATCAATTAGTCAAATTTCCCTTGTCTACAAAGCTTAATCCAAGACATAATACTACTTAAAATATCACCATAAAAAGATCTTTTCACAGCTTTGCTTTTGTGCTGGCTTATCGAATTTACAATCATGTATTACAGGCTGGAGAAAACATTTGTGGAAGGAAAACATCTCCATAAAGAACATAGTCTTTATGAAGACGACCTCAGAAATTTAATTTATTGGAAAAAGAAAACAATCTACAGCAACAGGATATTTGTCAGTCTCCATTTAATAAAAGCTACTTTACCTCTTTGTCAAACTCCTGGTCAGGATCGGACATACTTCGGGAAGGCATGGCTCCTCCCACATCACTGCCACCTGTAGAGAAAGAAGCAAAAAAGGCAGGTTTACACCTCTTGTTGAAGCCAAATTACAGCTCAGAACTGACAAGCTTGCTTCCAGCCTTACTTGACGAGGGCCATGAAATATAGGTTTTGTTTCTCTGCTGCTGCTGCTGCCGTGAGAGGTTAGCTGTAGATGGACATGGTTTTTCATCCTGTGCAGCAGGTAGGACACTCTACAGTTGAAATGAAACACCTTGTTAGCCAGCAACAAAAGCTATCCAACTAGGAATTGTTACTCATGAAAACTTTACTGTGCTTTTGAAGCTATTACAACCCAGTGTTGGTAGAAAAACTCTGAACTTACTTGACCACATCCACATATTTTCAGTAACAGACACAAACCCTGAGAAAGACAGAGAAAGAACTAAGCCCCATAGCAGCCACTGGAACCTGTCAGCCAGCAAACCCTCTATGAAGGGGCAGGGACTACACCAACAGCTCTGCTTTCCTTCCTCCTCCTGCTGAAAGGACAAATGCATTACCCTCATCTGGGCTAGCTGAGAAGGACAGAAGAAAGCCTGACTAGCAGCTATAAAATGGAGGGTACAAAACATGGAAGTGTACCTTCGCGCCTTCCTCTTGCGGATTTGACACTAAAGTAGCTCACAAAATGCTGTACTTGTTAAATGCAAAATAAAAAAATAATGCTATAGAGCACTGCAACTTACATGCATTTTAGTTACCTCCACAGCATGAGTTTTTTCCCCCCTTGTTATTGCTCAAGAATTGGCGAAGTGCCACAAGCACACCATTCCAGTTCCTAACAGTTTGTAGCTACTCCTACCCTTGCTAGGGAAGCAGAGGAGGGACAGGAAGAGGAAGAAAGCAGAGGGGAGCCTTGCAGTGAGGAATGGTCACTCTGGAGAAAGATTTCAGCAGAGATAGGGCTCATGTGATAGACGTGCTTAAAGCCTGTTGGAGGTGGTATCAGAGCAGAATGTTGAGAGGATGAGGGGGAAGGAAATTCATTCTGTTATTTTAAGAAGACAAACAAAAAAAAAAGGAAGAAGGAGAGACTGATTATTTACAAAACTACTAACAAGATCCTGGCAGTGATACCTATTTCCTTCAGTGTCTCATTCGTAACTCAGCTAACAGTATTTCCTTGCACAGGATTTAGAAGCATTGCACATAAGGAAGGTTCACCTTTCTCAAAATGATTAGAAGAAGAATTTGGTACAGAGATAATACTTGAACCCTATACAGCTCATCTTCACAGTTTTTCTGAGCAAGAACAAATGCACATATTATCTCCCTCCCTTTTAAATGTATTTTACCAGTGGGAGGTCCATGAGAACCTGCATTCCGTCTCCCGGTCCCATATGAGCCACGTGGTTGAAATTCGTTGGGTTAGAAATCATCTTTGACCTTAGCTCAGGGTCTCTAAGCATTTCCCTAAAAGAACAGAGTGATTTTTGCTATCAGCATTTCCAGTCTCTGCATATCATCGTGTATATTAAATACATACCATGATTAAATTCTTACCGCCTTTGTTGTAATCGCTCTTCCTCGGGAACCTTAAATACAAATCTTCTTTTGCTCCTAGTTCGAAGCATTTGCTTCTTGCTGTTGTCAGATGTTTCTGGTACACTGAGGACAGCTCCTGCTGTAATCATAGAATAGTTTGGGTTGGAAGGGACCTCTAAGGGTCATCTAGTCCAACCCCCCTGCCGTGGGCAGGGACAGCTTCAACTACATCAGGTTGCTCAGAGCCCCGTCCAACCTGACCTGGAATGTTCCCAGGGGTGGGCCATCCCCCACCTCTCTGGGCAACCTGTTCCAGTGTCTCACCACCCTCAGCGTCAAAAATTCCTTCCTTATATCTAGTCTAAATCTACCCCCCTTTAGTTTAAAGCCATTCCCCCTTGTCCTGTCACAACGAGCCCTGCTAAAAAGTTTGCCGCCACCTTTTTTATAAGCCCCCTTTAAGTACTGATAAGCTGCAAGAAGGTCTCCCCGAAGCCTTCTCTTCTCTAGGCTGAACAACCCCAACTCTCTCAGCCTTTCTTCACAGGAGAGGTGTTCCATCCCCCTGATCATTTTTGTGGCCTTCTTCTGGACCCGCTCCAACAGCTCCATGTCTGTCTTATGTTGAGGGCTCCAGAGCTGGACGCAGTACTGCAGGTGGGGTCTCACCAGAGCAGAGCAGAGGGGCAGAATCACCTCCCTCCACCTGCTGGCCACGCTGCTCTTGATGCAGCCCAGGATACAGTTGGCCTTCTGGGCTGCGAGCGCCCATTGCTGGCTCCTGTCCAGCTTTTCATCCACCAGTACCCACAAGTCCTTCTCGGCAGGGCTGCTCTCATTCCCTTCATTCCCCAGCCTGGATTGATACTGGGGGTTGCCCCGACCCAGGGGCAGGACCTTGCACTTGGCCTTGTTAAACCAGTATCACAATGCAATTTCACATACATAGGTACGTGTTGACCCAGACGCATCCAATACAAGTTTCATCTCATGCAAAGGTAACATTGCTTAAAATTACCCAGTTAGCTTCCTATCATTTTCCCATTTCTCCCCTTGCTCAGTACTCACCTGCAAACTTGTTCTTGAAATATATTAGTCTTGGTGGCTCGCAGTTAAGGAGATTCAGCGTGCCGTCCATGTTTAATGGTCTGATCTGTTTTGAGGAAGGAGGCAGAGAATTAACTCAAGCCTAGCATACACCGCGAAGAAACATCTCATTTGGAATTAACCCAATTAAGTTCTATATTCAAAGAAAATTACTTACCCTTCGCAGGCCAATAGTCTGGACCCATTCCATAGTGTTAACATCAAACACATCAACACCATACTCGCTATATACTGTTACGTACAACGAATTGCAACCTGCATAGATTAAAAACAAACAGAAAACCCTAATGTGGTTTCAGTAGTCCAGAACTGACATATATTTCAATAGTTACAAGTTTTCCACTATGTGCAAGATACATTTTAAAACACATTTTCCCAGCCCCACTTTCAAACAGATATTTTTGTGATAATAGATTTGCTAACGACAATTGCCAGCATCATAGAAAGATTTAAATTTGACCCTTTCAGTATTTTTAAACTTCAAATTATGATCTCATGAAATTGCAAAATGGCATCTGAAGTTTTCAGATGCATACAAATTTGCTACTTGGTAGGAACTGAGCAAATAGCTTTTCTACAGATGCAGATTACTTCATTTCGGAAGCAACAAACTAACTATACATCTGCTGTGTGCAGGGGAAAAGAGAGGGCCACCATCTGTGAGGTGGGTCATGAAGTCACAATGTGGATCTGTTCTCAATTTCCTTCCTCTTTTGCTAACAATTATCTAGCTTTAGATATTCATGTATGGGTTGCTTTCATCAGGTTAACAGAAAAATGTCACAATGCTTAAAGCCCACAACCCATTTTCTCTTTTCAACTTTTTTTTTTTTAAAAAAAAGCATAAAAGGCATCAGCAGACAAGTTTATTTTAGGTCAAATGAAAAGCAGAGATCCCTAGAGCTTCATATCAACATGCTTCTGCTCATGTAAAGACTGTGTCCTGATGTATAGAGCAGTTGCTAGAAATTTATGGGATTTAATAGAGAAAAGAGCTGCTTCAATAAACAAAAGGAAAATAACGCAGTAGGACACTAAACAACATCACAGAATCTTCTTGGAAGAACTGAAGTAATGGTTGTGGTGCTATTTTTTAAAACTTGTCCACAGAAAGCCTTGGACAGCTATCATAAATATCTATCCCAGAAGTGATTTATGGTCAAGTATTTATTATATGGGGTCATGGTTGACTTGGATGTCAAGGGAGACCACCCGAGCATCAGACCGAAAAACCTGCTTCTGCCTGGCCAGCTGGTTGCCAAGGCCAGCACTTACCACTCAGAGCTGATGAGTTTGATCAGATCTCAACTGGTTCCCAGAGAGACACGTCAGTGTCTGCACTGGGCTTGCCCACGCTACAGCTTCGAGACCTGCTGGCTCGAAGTCTTTGCACTGCGCCATACTCAAGCGAAGCAGCCCCACAACGCCTACACTGACTCAGCACAGAACCAGCGCATTAAGCTGGTTTAACCGCAACCTAGACAGGCCACCCGAGATAACAGAGCTGACTGTGTTAGCGCAGACCTCGGCCTCTCCTAGCGTGAGGGGACTGAATGCCCTAGAGACAAATTCTCCATTGTATCCTAAAACCTCTCTACAACATGGTCCTTTACCACAGCAGAAACTGCAACAGCAGGAGAACTATTTCCACTTTGATGATCTCCTGATGGGACAGTTAAAAAAAGCCACCATCACCGGTGACAGACACCGGGACTGAAGAGGGAGGACAAGGCTAATGGAAAGGGAAGTAATCCAGTTTCCTGTGGCAGCGGACAAAGTTGCTCTTTCTGCAAAAACAGCCCTAGGCCAACGCCACTCAGGATTGCACATACAAGAATGCTATAAAATAGTTTACAGTAAGAACAGCTTCTAATAATAACAGACAAAACAATTAACTAGCTTGTCTAATTTGCTGAAATGCAAAAAACTGTAAAACTGATAAAGGAAAAGGAAACATTTTAAAGTAAATTTGCAACTACATTGTTTCCTTGGGCCTTTGCTTCAGACTTCTGTATGCAACTAGGTCAGAGTAAAGCAAGCAAACAATTTCAGTTCAAGACAATTAAAATTAAACAAACTGCTATTAGGGCCTAGCCTGATCAAACCAATGAGCACCTAACTGCTCGGTGCACTATTTAAACAAAAAGCTATTTCTTGCTTTCAATCATTCAAAACACTAATTGCTATTTGAGGTCCAAATAGAAATCCTGGTTTTATCATGAACTGCCTTTGACTACCGAATACTGAAAAATGCTCTGCATGTGCTTCCGTCCTAACTAGCTAATAAACCAATGTGCCCGAAAAGAGCAGAGCGGTTGAAAAATTACCCTCCACCTGCCTATATTATTTTTGGAAATTCTCCCCCTTAAAATATAACCAAAAGGAGAAATATTGCAACCAGTTCTGCCAAAAGCAATATTTTTACTTCTTACTTTGTTATCTTTATGAACACTTAAGAGTCGTAGTTACATTTTATCTTCACCTTTCTATTGTACTTTGAGTACAGGACACAGAAGACATCCTACAGACAACTAGACATTTACACTCTCTAGGGGAGCAAAAACCTTTACAAGAATTTCACAGACCGGTAGTCTGGCACTGTCCTGCATCCAGGACTAGTCTCCGCTCCGTAAAAGTTAATTTACATTCCATTATTTTTTCTTCTGTGTCCTGTAACAAGACAGGGCTTCTTTTCTTGCAGTGTCCAGGATCTCAGCCCAGGAGATCGCGAAGTCCAAAACTACCATCAGGAAGAACCGTGTATCCTGTTAACTCATATTGAAAGACAAACCAAAGCGAAATAGAATACAATGCTCATTATTTTTAGACAAGTAAAGCAGCAACAGGGATATGGCAACAGAAAAACATATACATACTACAGGCAACAGGAGTTGCAGGCCACATTAGTTCCTGCATGCGTGACCTTCGACCTTGCGAATCGACGTATACTCCCATATGGCTGAAGCAAAGCAGGTATTCCTCATTACTGAGCTCCACAGCACAAAGGGCATCAAAAGACTGCTGTGAGAGGAAGATAAGCGAGGGGTCATTAGGATTTACCAGGTTTATAGATTGTCCATCTCCCTGGATGGTCAACAGAGAGAACCCAGACTGGTAGCCAACACAGAGCTTGTCCTTGAACACTGTCATCCACTGTACAGTTCCTGGAGCCTGGATTTCACTGAATTTTTTGTGGAAAGGTTTAGTTCTGTGAACTTCATAGCAAAAAACCTGTCGTTTGACAGCCACAAACAAACAAGTCGAAGAACTCTTCTTTAGTGTTCCAGTTGTAATCAGTTGGCAGCCTTTAGTTTCTGCAAGCTTAATGTCAAAGTTTCCTTCTGAGCCATCCAGAGAAGCCCAGGGGTAAAGGTGAACGTGATGGTTCCGACCGCAGATGAGGATGATAATTTTCTCTTTGGGAGCAAGCTCTATCTGGTACACCTTCTTGCAGTCAGCAGCTCGGACTATCACTGCAAAGGAAACAAGAGCTGCCGTAAGTTAAACAAGAAAACCATTGGGCCTGGAAACATTGCAGTGTTACATACTGATGTCTGAAAATGAATCTAAACACAGACATAGATCAGGTAAGAAAGAGCACTTACTACACACATTCAATGCTCCATTATTAGTTCTCAGAACAAACAATGAAACAAAGCATTCCTGTAACTCTCTCTATGGATATGAAGTCTCGATTCAGCAACACTTTGCAGGGAAACACTACTTAACCTCTGGGATAAATGGAGAAAAAATGTTATGTAATACTATCTGTACTACACTGCAAGATCGTATATCTTCTGAAACTGGTCCCACCTTCAGGAAAAACATCAGCATCTTCAGCAAGTTATGGAGGAAGACCGAATTAGCAGAACACAAAGAGAAATATAACGTATTTAATGCTGATAATTGAGGATACAAAACGCTGTACTGTTGGCAAATGTCTCAGCCAAATACAAAAGCAGTACAGTAAGTGGATGTTAAACACCTATAGGGAAAGGCAAAAAAATGCTGTGCGAGCTGAGGAAAGGGTAAGTAAGAATAGGATTAAGCTGTAGGAAGAGAGGTTTAAGACAGGCACCAGGAAAAGCCTTCTCAGAGTAAAGACCAGTTAGGTAACCTATGGAAGCTGGGGAGTCTTCACTGTTTGAAGGGTTTTTTTAAAATGGGGTTAGAGGCAGCTAATAGGGTTAGGTGGGTATGTTGGCACTTTCAAGAAAGCAGTGAGTATTCATGAGGTACAAAAAGAAGAGACTAAGCAATTCCAAACTAGGAAACATAATACATAATATGCATAAGCCAATTATATTGAAATATAATTTTCATTTTTCTGTTAACCGAATGTTTTCAAAATATTTGTGAATTGTAATAAAAAAAGAAATATTAACTGGAAATTATATGCATTTTTTCAGTAACAGTTGACTAACCTAGCCAAGTTACCAAATTCTGTAAAGTTGTAACAAGACTTTGGCTGTTTAGAATCAAAGCCAAGTGTTTTGTGGCATCCCCTCAATTGCACAAATAGATGATATGTCTGAAGAAATGTTCTATGAAATAACCAGCTTTTGGAACTTTGCCACACAAGTTTTTTTTTCCCTAGCTCCAACTCCAGCTTACAGTTTAGTTTATTTGTCAAGAACTAAGTGATATTCTGACCAAAGACCTTTGATGTAAGCAGCTGGCTATTAATTAACACTGAAAATTACAACTGCTGTAAAATGAAAAAGAGATTACGATTTATAAAAGTGCTATTAACACCCAGGAACTGGTCATAGAAAACTCATACAAAACATCTTTTAACTTAAAACCAAAATTGATAATTCATTTTCACATTTACATATGACACAGTGATGCAGATAATCGTTCCTCTATGAAATGACCTTTCAAATTAAATGTGCAATTTTCTTTTATGCAAGAAGCTGTACTGGAATCTCTGGAATTACTTACATCTAAAGTTATGTTCATATCTAAGTACTTACAGAATCGTGACCACTGGAAGTTTACTCAAAGGAACGGCATTTATTACTGCTAAAAAGAATTTCAAGTATCTGCTATCTCTGTGTATAAAGCAGTTTCTCCTGAAATTGGGCAATGGCTTATTCTAGGCAGGAGGAAGCAGTAACATTCTGCTTTTTGTCTCAGAACTACATCCCTGACTTTGTACTTCATTTTATTTTGAAAGTCAAGTAAGTCTTTAAAAACCTGTATTCACTGCTGTATTTTACATTGAAATGCAGGTTTTAGCATGACCACAATACAAATTTCAAATAGTCACAAACTAAACTGCATTGAAAAAGGAAATTCAAATTCTTCCATTAAGTCAAAATTTAAAGAAGTATCTTCTTTGAAATTTGAACAACAATGACTAAAATTAGTCAAAGGGGTATTTCAGGAGTGTCCCAGGGATTTTTTCCAAAGTTCAAAAAAGGACCCAGGCACCTTTTAATTTTACAAATCTGTATCGCTGACCTCAACATCCTCAACTCCCAGACAGCTAAAGACACCAGAAGAACCTAAGCTCAGAGGTTATAAATATAGGTGAAGAAAGCATTAGGTATTTTGTTAGAAACAATCCTACCAGAGAGCCAAGGCTGTTGGCTCTTATACCACAGTAAGTATGGATTTAGAGTATTTTTTAAATTTAGAGTGCCTCAGGAGTTATAAGGAAGGATGGATTTCATGAGGTATGTTTGGTGCTTTTAAAGTCAGAGAGAAAGAAATAACTAATATTTCCTACGGTAACTTGGAAAAGGATAAATAGTAGTAGATCATTGTATTTTAAATCTGTGTTACTTCTTAGAAATATATTACTTAACTACAGAACAGATATGGGGCCCTGGAACTTGAGGGCCAGGCAAATAAGGATGTAGATGAAGGTCCATCCAGGGAGTTGCCTAGGGTGAGGCAGTCAGCCTCAGACATTACAACTGCCTCTGCTAAGAAAAAAAGGAGGGTAATTGTCATAGGCGATTCCCTTCTGAGGGGAACAGATGGCCCAATATGCCGACCGGACCCATCCCACAGGGAAATCTGCTGCCTCCCTGGGGCCTGGGTCAGAGACATTACTAGGAAACTCCCTGGTCTGATACGGCCTTCCAACTACCACCCGCTGTTGGTTATACAGGCTGGCAGTGATGAGGTTCCAGAGAGAAGT
>NW_008795405.1:16772954-16789095 GCF_000699145.1 Aptenodytes forsteri
TTGGGTTGACGGTTGGACTCGATGATCTTAGAGGTCTTTTCCAACCTTAATGATTCTATGATTCTATAAATTCAGTTTAACTCAAATAGTTTTTTTCATTTTTTTGTTCACTTGTTTGTTCAAAATAAGAGTATCTTATTTTGGAAGCAGACTGCAAAATTAACCAGACTTGTTCTTTGCTTTTCCATGTTTAAAATTGCATTTTGTATGGATTGACCCCAAACGATCCCCATGCTCACGTGCTAGCAATCCTTTTGGCCTCCATGCTTTCCCCACCATACCAAGGCATGTCTCCCACTGTCATTTGTGTTTGCGCTCAGTATATCAGGTTAAAGGGAAAAATGTCTCCCTTACTCCCTAGCTATGATGCCTAATAATTCAACGATAGAGGGGTATGCCTGTGCTGCCCAGTGACTGCACAGCATACACTTTGCTGTGGTACCTGGAGCACACTCTGCGAATTTCTCGAATGGACATGTTAAGTCTTCAGAAAGAACACGCTAAACTGATCCCACTTTTCCCAAAGCAGAGGGCAGAATGCATTAAGAACAGGAAGGAAAAAGCAGGTTCAGGAGGAAGCATGGGGTCAGGGAAATAAAGAGATAATGAAAAGGGGCAAGCAAGGCATTTGCTTTGGCCATCATTGGTCTTAAACAGAATGTGAGTGGTTGTCAAATTTCTGGAAGAAACAGACAACGATACATGGTGGTTTTAGTGGAAAGTCTACAAACTCTTGTGTTTCTTGCACTGACTGTCTAACTTCTCATTCATGGCAGTTTAAGTCCTCTGATGGTGCAGGTTGGAACAAGTCTGTTTCCATGTCAAGTTCTTCTCACTCAATTCAAGTTCTATTTAGTAAGTGCTTGATAATTCACTGTGTATCAACTGCTGCTGTGTGTGCTGTGCGTGCTCTGTGTGGTGAAGCATTTTGCTACCTGCTGTGGGAACACAGTTAAGGTGAGAATGTGTCAGAATATGCCCAGTAACCCATCCCTTTAATTTCAGCCAGTCAACTGAATGTAATGATAATGACCAAATTAGTGCTTATATCTCACATTCATTTTTCCTTCTCATCAGTTAACTGGGTGCTTAATACTTACTATACATGAAGAGCCGTTGCGTAACCTATATTGTAACAGCACTAAAAGTTATGGAGCTCATTATTCTGTATGTAATTACTGCATGCATTATGGCCTAACTTACCGTCACGGGTCACCTCTATCACATACAGTCCTTCTTCTGAACCAATTGCTATTCTATCTCGATCTAAACCAGGAAGGAAAAAAAAGGCTATTAATTCAGCTATACTTAATCCCATCTAAAAGCTCCAACAACTCACTCTCACTTACAAAAGTTAAACCAAACATACCTACAATAGCAGCAGCTAAACTTGCTTTAATAAGAGGCAGTGTACTGTCATAGGCTTCTTGTGGAATATGCACAACCTGGTTTTTCAGTCTGTTTTTGTGCAGGATAGACTGCAACCCTTCTAGGATTCCAACCCACTTTCTCTTCTCATTCTCATTTTCCGTCAGGATCAGTAGAGAACAAGACTTTGAAGGCAAACCTAAGAGAGAAGCTGTCACCTTTTAACAGACAGAGGAAACGAAATTAGTAAGAGTAATAAAAGTCCTTTTTGTCAGTATTATATACTTCACAGAACTGTGAAAGTACAGTACACTTTTTCGTAACAATGCGATGATGTACCTGCGTGGTATACAACACAGCACACAGCTAATATGGCCACAGTGCTTTGAAAAAATGCACAAGCCTCAGTGGTTTTGTTTAAAAACACTCAGTCTTGCTTAATCATTCTGAATCCTAAAATATGGGCAAGGAACACTACATTCCTTTCCTACAATAATCAATATATGCCAGCAAAAGGCTCCTTCCTGCTCTGAACTGGAATTTCAGTAGCATGCCATAATTTGTCCCGATCCCTCCCCCCACCATCTTTTAATAACTTACTGAAAATGACACAGGCTTTCTGAGTCAAATGCATATAAACCCAATGGCATTGCTATGATCAGTTCTAGATTTTGAATTTGCTACTTAATTTTAAAAATATTTGTCCGGGGGAAAAGCACATCATATCTGCATTAAAAGCTCTGGAGGAAAACAATCTTTTGAGACCAAAGTACTGCATTCTTCTACTTCCCCAAGTTAAAAGAAAATCACAATGACTTCACTTAATTTTCAGGGAAATCATCCTATAGATCTCAAAGGAGAATGTATTCTGAATAGAAAAATGATCCAGGAATTTTCTGTTGGCCAAAGTATGCACTTACTAATTCTTAATATTAATTCTGTATCCTGTCTGAAGAGATCGTAGGAATTGTGAGATCATGGGAACTATGCTTTCAGTCACAGACAAACAGGCCATCAGCCAGTATCAGCCCTCACAAGAGACTTTTAGAATAACAACAGTTAAACAGAAAAAAGCAGCAAAAGGTGCAAAAGTGCAAAACTGAAGGCTATAACTATTCATACACAGAATAACACATCTTCAGCTTATATGCCTTGATAAGAAAATCACCATAAAGATGGATGATGTGGTTATGCAACATACACTTCCTGAAAGAGTGAATTAAGCAAGAATATTCATCTTAAAGAAAAAAAAAACCAAAACACACAACTGAAAGTAAACTTGGGACAATAGGATGCCAAAGACAGAACTCCAGAAGTAAGATGAAAGTGAAGAGCAGTAGGAAAATAACTGAATAGTCTGCAATTGCTCATAGCTCATATTACTCTGTGTCAAGCTTTGTTCATGTCCTAAACTGTAACTAAGCATTAATATTTTAAAGATGGATGGAGGCATAATGGATAATATTTCTAAACTTGAAAACAAAACAAAACCAGACCAGCTATGGTTTTCTCTTTGAAGTACCACCATGTATTCAGTCTTTTGAAGGTGGCATCTTACATGCATTCAAATGCAGAAAAAAACGGGAGAAGTTGGTCATAATATGCTTAGCATTATTCATCATACAAAAACCCGGTATTTGCTATGAAACTCAAGGCTTCTTAACTCAAACTGCTAAGCTGTGGAAGGACTCCACTACAGACACTCTTACACTATTATTAAAAACATATCGATGGCAGCACTGAGACTGCAGTGTCTGGATGCCAGGGCGGCCTAACATCCAGCTTTAAAAACTGGTTACCAAGGAGAGATGTTTGAGTTTGAGACATGTGCTTCCTCTTCTTGATTTCATGGGGTGTCAGAGGTGCGAATATTTTAGTGTTTGGCAGCATTCTGGTGTTGCTTTCTGTTGGCGGAAGATCCAAAAGAAATGAAAATCTGTCTTTGGTGGGCCACCAATATCATCACGTGTTATGTGAAATAATACATACGAAAAAAGGACCACATTTTTACAGAGAATGAAAAGTAACAGCTTTAACTGCTGTGTAGAAGCCACTCTATGTCATTATGTCAGCAAGATGCAGATCTAGAATTAAATGAAATTGAGAAAATAGACTCTCTTGCATCAGATATCACTAGTTTCCAGTTTTAGGAATTCCTTCTTTTGAAGGAGGACATAAAACTGAGAAAAGAGGTGGACTTTGGCAGCATCTTCTCTGGTCCCTGTCAACAGGGTATCTAAATAGATATACTCACACACCAGCCTTTTAGTTAATTCATCAGATCTCTCCAGTAGGGGATAATCTGATCAGACTGTGGAGACATTTTGTCATGTCTATCCACACAAGTATTCTTACATGGGGATATTTGACAGAAGGTTTTTTTCTTAGATACCTTTTCAGTTAAAAACTGCAGGCAGAAATTAGAGCAGCAAGTCAAGCAGGCTAAACTATGGATGCCTTGTTCTTAAATGAATTGACCACCATTCTGCATAGCTCAATTTCTCTCCTCAGAAGCCCTTTCCCATAGTATTCCACATTTGCTAATTTGAGAAGAGAGCAGGCAGATGGGATTAAAAAAAAAAAAATTAGAAGCAAGTAAGAGGAAAATTAAGGTAAAAGTAGTAGTAAACGAAAGGATGAAAATCCACTGCAGAAAATATTTCTACAAAAAAGCAGAAAAGCAAAGCCACAGAAGCATTCAAGTAGCCAAGACATTCCTAAGTAAAACCCTAAAGGACCAAATGATTGGCATCGCATGTGACTGTCAGCTCTTTGGCTTCCATGTTCCACTGATATGATTTTAAATGACCGAGGATCAGAGATGCTGAAAACAGTGAGTTTCTGTACTCAAATGCAAGGAATTATATATTGGCTACTAAGGTACTTTTCTCTATATTTTAAAATTCCAGATTAAATATAATTCACGTAACAACAGGAACTGCTTTCCTAGGTTTTAAAAACTAAATACAGCATTCAGATAGAACATACATCAAAGAGGACATTATAACTAAGCTAATTATTTTCTCTTATTTTAAATTTTTTCTACTAGACTTAAATATGAAATTAAGGAAACTGAAATTTCAATTATTTTTTTTTTATACAAGACAATATATGGCAACTAGAATCAGTGAGCACAACCCAGCTTCAGCCTACTCTGTTACAGCATCAGTTCCTAAAGCAAGCGTCCTCCAAAGCTAAGAAAGAAAAACCAGGATCTAGTAATACCAATGGAAGAGGAGACAAAAATATACTGAATTACAATCAAGAAAATAACAAAAAGCCAGACTTTATATACAAGGAAGCAGCAAAAGGAGGAGAACTTTGTTCTTTACAATTCAGTTATAAGTGGAGTATCATATTGTTTTTCTACACATTTCAGCACCTCTTGTAAATTCTTATACTTTGCAAAACTTAAAAAACATTAAATATGGATAACGTACTTCACTATCAAAACAAAACACTGGTATTTAACTTTATTTTCTTTAAGAGTAAATTGGTAGCCATACCCTGAATATACAAGGGATGTCTTTACGAGTCGCATGTATTACATCCGATGCTAGAACAGAGCTCACACAAAAATCTTCATCTCTAGTAAGAAAGAGAGCAAGAGAGTCACATACATGCACACACTAACATTATTCAGCAAAATCTAACTGATACCACAACTGTTTCAATAGGCTGCAATCTCCTAACACCACACAGAGGTCACAACTGCCATCACTGCTTTGTTATGCTCTAACCATCCTTGACCCAAACAACTCACAAGCTTTAGTTATGTTTCTACAGCATTCAGTATGTGTAACTCAGTCCACCTGAAGCTAAGTGGGGTGGCTTTGTGTAGTTTTGATTTACTGACCACACCTATTCTACAATTAGCAGCACGAATACTGCTCTTCCAGCCCAGCAGACACATTAGAAATGAATAATTCATACCTCAATGTGTAGCAAGAGAGGGGCCTTTGGAGAAAAAGAAAAATCACATAAAAAGCTCTTGGCAACATAATTATAGTTTGTGGGATTCAAATAAGGGTTTTCAAAACAGCTAGATTTTATTCTCTATTACAGTAAAATAAACAGACTTCAGAACAACTTTTGCATTTCAGAGTGCTCCACTCCAGAGGGATTGTCTACACAAGCCTTTTTAAACTGAATTTGACAAAGTTGATCACCATAATTGCCAATTTTAGTGTAAAGATGACACTAATGCCTGAAACTTGCCCATGCTAGAATTCATAGCTGTGGTGGTTAACGTCTATTAAAACATCTAAGAATCCTCAGAAGGCAGACTCAAAGAGGCAGTTACAATAAGCAGATAAAGCATGGGACAGTTGGTACAGTATCTGGCTGAGTTGCTTCAAGCAATGTACTGATGTGAATGCTGTTATCTGCAATAAATCCACGCTTCTGCTCCTGCTGCCAGCATGTCAGAGAGAGCTGACACTGACGGTTCTCAGAGAATAAATGTGAGAACAGAACAGCAGTACTGGTGCAACCCCATGGTACTGCTGTCTGGAAAAAATATAAATCAAGGTGCTTGTGAATGCAAACTTTATATTCAACAGAGAGAAGGTGCTGTAACATTAAAAGGTATTACGCTTTCTTGATATATCCATAAATTGAAATAAAAAAAGACTTCTTGGTTAATCTGATCAATGAAAGTCTCAGATCTTTTGTAGACAGTGTTCAGTGGTTCAAATGGTTCACCATGAAAATTTACTCCTGTGAGAAGGCAGGGTCAGAACCACTTGCTTGTAAATTAGTCGGTGCTTTTTTGAAGACTACTTCAGTTTTTCTAATGTTCCTGAAATTACTGGCTATGGGATGATATGTGACTCACTCTTGAGGTCAAAGTGCAGAGGGAAAAAAAACAATATACCAAAGTCTATTTGTTTTCCCTGTGTGCATATGGAATTCTAGGAAGAAGCATGCTAATACTGTAAATATTAGTGATTGTAGTATAAGTAATGATAAAGTCACTTAAGTGACTTCTTGTTGAGCCAATTCGTTCAGCCTAAACTTAGCTGCAGTCTATATTCAGAACACACAGGTATTCTCAAACCAGAGCTCTCATGATCTAAAAGTCTCTTGTGTACTATAAATAAATATTCCTGTTAGGGAAAAAATACAGAGGATTTCTACTCTGTCATAATAATACGAACCTGAGATCCAAGACTTGACTTGCAACAACTCCAGGCTGGGTGGATTTTCCTTCAGGCACATCATATAAGAACAGTTTACAGTCACAGACAACTGCATAAGCCCTCTGCCACCCTTTCTTAACTCCTGTAGGCTTTGGGACCTGCGTATAAATAACTGATTGCTTATTAAATGTAAGCACATGTAGTAGACACAGAAAGCAGGGACATTTAGAAAAGCTTATACTTAGATCAACGGAATTAGAAGACGTTCTACTTGCCCTTCAAAACAGAGTGAAAAATGTCAAGTAATCAAGCAATCATTTTTCCTCCCTTAAGTTCAACCATTCCTTGTTACAGTTTAATAAATATATTAGGTAGTATTAGGACAAACAATGGGGTTTGTATATTCCACAAATGCCAAAATGGTAGGACAGTTTACCTTTTATATTATGCTCACATCAACAACGACAGAAATTCTTCTTTAAAGCATGCTTTTCCCCCCCCTGCTACTTATGAACATTGTAGCTACTAATCTACTAACCTTTAGCTCTTGTAGTAAAACCAACCGTTTCTCCCACATCTAAAGCAACGAAGGTGAAGTAAGTTACATAGATAGCACACAAAGCCTTAAGGCTTTAGCACAATTTAGGAGAACTGTTTAAACATACTTAGAGGTTCCAAGCTGCATAGCTGTAAGTGAAGTTCAGTATTCTTCTCTTGTCCAAGAACAAAAGAGTATTACCTTGACATAACCTTTATAGGCGGTTCCTATTCCTCTTTGCACATCTACTCCAAGAGGCCTTTTGGCTTGCTCAGGGGGTATAGGGCAGACCTGAGGTGCGCTATCCTTGCAGGAAACATGGCATGCAAATGAACACACTAAGTACAAAAGAGAAAATCCACAGTGAAATGTGCGTATGAGTCAATCGTAACAGGAGATTAACGTAGTCTAACCTTATGCTCAGGAAATTAATCACACTGAAATTGGCAGTCAAATATTGCAATAGCCCGCTACGCTAAAGGAGTGAACACACCTAGATATTGTATGAGACTCTCCAAAGTGCTTTTATTTTCTCTTTTAAGCCTATTACTTCCATAAAGGGCGGGAACTGAGTCCACATTTCAAGGCAACTTATGAAGGCATTTTCCAGAACGAAAAGTTGGTCAGCCTCACTGGTGTTAAGCAGCAACTAACCCAGTCACAGAAGAGAAAAAGTATTAATAAAGGAGGAATAAAAATTACAGGGCAGTGGTAGGAGACAAGGTAAATATAGTAGGTGTTTAATTTGATCCAAGTATGCAAGAATACTGCAAAGACAGTAAAACTAAACTGACCAAAAAAATAGAACGGGTTAAACTATTAAACACAGGCAACAGACTTGAAAGCATAATAAAGTAGAAACCAGGGGACAAGGACTGAAACACTGTGTGATTAGAGGGGCGCATCTCTCTCTCTCTCTCTCTCTCTCTGAGTTCAAATAAGGAGCAAACATCTACAGTAATCATTGCACCCTTTCCATTTACACCTCTTTGTGCTGCACCAGCAAGGGACAGAGGTCTGTTGTCTGTCGAGAGGGGCGCATCTCTCTCTCTCTCTCTGAGTTCAAATAAGGAGCAAACATCTACAGTAATCATTGCACCCTTTCTTACCATTTACACCACTTTGTGCTGCACCAGCAAGGGACAGAGGTCTGTTGTCTATAGAGCACTTCACACAGAACCACTACACACAAAAAACTCAGAATATATGCCACTTCACATGAGACAGACTACAAGAACTGCAGAATGAATTAACATGTTATATCGAGGCATCTGACGCACAGTTTATGGGCCAGATCTTTCCACAGAGATTTTGTCCCAGCAGGCTTCGGAAGGCAGCGGAAAGCGACACGGCACTGTGACCTATCCTGTGCTCCCTCCTAACCATATTCTCGGAAGTTGGCATACGGCAGATACCCTCTGCACATCTAGTCCTGTAATTACAAAGGGTCAAAGGATTCCAGAAAACCTGGAAACAGCCTGCTTCTGCTAGAGCCACAGACTGGGCTACAAACCTGCTCCTCATGATGCCCAAGGCAACAGCCAGGGGGGAGGGCAGCCCAGAGCAGGCTGCCTGGCTCGTTCTTTGAGCTACAGTCTGCTCCGAGGAGGACAGGGGTTATCAGAGTCATGCATGCAAAGTACTGTAGGTGCTCCCCAAGACCAGATAATAAATTCAGCTCTTTCAGGAGGCATCAATTATTTGGGACTGCGCATATCAAGGCACACCAGTTGCAGAATAGGAAAAATCCACAGGACATAGCCAGTTCCACAGGCCTCTGAAAGTGCAGCTGTATTTTACTGTAGTCTCCAGCATTAAAAAGAGGAAGAATTGGGAAAAGCAAGTGATTGGGAGTGGAACATGGCAAAGTTTTGTTCTACTGGAGTCATCTCTATTCTTATGTCAATGTGATTCTAGTTTTTTCTGTAACTATCAACATCTGGAATAGAAGAGGCAAACTGAAAAACTAATGATGCAGAGCTTAATCAAAATACACGAGAAAAAAAAGAGCAAAGTTGATAGCTACACTAAGGGGAAAAGACCGTTTCAGACTTGCAGGAAGAGATGCAAAACAAGAGTTCAGAACTGTCAGCAACAGGAGACAAAAGGCAGCCCCAGGGCAAGTGCTAGCAGAGCAATAGGTGCTCGCAGGGAAGAACAGCCAACTAAGACCTGCCAGGAAGAAAGCCCTGAAGGGCAGATGAGGCAATCTGAATATTATGCTGAAGGTGTCTGTGGAGAGGGTGTCACTAGCAAGAACTAAGCTGGGCACAGAAATACAGTAAGGTTATTTATACTGTAGTGTCTTGAACAGATTTGTGGACTACTTACTGACTTTGTGTGTCTAATCAAGATACAGATAAATATTTTCAAAGAAAAATACCTCCATATACTCAAACATGGAACTCAATAGTGAGACATGCATCAGAGAAAGCACTTTAAATATAATGGACTGCAAAGCAGGCTACAGGCCAAAAAACCTAGCAAATGGTCTTCCCAACATACAGGGTTTATGATCAGGACAGAACAAAATAGACAGACTCAGATTCATGTTATCAGAGCATTCCTGTAGTATTTTTTTCCTCCACTACACAAACAGAAAACACTCCTGCCTCCCGCCCACCTCAACTCACACTATAACAGCACTAATGGTAGCAGAATTAATTAGTAGTATGAAAGGGAACCATAAGGGCTTATATTAATTCTTTGACTTCAGAAGTATGATCATGCAAAAGAAAGAAAAGGAGAACCATTCAGAGGTAGCTACCCCTCTCTTTCACTCCCTTCCCCAAAGAAATGACTGCCTTACAATACATTAGTATTTTGGGATGATTTTTTCAGGGTCTTGCTGAAAATATAGAAAGTTTAACTGACTCACCGTCACAGGCATAACCTTGTCGAACTAATCCCACCATAAGAGAAGTGCAATGACTACACTGAGTAGGGCTTGTAAATGACTTGATATTGAGCTGGTGAGCTTTCGGCTGAAAGATACATTCAGGATAAAAAACAACAACTTTTCACTTTCTGTACTCATGTAATGCAAGCATCTCCCTTCACCACCCTCCAGTATATCAGTGTGCATTATGAAACCTCGGCTTCTTTCAAGCAAGTGCAGCTTGTAAAAGGTGCTGCAAGACAGCAGTAACATTTTTATTTCCAACTGCAGGAGACACTCAAACCCAAACCTACAAACAAATATTTTTCCTGTCATCCCTTCTGACAAATCAAAAGCCATCAATTTGCATCTGGAAACATCTGATTAAAAACGCAGACCTGACAAACAAACAAACAACACATGACAAACCCAAACAGGACAAGAACAAACACGGAGGGCTAATTTATAAATGATATTTTTTCCTTTGTTCTTTAGAATAAGGTTAGCACAGTCCCCCTACCTTTGGTACAGCTAGAGAAATGGATTGAATGGTGGGGGAAGGAGCAGCAGGCATCCTCTGAAGCCGAATTGGTTCCTGAATCACAAAAAACTGTAATTGAGCAAAATGAGGCTTCAAGAATTTGTTTTAAGATCGGGGTGGCAAAGCTTATTGTTTTCTGATTTTTTTTTTCTTTTTTGAAAATTATCAAAAATTTAATCATCATAAACATCGTCATTTTGATTTAATAGAAACAGATTGTGTTTTAAAGCACTCACAGGAAAGCCTGCACACTAACAAACAAGCAGCAATACAGAAAACATATGAAAATGAGGTACATCAACATACAGAGAGCCAGTGAGAAAGTTCCATTTGCAACTGTCCTCAAAGCAGGTGCAATTGACATTGACACATTGCAAATAAGCAACATTCAATCCTGCTTCTTCATAATGAATGCTGCAACATGTGTTTATCATGAACAAGACAGAGAGACTTTCTAGTGAATTACTCTTCAGGGTAAAATAACAGCTCTCTTACTTCTTGTTGTTGCTCTGCAGTTACAACTGAAGTAGATGGTGAAACTTCTGACTTGGGACCCTGCGTTTCCTGCTCACTAATAGAACTGGTCTGCAAAAATGACAGCAAACATACTAGATTAGATACCACAGATCTAATGAAGTGTTCTCATGTCAACAAAATGGAAACAAAAACCAATGCCTATTTCTATATGCAGTACACATACATCTAAACTTTTAACTCTGAGGGGGGGGGGGAAATCTTTCCTCAAAACAAACCCTGCCACCTGATGGAAAAGCTGTAAAGCTGGAAGTAGTGAAATGCAAAGCCTCATAGTAGGCAGCATAAATGCCGTAACAGCCTTCTCCCAGCAAGGCTGTGTCTAATCTCTTGCACGCAGGTATGGAATGATGTTTGAGAAGCTTGGCAATCATCCATAAAATAGCTTATTTCTCATGGTAGCTTACTACACTAGGATTTTTCTAGCACACAGCAGCCAGCAGTTCTGCCACAAGAAAAATTCTTAAAGTAGTACTACACAATCTTTTAAAAAGTTGTTTAAAAATGCTTGGCCTCTGTCATTAAAATAATCATGTCTACTTAATCACATTGTCTTATATTTCACTAAAATTTAAGACTAAGCATCTACTACAAGCCTTCTATTAATTTCACACTTACATTAGCAGCTACTAATTGCCAGCACAAGGGGGAAGTATGCTACAATTCCAGAGCTAAAGAAGCTGGGTGTGGAAGTAGGATACTGTATTAATGTACTCTGAGGACATCATGAAAATAATGATTAACAAACATCAGATTAGACTTCACATCAATGATGTAATTAGCACTAAAGTCAACAAGTAATGAATCACTCAGTTCCCAGCCAGTTTAGACAGGAAGATGGCTCAAGTTCAGTTAGCTCACTAAATATGTTCAGATATTTGTTATTTTTTTTGTTATGAATTGATTGGGCTGGGCCATTTAAGATCAAATTGTACCATTATGTAATATGAACTATTTAAAAATGCTAAGTGTGACTCAGCTTTAGCCATATAGATAGTTAAAATATAAAATAGTAAGCCTGTAAAGAGGTATTAAAAGAAAACTAAACTAGGTCTATTTAGTACATTAAGTTATAGAGAAGTTAAGGAAGCAAAATATCTAGTTTTAGAAGGCCATTTTTACTATGACGGCTCACAACAAAATAAGGAGACAAAACTACTAGCAAAAACTTACTTCTTCCCAAAAGGCTAGCAGAGAAGATGTAGACGAAGAAGAAACAGAATCCTTTGTTGTAATGGATATGAGGGATAAAAACGATCACTTATCACCCACAGGAAGACTTCAGATAGAATATTAGTAGGCTAGCTAAATAAAATGTTTTATATGGCCAAATGTTATTTATTCAAACTAAATTAACCCAGAGCAGATGACACAGACTATCTTTATAAGTAAACGTGAAAAGAAATTTTTAATGGAAGTCATTAAGTACAGTATCAGCAATTTTAATGTAGTTCATCAGAAAATGCCACCTGCATTTCCATAGTGACTATATATTTATTGCAGGATCTGTAGAATGGAATCTTGATTAATTATGGGCTTGATATCCTACATGTTACTGTTTTAAATGTATCTGGTACTTTTTAAAGCAATGTTTTAAAATATCAAGGTCAGTAGGTAAAAATTATTATTCAGATAGTAGCATATATCATGTTTCCCCCTCTTCCCTCCACCTCATCCGTATAGCACATCTTGCTGCTTCAGCAAGAAAGCCAGAGTGGATGTTTTGTGCCTGGGAACAGCACATACACAAAGTGTATGTAAATATCACGGCATGTCCATAGGCTTTCTTTTTAGCACATATTTCAGATATAAAAACTAACCAGACTGATGAGGTTTTAACCTGAGCCCCTTTAACTCAGCTCCATAAACATAACAGATTATTCTTTCCAGTTCCAGCTCTTGGTTTTATCCTAAACTGCCTATGTGTTTTGCAAAAAAAAAAAAAATCCCAGAAAATCTTCAGGGATCAAGAGTTCATGAAGTAAGGAAATGTGATTCAATGTTGCATTTAACAGCTGCTTCCTCGGGGAATGCACAAACCTTTTTAACTGAAACGCCCAGTTGGAGCTGTGATTTGTATGATTAGTTTTCTAAGGATCAGAGGGTGTGTCACGATAAACTTCTTATACCAACATCTGTGGGTCCTCTGATTCCCTTCCCAGTTCCTTCTACTCTAACCACTCCACATTAAGATCTGGAGCCAACAATTTTACATATCTGTTTAAACACTCCTCGAACTGTATGAATACCTTTCCTTGTATTAATCAGCATCTTCCAACTACAAAGCATTTAATCCCTTATTTGTAACAGGGTGTGCCAGCCTTTCCAAAAAACCCTGAATATATATTATTCAGCCAAATGTTTGAGATTAACCTAAACAAAGAAGCTAGAATAGGAAACAATTAATGTGAACTTCAGGGAATATTTCCCAAAGGTGCCAGCTTCCCTACAAAATGCCAAGCAATCTGACAACTACTGGACATCTAATTCTGCGTCACACTAATTTGGCTAATATGCCAGATCCAAATGTGCCATATAGTGCCCTAGTATTACTTTTACGTACTAAAAATGTAATAAAACTATAATTCAGCTATCACATTTGTATAGTTATTTTATGTAATAACTCACTCTGAAAGTCAGATCACGTGCAAGAGGAGAGGTGTTGAAATATTCAAAAATGGAATCTTGAAAGTCTGGAAGTTTGAGACCTAAAACCCAAAGCAGAACAGGCTTAGCTAAAAGGCAACATCACAGGTGGTGTTAGAACGCTGTTAAAACACAGTAACTTTAATTACCTGAATCTGTTCTGTATTTTTCTTCCAGTTTTTTCTTCAAACCTTCCATCTCTTCCAACAGTTCCCTATTTTTTGCTTCCGATTCCTTTAATTTACTAAAGCAACACAATATGATCAAAATGCAATCTGAAATATCTCAAAGGCAGGAATGCCAGCACACAGGGTTATTCATTTCTGGTCCTACATCTCAGAGTTTTGGAAAATGCCTTTTTTTTTTGAGGAGTGGTGGTGGTTTTTTAAAATACTTTTTTTAAGGCTGATTAATTGTATTTTTCCCCTGAATAGGCACCTCACTACTTGACTAGACAGTGAAAACTGTACTTGAGACTCCTGCTATCATTGCAGACATCTGCCAAACAAAATTATTCTAGTAGTAGTTTGGCTTTTAATTCCCAAGAATATGTCTACTCTCCAGTTAGTCTAAGAAAGGTACTGAATTTGCTCTTATGCTTTTTTTCCCCTCAGGTGTCCGAGGTCCGTATCTTATTACAAAGCTATTCACAGCAGTGAAATGTTTACTTGAAGAAATTTTTACAGTTCTCGTATGACTATCTAACAAATGTGTAGTCTGTGGAATGGGATCTTTCTGGCAAAGTCCAATATCCCAGGCACAAGGGGCCATTTTAAGAAAGTTACTATTCTAACCAGCAGTTTAGAGCAGCGCGTTAAACCCCAAACAGAACCAAAGCCCTTATTACCTTTCAAAAGATATGTTTGCATCTTTAACTTTTCGTAGCTCTTCTTGAACTAGCTGTTTGGCACGAATTTCTGCATCCAGGGCAGACTGTAATTCCAGCCTAGCTGACATATCCAACTTTTGACTGCGTCGCACTTTCCAAAGTGGATCCTGTTGAAGTAAGTTACTGAACATTAGTATCAACTGCCTAAAGATATTTCTAGTCTTATTCAAAGACATAAAATAGCTTTCACACTGGTTCAGAGAATGCTCTTTTAATTAGTTACGGACGGCATACCTGCTACATGGAAATCGGTCGATAGTCAGACTTTGTTACACAAAAATGAAGTAATGAGCAATTTTTATAATGGTTAAACCACTAACACAATATGCTTGAAACCAAAATGCTGGATCACTGAGCATGGAAGTCAGACTGAGAGAACCCATTGAAAATGGCTAGTTTTCATTGTCCAATCTAGAAAAGAGTATAAAACTTGCACAGTGACCTACTGGACTTTCAAACATGAGATAAATGTAAATTAATGTAAAACATACTAATCTAAAACTTACTGAGAGTGGCAAAAAACATGAAAAAATGAAATAATCTGGGTCTTGAGACACCCAAGATACCTGTTTCCTAAACAATTCTTACACTTGCTAAGCAGCATATGCTATACTTCTGCATACACCATGTAATTCTGCCCTACTATCCCCAAAAGTTAATTTTCCGAGCTTTTCCAAGCATTTTTCACTGTGGAAAATATTTCTGATATTCCCTAATGGATACCTCTCCTACATTTCTGATATTCCCTAATGGATACCTCTCTAGTCACACATGAACTTGCAAATAACAGTTATGAAAATGAGAGGCACTTTATGTTGAGAAATAAATTGCCTTAGATAGGTTCTGCTGAAGTCACGAAATCAGTTGTAATATAAAGAACAGACAGTGTTCTTTGTTCTGGCAGTAGCTAAGAAGAAAATGCTAACTGCATTTGATCTGATCTTTCTTCCTATTAAACCTCTCAATATTATAATCATCTCTTGATGATGTAGGCAAATGTTAGCTCATAGGAAGTCATAACTTTCTCTTATTTTCTCCTATTCATAGGTTTGGAATGGGTGAGTAACTTCTTATCCATATAAACCAGCAGCAGATGGACGCTGTGCATGGCAGACTGTGCTGACTGGCATGGCTAGGGACATGGGCTTCCAAGCCTAGCTGCAAATGGCTCTCCCTTTCTTTATGCAGGTATTTAGTACCTCCCAAGGCAAGACAGTGTTTTCGCCTTTGAAACCATACTCCTTAGTGAGGGCTCTTCTATTTTGCAGATATTTTTGGGAACTCATGTTACCACTGTATGGGAAAATTATGGCATAAGGTCTCATTATTCTGCACATAAATAAAACTACAGGCTCTCAGAGTGTCACTAGTTTGCAACAATACCAACCAGCTAATGCTTGTTCACAAATGAAAACTTTGTTATTTCACTGTAAAGGCAATTAAAATTACTCACTTGCATCTAACATGGTGAGGTACATTTCTGTACTCCCTTTTAATGGTTTAAGTTATTGTTTCTTCTCTCCTCTGTACTGTTTAAAGCAGTTTGTGATGGCAGATATTAATAAGACCCCCCCCCCCCCCCCCCTTCCAATACTCAATCAATGGC
>NW_008795405.1:16789105-16807544 GCF_000699145.1 Aptenodytes forsteri
GTTATTGTTTTTCTCTCCTCTGTACTGTTTAAAGCAGTTTGTGATGGCAGATATTAATAAGACCCCCCCCCCCTATCAAATTCTGATCAGATGACCCAAATAGATTTCACAACACAAAGCTAAAATCTAGGAAGTTATTAGCAGAGCAGAGAATTCTGATCAGATGACCCAAATAGATTTCACAAGCAATAGCTAAAATCTAGGAAGTTATTAGCAGAGCAGAGGATTTGTTAGAAAAGAATTCTGATTATGAACAGATATTGATAAGACAGTAGCTGACACTAAAAAAGTAGCTTCTTAAGACATCCCCAAAACAGCCTGAATGCTTGCTATTTTCTTACCAGTGTTCGTGACCCCAGACTGGAACTTCTCAATGATTCTAGTTCTTCTGTCATCTTGGAAGCTAATGCTTGGAGATAGCCACGAGCATCCTTCTCATCACTTACCCTATTGTGCAATTACAAAAAACTGTTACTTAACAGTTTCATGGCTCATAGCACCAAATACTGTACCATCAAATAATCAGACTGTCTGCGCTGGATTTAGGGCCATAGCAGAAATGGACACAGCAGGGAAAACTCTCCCAGCAACAGAAAACTGAATATATCTTAGATTGCCTGCTTTAGATTTTTCTGTTATCCGATTCTCTTGATTGTGGCAGTTACTAGGGAAACTGAAGTTTCCCTTCCGCCATCAGCAAGAGTTCTGCAGAGATTCACTGTTATTATTTGGAACATGATCTGCATATTGCTTGCTCAATTTTTATAAGGGCTACCTTCAAGTCTTTCTTGTCTTGCATGCTGAAAATACTTGCACACAGCTTGCTAAAACAGCAAATAACAGAGGGAAGAACTGACCTGTGAATTAAGTGTGAGTGCTTGTCTAGTACAGCTAGTGAGGTTCTATATGTTAACATGGACCTTTTAAATCATGACCATCTTCCTGAATGAATTTATCAAAATATTCCAAATTGGGTGATTTAATGATCACTTTAGAGACTGAAGCAAGTTGACACCAAAACCCTCTCCTTTGCACTTAATAGCATCTGACAATTTCACTTGTCATTACTACGCAGCAATACTAGAAAGCAGAAAACAGTTAATCAGCACTCAGAAGTACCATGCTTTTGTTGATCCCAGACAAAGAGAAAGGGCCTAGCTATACATTAAAAAAAGCAGCCAATCAATATTTCAAAAGTTCAAGTGGCCATCTAGATCTCCAAACAGCACATACCATTGAATAATTTCTGCAATCTGAGCTTCCCAGTGAGCAACAGACTCCTTCTTTGCTGCGAGGTCTTGGAGCTCATCTTCCAGCTGCCTGTTCTGTGCTGTTAATTTATCCACAAAGGAGCAAAGCTGAAACAAAAGATTAATTTCACCCATAGCTTATGTCAGTTTCAGACTTTTTACATCTGCATGTGTCTACACACCTATAGAATCTGAACAAACAAGACCACCCTGGGCTATCTGGAAGTTCTAACACAGACCAAAGAACTGGAAGGGGTTTCTTTTACTGTGGAACTGGAGACTAGCTCTTGAGCATAGAACACCACGTTGCCAGTTCACACAAAACAACCCAAAACAAAGGAAAAGAAAAAGCGTGTATAGAGGTCATTGAGAGGAACAAGGTTTAACTGTAAGCCATCGGGAAGGCAGGCAGTCTTTGTAAATACTTCCCTCTCTGTGTGGCCTTCATGAAGAAACCAGAAGGTGGTGGTGCCCTCTGAGTTGCGGGAATCAATCCCACAAAGAGCAGTACTGAGATGCTAAAGGTACTAATTTAGCTAGATCTCTGATATTTATATGGCAGAAACTACATTTGTTTTATTCAGATATTGCCTGAACATTTACAGATCTGTTCTGATCAATGGGTGGACTACTTCAACATCAGAAAGTAAAAAAGTAAGAATTATATTTTGCTTAAAAACGTTTCCTAAAATAATTACCCTCTCATTTTCTGTTGTTAGCTTTTTGTTATCTTCCAAGAGCATAGATCTTTCACGCTCGTATTTCTCTTTCATTGTTCCTACTGCTTCCTCCATTTCACTGTGCCTAAGGAGAAGGACAAGAAATAGAAATACTTATACTGTAACACTGTTGAACCTGTAGACTGGGATTTTCAAAAAGGAATAGGTGATATACCATCCTGCACAGATACCTATGCAATGCAATACACACAAAAAAAGAAATCCACTGTTAATGAATCATGCCTGAAAGCTTACCTCTCTCGCTTTGTTTTCTCTAATTTATCCTTTAATATCATGATCTCTTTCTGCAGTGCAAGCTGATGGCTCTCTGAATCATGTACTTCCTTTTTCACATTTTTTACTTCCAAAACATGTGATGCTTCTCGTCGGACCAACTCCTCTTCATAAAATAAGATTTTCTTTTCCAGCTCAGACTTAATTTTGGAAAGCTCCTGCTGATGCTCTAATGTGGCACCTGCTGCCCGGCCTCCCTGCTTCAGCTGCAGAAGAAGAAGAGAAACCATCAGGAAGAGACTATGATCTTTCTATTTTGGGAACATTATTTAAACTTAGAATTGTCAAATTGGTGGCAGTTTGGAAAAATTTTTATCTGGGCACTGAGTAATTTAAAAGGTGCCTGTCTCCAAGCATTAAGCCCTGTAAGTGACTGCTCTGATTACATGACCCTACTAAGAGTTCAAATGGGTTGCAGAGATAACAAATTTGGATCACATTGGTTTAGTATCTGCTTAGAATTCACAAACTGGACGTTTTCAAGACATTAGTGTCCAATGAGATAAAGTACTTCAAGCAAAAAAACCCAACAAATAAAACTGAACAGGTTAGGTCAGGCTTCTAGTAATGCTGTAGTTTAAGTCTCCCACAGGTATCAACAGCTGAGTAAGCAAAACTATTGCAGCTCCCGTGTCATGGGTAAAAATTTGTTGAAAAACATGTAACCTTTAGAGCTTCCAGTTCATTTTCCAGTTGCTTGGAGAAGACCTCACTATGCTCACGAAGCTTGCGTTCTTTTGATGCTTCTGCTACAACTTCTTCAAGTTGGGCTTCCAGCTGCAACAAGAGTAGTTTTAAGTCATTTCAACACAAGATAGTGCTATCTGTATCATTCATTTGCTTTCCTCCATATGGATGAGCAGCAAGTTTTTCCTTATTTCTGTTTTACGTTACACCACTATAACAATCATCTCAGAATGCCACAATAATTGTTTTCCCTTCATTGATCCAGGCATCCATCCGTCTCATGCAGTAGAACTATCACTATATGACTTTTTGTACTGATACGAACTACACCAAGTATGTGCTGGGATAACTGCACAGCTTCTATTAATGCTAAGAGAAGGAAATGGCACTAGGAAGTCATTGCAGTTGTGAAAGAAGAAAAAAAGTCTCCCACATTTACAGGTCAGCTCCATGCCTCAGTATCAACTAAGGCAGCTTAAAAATCCCAACCTTTGAGCTAAATTATTGCAAAATACTTCAAATACGAACACCAAACAATTTCACCTTGCAATTACAGAACAAAATAAGCTTGATCATCCATTTATCGACTTCAGAAATCTTATCAGAAAGACAATTTAGTGACAACTAAGGCAACTGTTGCAATTCAAGCAATAGCAGCACAGTTTTAAAACCTGACAGGAAGAGTAAGATTTATTTTTCTGCATTCAAATTAAACTAGCAAAGTTGTTTTTAAAATTATTGTATTTAGAATTGTGGGCCAAGATAATGAACTTATAGTCTATGTTCTGAATAGAAGATTGATACAGCTGTTAGGAAACGGAGAACAGATGAATTTGTAAGAACAAAGACAGGAGATTATAAAGCCCTGCATGGAAATATTTAACTGAATAAGCAACAACACTTGAATACCTGCTGCACTCTGCTCTAGGGACAAGACGCCACAGCCCTACACATCAAATATGGTGCCACAGACACCTTTATCTTTCCCAGTTAACTACCACTTCTTATTCACGGACAAGAAACTTCATCTCGTACTGCATTTTCATAGACTGCCCTTCAATTTGATAGAAGTTTTCTAGCAATGTTTATAAAGCTTTTGAATTTCTCTTCTACACTTCCCCCAGAGAATACATAAAATTTGGTGATTTTTCAGTGATTAAAACACTACAGGTTAACCACAATAGCAATTTCTTATGCCCTCTTCTGGTTATCCACTTCATCTTACGTAAAACTATAAATTGCCTAGAATACTAATTGGAAATTAACTTGCTTAAAGATATTACGGGCATTCTCTACAATGACTAACTACAGAGGAAGGAAAACCACCTATTTAGGCTGTGTCTCCTCCCTCCAGCTGAAGAGAAAAATTCAGTTTGAAAAAAATTAAGTCAGAATACTCCAACCTTAAAGCACGTGAAGACATTAAGCCTTCCAGGTTTCAAGCTGACTTATGAGTCAAAGTCTACAAGAATCAAAACACAAGAACTAAGAAGCTGGGCATATAGCAAGAATAGCTACCTCCAGATTAAAAATCAGCCCGAGTACGAACAAAAAAGAAGAATCGGTTCGTTTCCTGATACATCAGTAAAACATTTAGAAACAAAATCCAGATCTATTTTGTGATCTGTAGCAAAGTTATATGGAAGAGTTACCAGGGTAATTTCTTATAGACAGACAAAGTAAATTATTGTTAACAGTCCTGATTTTTCAATGCGATCACATTTGAGATACTGGATAAGCAGCAGCTGAAACATGTTATTGTTAGCTGTTTTGTCAAGCTACCTCTTTTCTAATCTTCTCCGATTTACGGATGTCCTGTCGCATAGCATCAATTTTCTGCATGCTCACTTCCACCTCTTCTTCTTTGTCACGAAGTTGACGGGACAGCTTCTGCTTTTGGGACCGCAAGTCTCCCATCCTCTCACTGAGCTCGGAGAACTCCTGCACAGCTAGCTTTCTTTGCTGGTGGGCATCCCTCAATTCTTTGGATTGCGTCTTTAATCTCTCTGAGGCTTCTACAAGTTGCTGGTTTAAATAAAAAAATATAATAATAAAAAAGTCATTTGAACTCCATATATTCTTTCCAAGAAGAAAGGAAGTGGACCTACATGACTTGAAAGCTCAACCTCCTCACATAACTTTTAAGTATTATTTATAATACTTAATTTATACAAAGTTTTTTTTCTGGGTAAGCAGCTGCAGTAACATACCAAGACAGCAGTTACTCTGCTTCTAGTGTGGCAGCTTCAGGAGTACCTTTGCTGTTACAGAAGTCTTTCTTATAAACCTGACTACACAAGGCCACCTCACTTCTAAATAATTTAATTTCAGATTAACACCATGTTACATGCACAATAGTAATCTTTTTTTTAAAGGAATGTTTTAGCAGACAGCACATGCAGGGGAGCCATCAAATACACTACCAGCACTGAGACGCTGCAGCAAATCTTGTGAAATTCTTCAGAAAACTGAGGAATATTCCTTAGAACAAACTGTGAAGCTCTAATACTTTTATTGAAAGTATAAAAGCTGTTCCCTTTACAGCAAGTAGTTAACAAAAATTAACAAGATTAGAATACAAATTGAATGTTCTACGTAAAATCATTTGAGAGTGGGGAAAAAAATAAGAAAAAGAACAAAACTAGACAACACAATAAATGTCTAGTGGCCAAAGGACTTCTAAAAAATTCTGCCGTTAGTAGGAGTATTGCAGGAGCATTCATTAACTTCCCAAAAGGTATGTGTTCAAACCAGGAGGAGCAGATTTGCCTTCTCTGCTACTCATATGCTCTGGCAAACAACCCTTACCAGTGGTTAACAGACAGAAGAGAGACTATTAAATTCTAGTGGACAAAAACCCCAGAGATTTTGGCCCATGGATTACTTTTGGGTCCATCTAAATGCCACATGAACAATACGGCTGCTAGACTTTTCCAAAACTAGCTATTTGAATACAGGTAGCTTTTTTTTATGTTATTGAAAGTGGTATGTAGTATATGCAAACCCCTAATTACTTTACTGCAAAATATAGTTTGCTGACTTAAAGTAAGATACTGTTACATTTTAGGAAGCAAACAAAGATGTAATTTACGCAATAGTAAATAAACTCAGCAATTACCTAAAAGTCATCCTCAGCCTTAAGCAATAATTAACTTTTTGGTATTACAAAGGGTAAGTGGGCTCAAGCTGGAGCAGTGACCTAGCTCTATTAACTCTTTCATATATATTCATATATATATATGCTTTTTGGTATCTACAGGACTGATGACTAGCCATAGATCTGAGTTTAACTCCTGTGTATATTGAAACAGTTGAGAATAATTAAACAGTTAAACTAAATCCATTCTTTAGGTGTTTGTTCCATCTAGCAGAACGCATCTAAAATAAATAAGATGCCTATTAACTTCCAAAAAAAGAAAGTGTGCTACTTTGGAAAACTACTGTATTGCTAATGAAATAAAGAGGTTCACTAGCATCTCAGTATAGTTTTTAAAAAGCAGCATTTAGAACACTAAAATAGCAATCACAACAAAATTGTTCTATAACTACTTTACATGACCACTTTTAAACCTGTTTATCTTTGGATCGATACCTTATGAAGGTCCTCCTTTTCTTGCCGCAGTACTCTGCACTGTTTTTCTAGTCCTTTCAACTTGTGTATAGAGTCTTCATGTTCTTGTCGAAAAGCCACTGCATCTGCAAGCTGTCCTTCCAGTTTACTTATATCTGTAGATTAATACATATTAAAGATAACTGGTCTGAAATTTACACCAATAAAGCAAGCAACATTACTCAAGCAAACTGGCATCACTTTGGAAAATCAACTTCTTTCCCGTTCCCACCATTTTAGACTATTTAAGGTTATTTTGGGGCATTGACAGCTCCATATAATTTTAATTTTCTCAGCCTATTAAAGAAATCCTCCCAAAGACTGTGATCTTGAAGTGAAAAAGCCTTAGAACAGAGCTTTGTTTTGTTTTTCAGGAATGCAACTTCTGGCCCTTGAAAACATTGAAATAAACTTGAGTTGTTCAAATTCCAGTTCTAGTAATTTGTCTCCTAAATATATAAATTTTCATTATATGACAAGCAAGGCTACAATCAGTCATTAGTGCGTCCAGCAAGACAGGAAAGGACTATTTATTTCCTATAAGGAAATACCATCCTGTACGAGGCAGGCTGGAGACCCGACTGCCCGTATTCCTGGCAGCACGTTCTCCTGGTCATTCTCTCTTCACTCTCAAAGAAAATTAAACCAACTTGATTTGAAATTATCACCTTTAAGCGCAACAAACTAACCACCTTTATGTATTTCCACTCAGTCGTAAGAGCTGGTAAGAAAATGAACTGCCATTCTCCATTTGGTTTTAATTACTACTTCTTTTAAACAAATAAGAAATTGCACAGGGAATAACTGTCTCACTCAAGTTCCACCGATGTCTGTGGCAGAACAGGAGATTGGACCTATGTATTCAGGGATCCCAAGCACTGCTCTAACTATTAAAGTATTATTCCTTTTCTCATTTCAGCATAAACCTCCTCCCACTCCACACGAACCAATACTACTTCTTTTTAAACGAGACGATACTGCTAGTTTTTATATTTAACAGGACACCATCGGATGAAGAACTGGATAAACCTGAACCATTTGCAGAAATAGCACCTTAATCTAACTATTTTGACTCAAACCTAATTCCAGAATATACAAGAATAGCTTTTTTTGGAAGGATAATCTACTTAGGAGAGCTGAGTTGATTTTTGCAATGCATGCACCTACAAAGGGGGTATGTTGCCAAACTGCAGGGGAAAAGAAAAAAAAAATCAGTATCAGCAACTCGGCATCTGAACTCACTTATGCTATACTATAGGCCTCTATAAACTTCTCAGCCAAGTCATTAGGATTCAGAACTACCATTTTGTTTATCACTGATTCCCACTTAAAAATTAGATGCTAACAGGAGGTTTGTATGGATAAACTAACAGCATTGTCAAGCAACAGATTTTCAGTGATATGGATGAGTCAGTCTTGTCTCAGGACAGATGCCAGTATTTGTTTTTCTGCAATGCTCAGTGCTTCCTAATTAATGCATCACCAGACAGAAACACAAAGGGAGCAGGAGCTCAAAATATTTAAATGTGAACTATTATTACACATCCTCCCACCTATCCCCTTATGCTACTGAAGAGCAACCAGTCTTCTCTCCCCACTGTCTCTTACAGCTACCTCCAGTAAAACAGCTCCAAAACAATACCCTCCCCCCAAAAAAGGAGGAGTAAGAGAACAGGATCTCTTGAGACTTATTGAGACATCACAAAAACTATTTAACTGAACCCATCCAGACAATTCATTGTACTCTAGACTCACCACGCTAGTATATGCTATCAGGCCAAGCAAGTGGAAGAAAAAGTTAAGTGCTCATCTGGAAAAACTGAAATGCCCCTTAATACTGAACGAGACTTTTAAAAAAAACTTTTTTTTTTTTCCAAGAACATTAATTCTACTTGTTGCAAAAACACAGCACATTTTGCTACTCCAAGTAACATTAAATTGCATTACTATAATTACCATGCCAGAGGCTTACCTGTTAATTTGTTCCTCAACCGTTCAATTTCTTCATTTAATTTTTTTATTTCCTTATCACGGCTTGTATTTACTGTAACACACACTGGACCCTGGAGGTTCTGCATTGTCTGTGTAGATTCTTAAAATCAGAAAAGGAAGGAAAAGATTTTCAATAAAATACATTCCAATTCATCCTAATGAGCAGAACTAAGAATCCAAACAAATATACACCGCTAACCTTGCAGTTTTCTGTTCAAATCCTGTTTTTCCTGCTCTAATTTCCGTATTTTCTTTTCATAGCCTTCTATTTGTGAAGTGTTCTTTAAGTCACGTTGTACATCCATATCTTTGGTTACAGTGTCAGACTGCATCGCACTCTTTAAAGTGCCTCTATCAGATAAAGAGCTGAAAACAAATACATAAGTTAGAACATTTTAATAAATACTCACAGCAGTCTATAGCAGTGACATGCTGGGATTCCACCAAAATACGCACCTTAAATTTACAAGAACAATTAGTGCAGTAATTGTTACTGTTGAGACAACTGTCAGGGTAAAGTTATTATTCCCTAGCTACTGTGTATGCTGCTGTAGAATTAAGATGCCTGCATTCAGGACTTTAATGATGAGGACGTATATTCACTTTACAACCTGCCTAAATGATTGAAAATGTTAACTGTCCTACGCCAAAGGTTACTACTACCTGACAGAGAAGTAAGCAGGTAAGTGTACCTGCACTGAGAGAGCTGAGAAACAAACCCAAAAGTTTAGTTTAAAGTGTGACAAAGATGGATTTAAGTTAAGCCACATGATCTCACTCTGAAAAGGATGAGATGTGTGTACTGGGTTCTTTCTGAAATAGTTTTGCATGGGGTAACAAACCCCCGCAAAGGGAAATAATGGAACAACAAACAGGGCAGAATAACCTTAAGATCACAGACAAGTATATGTTTGAGGGATCTCTGAAGTCAGATGGAGGCCATTTCAAAGATGTGCAAAGTGGGCCACTTTGCCCACGCTCAGAACCATCTATGTTAACTTAGCCTGCCAGCAGGACTCTGGACCAATGAACTAACCCTGAACTGTTCCTGGCAGACATGCAACGTGGACAAGACTTGCTCTCAGCCTCTCAATGCAGGAACAGCAAGTTTATACCCAATTGCAAGTGACACATCTAGTCCCTTAACTTTCATTCATTTCAAATAGATAAAATATTAAATACAAAAGCACCTAATCTTGGCAAGCTTGATCAAAATATGTTCAGACACTTGGAAAAAAAAAAAAAGGGATAAATATTTGTCCGCAGGTACACCTATGGACATCAACCTTTCTACATGTTTATAAACATGAGAATTTCCTAGAATTAGCTGCATTTGGGAAACAAGTTTAATGAACAACATATCCTTTGCTTACCTATCAGTTGTGTATGTAAACCCAACGAATGGTAAATGCAATCCAGAAAAGCCTGTATGAGAACTTGGTGGCACCACCTCCTGCATGAAAACAACATGCATGAAAAGCCGAAAGAGAACCCATACAGAGCTAAAGGCATTTGATTTACCCTCAGCAGTTAGACAGACAGCTAACGGAAAGACTTTTCTTAGCGCATACCAATTGACAATTAGCAGTTATGCTTCATTGTATAGCCTTCCATTGTCCCTGGATGAACTTTATTTCAGATTAGGACACTTTACATAATGACCTGAATTTAGGAGCCTCTTGAACCAGCACTTGAAAGGGCAGCATTTCAACAAGTTCAAAGCACAATGCAACCAGCAAAAGAAAACCCGAAATTTCAAGTTCCTAATTAAAATTTGGTGACCTGGGACCAAAATGCTTGCTGTTAGTTTTAGTATGCTAGTTACTGTTAGATACGTAATAAAAAAACATGCCAAAAGCTGTTCATTTCTTGGAATAAAAGCTGATGAACAAATTACCACAAAAGCCCTCTGCTCCTCCTGACCCAAGTTTGTAAACTACTACACAATAGAAATGGAGGAGGGGAACACCAATGTTCCCACTCCAAAAACCAACCTCCCGGTTCTTAAGTGAGTGGGGAAGTAGCAGCGTGAGATATCTCACCTGGACAGCTGCGATTGCAAGCTGCACAGAGAATATATGTGTATTTCTGAAGACTGTTTTTTTTTTTTTCACCTTTGAAAAGGAATAAATCCAAATACTAGCTCCTTGTAAAGGTAAACTAAAAAGGCAACCAAGTGTTTTTTTTTCTACCGAAATATGTTTTAACTTTGACTGACCATGTAACAGTAGTCTATTTTGGCAAGTGCTACTATTTAGAAAAGCAGCTCACGATTTCTGATAACCCAAAATGCCAAAGAGATGAAAAACTTGAATTTTTCACATTTGAAATTACTTATTTTTCATCTCTTACATTACTTATTTTGAAATAAGTTCTCACTACTACCTTATAGTGCAGCAAGGTTGCATACTTGCATTAGTAATATTTAAAAACAAAGACTCACTGGATTTCTTAATACATCATCATCTACATCAAAGTTTGAGGTGTCAGAAGGACTGCTAACATCTGGAATGTAAGGTGCTTCTAGGTTTCTGATGTTATCCCAATTAAGTCCTTCAAAAAATGCATGAGACTTAAAATCCTCTATTCCGTTCTGTCCCAGTCTACGCTCCCTACTGCAGATAAGTCGCTGAATAAGATCTTTTGCTTCTTCAGATACATCTGTAACATGGGATGGAAACTGAAATCGTTCCTAGAAAACAAAACAAATAGAGAAATTTTTAGAGAAGGAATCCATTCTGTAACTTTCAACAGTAGTTTCAAGAAGAACATGCTAAATTACACCAATAAAACTGGAAATGAATAGTCAAACATTGTTCTAGCTCCAGCGAGCAGTGGCAGAGCCCAAGGCAATACATTCAGTGATGGACTTTTTGTCTCAAAATGGATTTCAAGGACAAGTAATCATTTATCAATTTCTTTAATACAGATCTGTTTGTATCTAACTGCAATTACAGTAACTCTATTAGGAAAAGCAAGCTTTTTTTTTTTCCTAAAGACATACAGGAATTTTGACACACTACAATATATTAAAGATCATACAATAAAAGCAGCCCCTCACTGTATTCTTAATCACAGATCCACCGATCTCCTGAAGATGTACTCCCTGAGATTTTAATTTCAACTCTTAAAAACCTGTGATGGTAGTCAATTCTTTGCAAAACGTTGTTACATTTAAGGATGTATTTTTCTAATTTATAGGTTAAACACCTGTTTTTCGTACCAAATATAATCCACATTTAGCAAAGATTTATATTATCATAAACAAACAGAAGATCTAAAAATTGTACTTACCACTAACTTTGAAAATTACTCTATACAAAAATCGGGGAAACTTTTTCTGTATTTTAGCTTGCTACTACTACCACTGTATAGTCAAGAAGGGCTTTTTGGTTTGTTTTTTTCAATAAAGGACAAAAGCATATATATATATATGTATCTTTTTATAATACAACTTTTCGAGTTTAAAATGAGATCATTAAGGACCAAATCAGCATAATTGAAATTAAACTTTAAAACTTCCATTGAAAAACATACAATCATATTGATTGTGTGTCCAAATGAGATTAAAGTGTTAAGTCTGCAGGACAACAGCTTCAAATTTCCTCCCATGTAGTTTAAGAGCCAGGTAGCCAAAGTTTACACTGGTTACATTTGCAACCAGTTAGTTCATTGAAGAAATTAAAGCAAGAGAGAGAGAGATTAATATTCATTACAGCAAGGGTGTCAGCTCTGGCATGAATTTCATGTCTTATCCATCACTGCTTTGCTGTGAGAGCACAGCATTGTAAACACCAATAAACTGCACTCATCCCGGGGAGAAGAAAATGCAACAATATACCCTATGCAACAGCTTCCAGCTACCTAGGGATGAGCATTCACAAAAACACATCCTCCTAATACAGCTCTTGAAAGGACACCATGAACTGGTTTATTCTTATTCTCTAATGTTCAAAATGCACCCCAGAAGTTCCAACTCTTCTCTACCACTTTGATACTGGACAAACCCCCTAACCTCATGTTCTTCATGAAGCTCAAATTCACGTTTTTCTACCACTTCCACTCCAGGCAACTCCCTGCAACCTCATGTTCTTCATGCAGCTCATGTCTACACTGGCTGACTTGCCTGTTCCCTTTTTTGTACTGTTATCAGTGTGACAGAAAATGTGCGCAGCTGTTTAAATAATGAGTTACTTCATTTCTCCTGCACAGCCCAGAGGAAACTTTAAATGGGCCTAACATGAGGGTTGGTTTTAATTTCGATTTTGTGATGACTGCTTAGATTTTCCAACAAGAACAACATCAACATTTAGAGAAAAAAAATCAATTTGACAAAGAAGCAAACATTCTTAAAACCTGAACCAACAAACCTACACAATATGGTTCTAAACATGTTGAAAAAGCAAAGAACTACCATCACTCCAGTATCTTTAAGTGGTAACAGTTTCTCTGTAAACATTATAATCTCAGTGAATACAGAGATTTAATAGATCTCTTACTTCATGGTTCATAATCTTCCCATATGTTTCCACTAATGACTCTGCATAAAAGGGTGTTTCACCATAGAGCATTTCATACATGCAGACACCCAGTGACCACCAGTCACATTCTGGCCCGTATTTTCCCATTCCATCTTCCATTGCTTGCAGTATCTCAGGAGAGATGTAGTCAGGCGTACCCACTGCTACTGATGACTGTACCTTAAAAATAAGGCAAACATAATTCTCGTAAGTTTTCAGGTTCCTTCAGCAACCTTCTCACTCACGCAGTAGTATTTGTGACAAACAGAGACACCAGGACGTGATTTTGGAAAGGGAAGAGATTTATAAAAATCAGAGCAACAAAATAAAGAAAATATTAAGAAAGTAACAAAGACTGCAAAGATTAAGTTCCAGTCTACTTCTACATAAAATCAGTTGATGCATTTTATTCTGAACACAGTAGAAACCCAAAATAGTCATACCTTTTGTGAGAAAGCAGAAAGATAAGAGGAGATACTGTTTTGCCTTTGTATCTGTTTATACTTTAAAATTACAATTGGCTGCCAGAAGTTGAAATGAGAAATGAATAAGCAGGGAGTTCAAGTCCTATGCCCGAGTTTTACAGTTTCATTTGAAGATAGCAAGGGCAAGCAGACCCTATTTTTATTATGTCAGAAATTGGTTTAAGGCTTATTGCACAGTTGTGCAACTGGATGCAATACAGGGGTAAGGTGGGGAATTGCCCTGTGCCCAAGTAGTAGGGAAGTCCTGACCACCAGGACAGTGGCAGAGCAGCTCTGATCTCTAGGAATATGTTCTCAGGATTCACACAGAGTTATAATGGCTCCTTCCAATTCATTCTGCATTTTAATATGGTAAATCTTTGACAGGCATTTTATGACTACAGAATGTCACCAAGACTTGAGTTTGTGCCAAAAATCAGTGAACTATGTTGCATGCCATATTTTGGCAGGATTGGCACCTCTGGAAGCACCCTACACTACGCAAAACAAAAAACCTCATGAGTGATACAGCTTTTAGGGGTGTATCCAATCTGGTGCCAAGATGGCCAATCACCATGATGTTGCCGTTCGATTTGTTAAAAGGCATATAAAATAAACTGCTTGTTAATTATCTCCTCATTTTGAATGACTTATACTTCAAATCTGTCATGGCTGCTAGGTTCCTGGTCACCTATGATTCCAGCACATAAATATCATCAAACTTCTATCCTTTTTTAACACAGGGTCTTTGGACAGTTCATAAAAATCTCATGAGAACTCAAATGGCTAGTAGCAGAAAAGGTGAAAAATAGAAAAACATAGCAAAGGATAACTTTAAAAGGTACCAGCCTGTAAAACAAAGAGATGAAGATATCCAAAATGTTTTTATAAATATGTTGAGTTATACACTTCCCCTAATTTTTAGCATGTCAATAAGCTTACAATCTATCACCTCCCTGAGGCACGCTGACAATGTCTAACAGCTTTAAGACCAGCAACTCACTTAAAAGGTCTCACTACCAGTGACCCAATTAAATTTTTCTTCATACGTACTGTGCCATCTTCACTCATTTTGAGACAGGATCCAAAGTCTGCCAGTCGTATGTGGCCATTCATGTCCAAAAGGACATTATCAGGCTTTATGTCCCTGTTACAATAGAAAGAAGTGAAAAGATTTAAATATATAGTATTAGCTCTGCTTGTATAGATTAATCTTGCATCAGAATAACAAAGAATTTTATGTTGGATAACCATTGATGCAAACTCTCTTTATTGCACCAGTTACGACCCTCTCCTCCTGCCCAACTTAAAACTTTGCCCACAATACTGAAGCTTTAGATTACATCAGATTTTCAAGCTTATCAAAGTTGAACTCCGAATGGTCAAATAACCAAGCAGAACAATTACAGTGAGTCATACCGACTGTAACAGATAGGCAGTTTACTTCATCAACACAATGTCAAGATTATATGCATCACAATGTATTGTTTAAAGGCAAGAAAAGTAAAAGAGAAAAGGCAATCTTTTAATCTCATTGGTTTTGCCAAGATTTATAACTAACTTCTAACTTGCTATCTAGGAAGATTTTTTTACTGCTTCTCTAAATTTTGCCCAGCATTTCTGTTGGCCAGTATTTTTCATTTGCTAGACTTTCTATATGCTATTGCACAGCACATTTGCTTCTACAGACACCTAAAGACCTTTGCATCCTGTATACACGCAGCAGTTACTCTACAAGCCACTGAATTCCCCCAGCTCTCGGAGCAGGGCAATGCCATTTCAACAGGATACAGTAACATTAGAAAGTCTTTCCTATTCTTACACATATAGCAGGGTATAAAACAGTATACAGCATGCTAAGGCTACTAAATGACATGGAACTAAGATTCCCATTTCATTCTAGCTCATTACTTTATATTCTTTTTGATATCAGGAAGGCAGCCAAGAAGGATTTACTAAAGAGCATGTTAACTGAATTTAGTCCACCGATTAACCACATTATTTCAACACTTTGTACTCAAATTCACACAAAGTAAAGTATCAGTAAAAGATCAATCCAGACAACTAAATAAGTCCTGATACATACTATGCTGTTTGGTTTTGGGTTTTTTTTTTTTTTAAATTAATAGCCTCAAAATATCCCAAATGATTTTAAGAGCACCTAGCCAATATGTTGGGAAGGTGGCGAGAAAGGAAGAGAACAACAAGTGCAGAAAACAGAATCAACTCAGTTATGTACCAATTCTGCAGGCTAAAAAAGGAGAACATCCACGTCTTCCAAGGTAACATCTATCAGTCTCCTTCCCTTTCTTCAGCCAACACTATCCAGGATCAGCTCCCAACATGCTAGCATATCACCATGCTATTCTGAAATATTATTTATCTGAGCAAGCCAAAAAAGATAACCAAACCTATAAATGTGTTGATTTGGGTTTTTTTGCAGGTATTGTATTTATTCAAATAATACTGTCTATTAGTGATAAATAAAACCACGTGCTTTACATTAAACCCAGTCTTGTTGCACCATAAAATACTGTATTTCTTTTCAAATGGGAAGTTCCAAATGCCACTACACGTGCTCAAAAACTTAAAAATTGTACAATAGCTTCAGCTTAATTTTTGAGGAAGATACTAGAACTACTAGGAACAAGGGGAAAAAAAGTGCTCTAATACACCTTGCTACATAGATGTGGAAGTTGACGATGTCTGATTTTCAAGGTGCTGAATTCCAGTTTCACACCTGAGGAGACTTATGAGAAAAACCATGATAGGTTTAACAAAGGGTCCTCATATGTGTAAAAATCCTGCCAGTCTGATATATTTTTCCAACACAAACTTGAATTAACACTTTTTAACCAAGGGCCAATGCTTTGAAATTAGTTACTGAAACTTCACTAATACTGTTGCTTATTAGCAGTATTAAGACAAAATAGTAAATGCTAATCTATGCCTGTCAACATAAATTAAATGCATACTTACTTGTTATAACACAGAAAAATATGCGCTAACCCAGAAAATTAGACCATCTCACTATGCTTTCCCAATAAATTCATTAGTGATTTTCTATTAATAAACTTATTCCATATATTTCAGTTCCAGATATTGTCATCATTCCCTCACAGTCCCATAACCACAAGTCAAGCTCAGTAGGTGCAGAGGACTATTAAAGCTTATATACAACTATACACCAGTTTGTTTGTTTGTTTTTTAAAGAACACTGCTCACAGTGCCATTCGAAGCATGAGCCAATCTCATCCAACACATCTCTGCTTTTCTGCTTTGCATGCAGATCTCGCTTGCCTAAGGGAACACCGTTTCTGTTCAGAAAGGCTTAATGCCTCCTCTCTGAGCTCCACTGTTTCCTATCTACAGCTAACAGGTCATATAAGCCTTTAAAGGGTCCTTGAAATCCTCTCCAGAGCAATCATGCTTCCTCCTAATCCATTCCAGTTGCCAAGCAGTAATTTCTTGGGCATTCATACATCTCCTATTCAAAGCGTATGTTTTGGCCTCAGAGCCATTCATTCCTACTGCCACAACAGACACTCATTCAGCCCCATGCAAAGATGTAGCCGGTCAGTTAGTCAGGCCACCTTCCTCGGAAATGGGTGCAATGGTGCCTCTAGTGAACTTCTCTGAGTCAATACCATTTTTAAATCCCTACATATTGTCCACATTTATTCACAGGAGTATTACAGTTTATGTATCTTTTCTCTTTTCAAAACAGTGATCAAAGTCCAAACAGAAGAGTTCAAAGCATTATAGTTGGAGAATTCCCTGTGTCTTTTAAACATTAATTGTAAATAAAAATCACCCCACTTACCTAATGGTTTTCACCCATAAATTTCATAAAAGAGACAGTAAACCCATCCTTAGTTCACAGACTAAGAAATAAAGGCATAAAGAGGTAAAGGGACCTGGCCAAGATGTACCTGCCAAGTCAGATACAATGCTAGTATGAAGTCCCACTTCTCCTGAGCTGGGACTTCAGTGACCTATCATAAACGTACTTGTAGAGCCATAAGCAGTTTCCAGTTAACTGAAAAACCTCGCTACTCTCACGCTCTGTATTTTCTAACTTCTCTGTTTACTGAAATCAAGCTATAAAGTCAACATATAAAGAGACAACTGCAAAGGTTTCCAGAATTAGTGTAATTTTACTTTCTAATTGACATATCATACATAGTTGTTAAATCTGAAAAGCAAAGGATAGAAATTCTCACTTGATCAAGATTCTTGCAATGATGAAACAAAGTATTTATGAAGTGCCTCCCCTGCACTACTCACAGCTCTTCTAAAACAGTTCTTCCAAGAGGAAGCCAAAAAAGAAGCATACAAAGTGTACTCTACCTTCCTGACCAGTTTCCTCTGACAGAGAATAAGGAGTATTATATATTCTTAACTACTACAGAACACAAGTTAACATGATGGTAGGCACTGATTTGGAATATACACCCTGTGTGCAGAAACAATTAGACAGGCACATGCCCACTCATTACAAAAACTGTTTTAGGATGACCTCAGGTAAATAGATGCACTGATGTTATTATGGGCTTATTGTGCATAAATTTTGCAGAAACATAGAATAGTTTGGGTTGGAAGGGACCTCTAAAGGTCATCTAAGTCCAACCCCCCTGCCGTGGGCAGGAACATCTTCAACTACATCAGGTTGCTCAGAGCCCTGTCCAACTTGGCCTTGAATGTTTCCAGGGATGGGGCATCCACCACCTCTCTGGGCAACCTGTGCCAGTGTCTCACCACCCTCAGCATCAAAAATTTCTTCCTTATATCTAGTCTAAATCTACCCCCCTTTAGTTTAAAGCCATTCCCCCTTGTCCTGTCGCAACAGGAACTGCTAAAAAGTTTGCCGCCACCTTTTTTATAAGCCCCCTTTAAGTACTGA
>NW_008795405.1:16809112-16817167 GCF_000699145.1 Aptenodytes forsteri
TGTGTTTGAGTTTGTCCAGGAGCTCCTTGTTCATCCATGCAGGCCTCCTGGCGTTTTTGCCTGACTTCCTCTTTGTTGGGATGCATCGCTCCTGAACTTGAAGGAGGTGATCCTTGAATATTACCCAGCTTTCTTGGGCCCCTCTTCCCTCCAGGGCTTTGTCCCATGGCACTCTACCAAGCAGATCCCTGAAGAGGCCAAAGTCTGCTCTCCTGAAGTCCAGGGTAGTGAGCTTGCTGTGCGCCCTTCCTCAGTGCCCTAAGGATCTTGAACTCCACCATTTCATGGTCACTGCAGCCCAGGCTGCCCTTCAGCTTCACATTCCCCAACAGCCCCTCCTTGTTGGTGAGAACAAGGTCCAGCAGAGCACCTCTCCTCGTTGGCTCCTCTACCACTTCGAGAAGGAATTTATCATCGACGCATTCCAGAAACCTCCCGGATTGCTTATGCCCTGAATGTCTAAACATTTGCAGAGAATTCAAACTGCTTCAAACTTCTAGGTTGGCTTGGAAAAAGGCAGATAAATATTCATTAAGTGAATTGAGAATAAGTCAAGAAGCCTGATTAAAAAAAAAAGCTTTAGTAAAAGGTTAGTCAGATAAACGTCACTGCTTCTAATATCAATCCACCAAAACTCGATATTTAAAATGTAATAGTTTATACAGTTTTTATACAATATGTAGTAAGCAAGTACCCACAGCAGTTTGCCTGTGGCTACTGTGCCCATTTGTATATGTAGCAATATCTTTAGGATTAATGTTTTATAACTGTACATGTATTTTTTTCCCAAGTGAGACAGCATTTTACCTGTGCACATAATGCAGCTCATGTATGGAATGTATAGCAAGCACCATTTCACCAATGTAGAACCTAGCCATATCTTCAGGAAGTTTGTCTTCAAACTTACTGAGAAGTGTCAGTAAGTCACCGCCAACATAGTAGTCCATCACTAGATACTGAAAAAGGAGAAATAAAGCAATTAAGTACTAAGAAAGTGGTAAGAAAAAAAAAATAAAGTTCATCAGTTATCTGCTGAAAAAAAACTTTTTCACTAATTTTTTTTCTATCCCTGGGAAAGTTGTCAAAATTGGTAATCATTTGCATTACTTTTATTTGCTTATTTAGTGTAAAAACATACCATATTCCTTTAATAATCACAGTAAGGGTGACATCAGCATTCAGTTCTTGCACAAAAAACCAAGATATGGCAGCAACAAACGAGTAAATTGGGGTGAGTTTATTTCTGTCTTAACTACAGTGTCACACAAAGAAAATTATCTAGTATCACCAAAACTAATGTAGGTTATCAACTCCTAAACTGACAATTTCCAGAGCATGCAGGAAGAAAAAACTATAGTTAAAAACAATACTTGATGCAGCTTAGTCTAAAATACACGTTTCATTACTACTTTTAGTTTTGGTACCATTTCAATACTACTAGTGGTTCCAAACATGGGACTTATCACATCAACATCTTCACTCATCTTGGCACATGCCACATCATGAATGCATAACATAGCTGGCAGGAGCTTGATGACACTATACATTAGGGATGCCCATGACAAGCTAGAAGCACTGTTAAGCCAGAGGCACTGCAGCAGTGGGAAACTTAAAAATCAAACATTTATGTTCTTTTGAATACATTTCAACGAAAAAGTAAACAGCCTCCTAGGCCAATCAGCATTATCTTATCCACGGAAAGAATCAACACATATAGGGTAATGTGAAAGAAAAGGACTCAGACTCGCTATTTGTTTCTCATACCACAAAACAGGGATTACATTTTAGATATTTCCTAGCAATATCCACCTAAATCCAGACCATCACTTCAAGCATAATGACTTTATCTGGTACTACCGGTCTTGAGTCATTTTGTTCCATGCTTCCCAAGATGCTTTGATACATGGTTTTAGGAATAACTTTGCTTATTCTGGAAATAACTTTCCAAAGCAGTGATCTTATTTTTCTCCTCAAGGTAAAGCAACCTGCAATCCACTGTCCCTGCCACAGATTCATCTTCCACAAGGGAAGAATAATTAAACAAGATAGGAACCCAAAGGAACATAAAGTGCAAAACTAACCATTTCCTCACTAGCTTTTGGCTTAAAAGAGCAATTCCAAGAGGCATAGGTTTTGATATTTTTCTCCGTATTATTCAAATTATAGCTTAATCTGATAGGCAAATTTCATCACTTACGTTGAAATCAATCAGTCCGTATTGCGCAACCCATCAAGGAATTCTAAACGTGTGCTGGAACACTGTACACATACAACAATTACGTCTGAAAACAAAAGGCTACAGACAGGAACCAGCAATCTTTTAAAAGGGATATTGTATTAAAGTATTTTCTCTCAAATTCAAATATAAGAGAGCTTAGAGTGGCTTCTGTGGGAGCTGAAATAGCCTGCCTGTCAAAGAGACAAGGTAATGCGCTTCCCTCAGCTCCCACAGCGTTCATAACTCAGCAAGAATTCAGCTGACCCATGAAATGAGGCACTTGGATCAGAGAAAGATGGAAGACCTCTTCTGTAAGAAAGTCAAATTTTATTTATCTTCCAATTCACAACGATTTTCTTGCCAGGAGGCACTTCTCCCTTCACATGAGGTTAAAATAAAGGGTATTAAGATGCTGAAATCTAGAGGTATCACGTCCGGAGAAGTGACTGCATCGAACAGGGGGAGAGTGGTTAGAAATCAAAGGAAAAAAAGACATCAAAATACTCTCATGAATACTCGGGAGCCTTTAAGAGGCTGAGAGCACACAAACACACATATGCCCTTCTTCTTGAATGAGACTGGGAAAGAAGATTTTTCTGGTAAAGCACAAGAAAACTAACAGATTTGAATCTGGAAGAGATTAAAAACTTCAGGTCCCATACATATTTCTAATATTCATGGACTATGTTTTATGTACACCATATCTGCATCAGCAAAATCACCAAAGGCTTACTTAACCCATTTTGACTCAAACTGTCTCTACAAAAAGCTTTCTAGGAACCAGAAAAAAGCCAGGCTAGCATTTCCATGTAATGTCATTTAAGAGTTGGCTGTTTAGAAAACACTACCACATGATGTATTTGCCTCTAAAACATTTTAAAACTACAGAAGCAGAACCAGACAATGAACTCCAGAACATAACATATTTTGTGTAATTTTGTGTTTCTTGCTTATATGTAAGTTCTGCAGCATCACATGCTCTACTAATATTAAATAGAGGGAATAAAACCCCAATTACTTCTAGACTCTCCAAGGGTGGCTACTACTTTCCTACCTTAACATCTCATCTTCTCTTTTATTTGTCTCATTCTGAGCCCTTTATCATGCAGCCAGAGGAGGATAGCAAAGCCCTAGGTGTGGGAAGATACCAAGGTTCTCGCTCTGCTTCAGGGTTACCTTACGTGGTTTTGCACTTCAGAATCATTAGCTATAAGGCTCCAACATCACTGGGAGCAGACACCAGAACCTAGAGCTTTCTCTTTCAGAGGACTGATGTCCATTCCAGGTTGGAGAACCAAACTCTGTTGTCTGTTCTTGTTTTGTTCTCAGCTTTGCATTCCATTCTACAAGAATCAAGGATGAACAGCACAGCTAAAAAGTAAACCCAATCTGCTCAGGTTCTGTGACACGACAGCACTCTCCCGAGATGTGGAAAAACATGGCTATAAACTTCTTCAAGCTGAGCAGAGAACTGAACAGACATCTTTTAGCCCCTGGACAAGTGAACCACTAAGATGGTATGGAAGAGAACCTTCTGTCCAGGTTTTTGGATGAAAGTCACTTCCTGATGTGTTTCACCTTTTCTTCACGCATCATTTACAGCAGAGTGAGACACAGATACACTCCATCTGTGAGCACCAGACATTTACATGAGATGGATGCTGAGTAACAGACCAAATTGGAAGGCAGCATCTCAACACATGCAGAACCAGACCTCAGGCAAGCTGGGAATTTGCTGACTTTGGCTGCCAGGCAGAGTTGTTGCTTTCTTAGATACTGGATCTTAAATTAGATGCTACATGTCTAAATTCTGCTGTCAAGTGAAACTTCAACATCTAAATGTCTTTGGCAACTTGGGGAAATGTATTATACTGCTATAGCTTGCTTGGAACAGATTTGTATAAAAAGGTATTAGCAATACTAGATTCCTCTCTATACTGTCATTACTACTGCATGCTATCTTGCACAGCTAACAATTTTTTCTTAGGTAGCTCCATTCTTAGAAGCTACTTGGAAATACTACATTATGGGATGTCTTAGGATATTTTTATGCAAGTCTGAAGGCTGCTTGGTTCTAAGGGAATTTGAAATTATCAGCTACCTTCATGAGGCAGTGCCAGAGGTAACTAAACTTTGAGAGGTTGAAAATCTGGATCTATCACAAAACTTTCAATGGAAATAGCCTGTAAATGAGGGTCTAAAACCCGACTACTTATTCGCTTACAATGTGCTTCTTGTTCTGAAAATACTTCTAACATGAAGGTCAAAATAATTTGTTTCGTTTCAGCACTTGTGAAAAAGTCAGAGTATTTTCTAACTCTTTCATATGCTTAGTTCCTGAACTCATCGGCAGCCTTTTATCAATACATTTTTTTCTTATTTATAATCATGCTACTGTGGTACTATCTAAAAAGTGTTAAGAAGGTGAACACTTTCACATTACAACTATGTCAGTTGTTACAGAAATAGCAGGTTTGCAAACCCAGCCTCAAGTAGCCACACAAAAGCTGTATGGTTCAGTATATTGCAGTATGTTGTGGCTTACCGACTTTGCTCCTGACCAGCACTCTCCTGACTTCTGTGACTAAGGTAAACATAGCTTATATGTTTTACAGTTCTAGTAACCCATCTTTAAAAAAATGTAATAGGAGTAATGACTTTCTTTATAAACGGTTGCTAAAGCCTCTCAAACTACTGAGATGACCACTGTGCTGATTTAAAAACATATTTTATTTAAACACTTTTAAGAAATAGGCTATTTTTTTCCTGGGGCTTTTAAAATATCAGTTTAATCAGTTTTTTAAATAAAATTTTAAATTACTTTTGCCACTTTTAAACAAAATCTTGCTTCAAAATACATTCTGAAAGTTTAAAATAAAATAAAAATATTTCTTACTTTCACAGAGTTAACACCTCTCAAATTATTTAACTGCAATGTTATCTAAAACATTAAACTTAAGCATGATGTATTTTATGCAAGGGTAGATTAGTTAATTTAAGGTGCTTAACTAAACCTCTATATACTATAGTACTACATGACTTTCTCACTCTCCTGGAGTTACAGTCAGCCCTTTGAAGTATTTCTTCAGGGAGAAAACAAGAATGTTGAAACAGTGCTGCAAGGCATGAGGTGGACTGATTTATTGCACTAATATCCTTAAATGTACCAAAAATAAAGTTCTTTCATAACCTAAAGCTTTATTTGCTGATGAATCAAACATACCAAATAGTTCTCATCTTGAAAGGCATAGTGCAACGTAGTAATCCACTGACAATCTCCATTCACCAAGACATTTCTCTCCTCTCGGAAGCAAGCTGTCTAAAGGAAGAGAGGGGAAAAAGCCATTGTCAACATCAACAAGTAGTTTTCACAAGATGAATATATATGGATGTTTTATGGGATTATTTAAAATTACTGAACAGAGGTCTCTATTCATTGGAATTCAGTCTGCACAAGTGACAAACCAGGGAATCTCTGCAGGCTTGTAGTCAGGCATTCAGTCCCTCTAATCCTGACTGTGACCTTAAAAAAAAAACCCAACCAACACACAACACCCCCCCGCAAAACACCAAAAAGCCCACAAACCAATTCGAGTCAACGCTGAATCTTTGTTCCATAATGTATTTTTAAAAGCCAGAAAAATAACAACTTATCACTGCAATCTGTAGCAGAAAGACAATGGCTGTAGGAAAGTAAGTCTGGTTCTTCTGAAAAAGACCTTTGCGAAAATAGAGTTTCATGTATACTTTTCTTACATTACAGTTCCAGTTCCATACACTGCCAACACACTACAGGAAATAAGTAGATTTTACTATTACTCTCCTATCTTTGTCCAGAATAATACATTTTCATTTTCAGTAATCTTTACTTCAAACAGCCCACTGCAACACTTCAGAGAAGCAAGCTCTGTGTAACAGGTTTTCTCAGCATCTTTACATAAATCCAACTTTCATAAACTTCAAGCGAGTCCTCCTTAATAAAAATATATTAATGTTTTTATTGGATCAGAACTATCAAGATGCAGACCTTGGGACTCTTTCACTACTCTCAAGCCAGAGAGCCATTATTAGGATATTCGGTAGCTGCAGTTCAAGTGTTTGGGTTCTGGATAATAATTGTTTTTTTGTTTGGTTTTTTATTTTGTTTTGTCATTGCCATTTGTCCAGATGTCTTAGAAAATGTACTATGGAAGGAACGCTCCTGGGAAGCCCAAGCCTTACCATATACTGATTGCATCTTATAACCATATCTCAACCGTTTTTTCCCCCTAAAGAAGCAAAAGCCAATTTACATTTCTACTGAAGAAGACCATGCTGCGGCCACGTTGTGAAGTTAGTAATTATTGGTGCAGAGAGATGTAAATTGTAATTAAATGTTAACTGAGAGTGGTTTAACAGTTTATGAATGCAAGGCCAAAGTATCACTCTACAAAAACTTTGGCAGCAACAGCAGCTCCAAGTAATCCTATCCCCTGCCCGCAGCACCAGAGCACAGCACTTCTCAGTTCTTCTGGCACCATGATGCGAGGAGGCTGCCAAGACAGAAAACTAGTTTGTTTCTTTTCGAGGACATCAGTTCCTTGATCCAGTTCACTGTGCAACCTCAAATAGCAAGGGAATGTTAGGAACACTTCAAAACCAGTAATGCTGCTGAACACTTTGCATCATGAATTCAAAGTATAAAACTCTCCTTTTCTGCTTACGCTAGTTTAAAAGGCCTTGAGACGTGCCTTGAAAAAGCACGACAGGCTACTGAATCAGCCAGTCAGGACTTATTTGGAACTGTCAACAGTAATACACTAATAACTATGTATTTTGCTGTCAGAACAATGAATACAAATGGTCCACCTTATCAACATAAACGGCATGCCTATTTTTGCTTGCAACCCATTTACGGATGTCAGTTGGTATTCACTAATCTTTCCTGTATTTTAGTGGCTTCCGACCATATGGTTTTTTCTTGCAGCTAGTACACAAATAAGCAGCATTTAGATAACTTTTTGCTATGTTTAATAAGTCATACAAAACAAAAATAAACCAGTATAACAACGTGCTTCTTAGATCACTCATACTGTGGATAATAAAACACCTGAAGTCTGCTTTTCAGTGGAACTGCCCACTTAAGAGGCTACTGTATTCTTGCAAGCTTCATTTTAAAAACTAACAAGTTTTACCACATTTGGGAAATTTTAACACCCAGATGTTTTATGAACTTGATATGCAGGTTATAAAGTCTGGCTTATCCAGAAAAGCCAAATCAAGCGAGCAAACCGAATAGAAAAAAAAAGGGACACAGCAGAGAAGACAGTTCCGTTATTATCCTTTGTAGATGGGGAAAATGAGTGGAAAGAGAACTTAACTGGACTGTTACTTTTCCAAAGTGTGTATTGGGAAAACTATTGCTCATTATACCTCTTTCTTGGTGGATAACCCTCTTCCACCTCTTGCCTGCCTGAGAGGGTAAGAGGAGTTAGTTGCATAATTTGAAGACAATTTGTAAACAGCTGTCTTCTCAGGACATCTCTACATGTAGAAGTTTCAGCTATTTAGGTAGGCCATTTAATTAAGTCACTTCAAAAATGGCTGAAGTAAGCCAGCATAGCTGTATTACCATTAGAGTTTGGGAGCCCCCTACAAGCATTTGTGTTTAAAACAATTCTATACTGACCAATGAATTAACCCAACTGAAACCTATCTAGAAAGGGCAACAAATTTCCCCCATACAGGGGAAGGCTTAATGCAGAACCACTGATGCAGCACAGCCAAGAGCGTGAACTCTCCTGACAGCTCAAAGAACAGCCAAGTGGCAGGGGGTGGGGGCCCGCGGTCAAAAAACG
>NW_008795405.1:16817227-16860615 GCF_000699145.1 Aptenodytes forsteri
CACCCGCCAGGGGGCAGTGTGGCTGCTGCCTCGTAAAGAAGAGCATGGACCGATGGACGGAGTGTGACTAAAACAGGCAAAGGCAGTGGTGAAGAGGGGCTTAACAAGAGGGAGGAGATTTATTCACAGGAAAAGAGCTGGCATTGACTCACTGAAAGGAAGGGAGGGACTAGGAAGGGTAGGCTGGGGGGGAGGAGGTGTCAGGAAGGGACAGAAGAATGGGACAGGGAAGGGTCAGCAGGCTCAGTCCTCAGCAAGCAGCTGGCCTTCGCCCCTTAACAGAACTGCTGCAAGTATTGATGGACTACATGTATTTTCCCCTAAAATCTATTGCTCATTAAATTTGCTAATTTATGTAATATTACATTTGCCACAAGTTTTTCCTCTACAGTGCAAGAGTAGGTATTCTAGGAATATGCCATTTCCCATGGCATATTCTCAGCAGGTCCTTTCCTAATCTATGAAGTACCCATTCACATTTGCATAATTTGTTGTGACAATGTACATCTCCTTTCATCAAAAATACTCTTTTTAAACAGATTGACCTTTTTAACGCATTTTGGTTTACAATCTGAACCCATGATTCCAAAGTATTTAGTTATAGTTTCACCAGTTATATAAATCCTGTTACAAACTGCAGGATGCAAAGCTCCTTTACATTGCTTTCTGAACACGAGAGAAAAAAAGACCTTTTCATAAATTTTTGTGTACAGCTGTGAATGGCATAGTAGCACCAATCCCAGTCTTCATGTAGTCCTTAACTTGCCTTTATCGTAAACAAAAACCTGGCCAATAAATTCAGGGTAAGAACTAGGGCAGACTGTCTGGTAAACGAATACACAGTAATGCTGAGAACAACAGATGCCTGGAAGGGACTGTCAGACTTGATTGCATTAAAACAGCTTAAGAAAAAAAGAAAAAAGAATGAAGCTCCTATGCTCATGAAATAATTCTTCCTAATCTGGAAGAGCTTCAATGTAATTTTCCTAACGCCATTTTAAAAATTCTCTGCATTAGAGAACTGTATTACTTACCTCTGCCCTTTTAAGCATTTCCCATTTATTCAGAATTTTCATTGCGTAAATGCGCTCTGTACACTTCATTTTAACAACTGCAACCTGAAATAATAAAATATTTTTATGTAACAACAGCATGGTCAGAGAAATACAATATTTAGACAGCTTAATACTAACAAAATATTAATAAAATAAGTTACTGAGGAGTCATCAGTGATAAGCTCACACATTGATAAACTACAGCTTGAGTCTTTGCTCCTTCTATACTCCTCCTACATAACTATGTACTTGATGCACAGCACACCATGTGTGGTCAAGTGCTCATGATCAAGTACACAGGGGTTGATACAGGAGGAGTATGAAGCTTTTCATATGAAGATGCGTAGTAAAGCTGCAATGTTTGCCAAGAACAAGCGATACTTTTACACCATGCCTTCAGCCAACGAGGCAACATTTAAAAGGCCAGCCTGTAAAAACAAGGAAGGTTGCTGTCAACAGAAATACACTACATTTGACTAATTTGTTTTCACATTTCAGGTTTCAAAAACTTGAAAGATATTTTCAAATTAACATGCTTTTGTGTACTGTGTGCAGATATTTAAAAAGAAGCAAAAACAGTATTCATTTACTTATTCATCATTTTGCTTGAAGCATTTTACTATGCATCCTGTGTATTAGACTTGCTCAGACTGGTCTATTATGAACAGTAGTTGTGCATACAGCTGTACAGTGGAAGAAAAAAACCAGAAGAATACAGAAACTTTAAGGCTTAGGAATGCAAAGACTTTATTTTGACCAAGACTTGTATTCTGCAAGACCAAAACTAATTCTTCTTGTAGTAAAGCCACCATTTCCACAAAATTCTTCCAGTTGGCAAAGAAAAAGCAGGCATCACGACTAAGACAGCAACACTTTCACAGGACTATACATGGACTGCTTGAGTATTTCCGCTGATTCTCAGCTTGCCTCTATTTCAGAAGTAGAAAACTGACCAGCTTCCATTGCTTTTAACAGAGCTCTAAATAACAGTGGGAAAAGTTAACAGGAATCACATAGCTCGCCTCTTCTGATGCTTAAAAACTCCTGTCTATAAGGGATTCAGGAGCTGCAGCAACTCTAAGACGACGCTAACTATAAAACAAGGTTGGAATAGTGTGTCAAAGCAGAGCAACACTATACAAAGTCAGAAGTCCTGAGGAGGGAAGAGGGAAATACAATACCTCCCTGCACCTTACCAGTAAAGAAGCTCCAGATGAGGGGCAGGGGGACGACTGCTCCTCCAGTAACACAAGAATGGGATATCCACATGTAGACAGACACCTGACTGCAGATGCATAGCTAAGCCTCCCACCCCTCGGTGTGTGAAGCTCCACTCACCAGGTCATGTAATGGATGAGCAACACCTAGTACACACCTGCACACAGTCATGTAATGGAAACATATCTTAAGAAAAGGACTAGCAGGTACCCATCACAGGAAAGACATGGGAATCTGGCCCTAAATGGAGCTGGGAAAGACACAGCACGAAGAACAAGCTTCTGTAAGCTATGTGGAACATCCTCAGCTACGTTACATCCCTGTGACTCCTGGCCTACAAACACCTCCCACAGACACTGCTCGTGCTGTGGGGGAAGGATGAGTAAGATGAGAATGTCTCGTCTGAACACATGAGGTTCTTTGGGACATGTGAAACTGTTCAACACTGACCTTTGGTAATAGCCTAAAACATTTAGCTTTGCTCCTGTCCTCGTCACGGCCTTGCAGCTAAAAGCCATTGTAACAACTTCTCTGCATACACTTAATTGAATTATTTGCCTGATACAGCTGAAGGCACACTGTAAGTCAAACTACACATTAAAAGCTTTGGGAAACTGCAAGATGCTGACATTACCTGCTATACATTTTAAACTCTGTTCCATGCAGAACATGATGACTCAGGAAATACCCCCATCTCCAACTGAAGGGACAGACCAAACTGACTACCTGCTGCAGACAAACAAAATCTCTGAGGCAGAAGCAATTTGCAAGCATAGCTCTGCGAGCCCTGAAGTAGCAACATTCAGGTTTCATTACACCACAACACTAGAACTGCTCAGCCATTTCAGTACAAATATAGTGCACAAATCAGAACCCAGCTATGCATCTACTGCACTTTATCTAAGGCCATCACTGTCTGAAAGCACTGCAGGCTGACAGAAGTTTGAAGCGTGCTCAACTGCTGAGGAGTGATGTGAGCCTGGCACCGCGGAGGACACGCACAGCTGAGGAGCTGTGCAAAGGCTAGAACAGAAAGTGGTGAATGAGAACAGGCCTGGACAAAGAAAAAAGAAAAAGGAAGCCAAATCTGTAGGACCTATTTAGCAATTCCCCAGTTGCTATCTGTATTAGTGCTATTTATTTTCATCTGAAAGGACTGCTTTAAAAAAGCCCAATTTAAACTTTCTGGAGGAAGAGAATTGTCTTCTGTGGAAGAAAAAGTGGAATGAATAAAAGGAAAGTTGACTCATATTTTCACAGTAAGTGGTTATCAAGTTATGGCACCAGTAAACACACTGCTGCTTTAGTTTTAAGGGGCACAGTGGGACAGCTGCTTGTGCCAGCAGAAAACTTCATGTAATCATACAGCGAAATAGCTAATTCCCCAAGAAATTTATCTCTGAAAAGAAACCTGAAAGGTACAGAAGATGCCTCACATAAGTAACAGAACTCTGGCCTGACTAGACCAGATGGTTGGACTCGATGATCTTAGAGGTCTTTTTCAACCTCAATGATTCTATGATTCTATGACCTGACTCCTCAACCCATTCAAATCATTAGAATTTTTTTAATTTTTTTTTTTTTTTTTAAGAAAACAAGCAAACAGAAATGCAAAATCCAAACCTCATTGATGTCTGAACTGAACCAGGGAAGCACAAACTAAATTAGGCCTTGATAAACTCAGTACTATTACAAGCAAGAACACTGCTGCAATACTGCAAAAAATCCTACATCCTTTGTTCCATAAAACACCTCAGCGTTTCCTCAAGTTAGCTTTCTTCTACTTTCATCATCAGGTGGCAGTATTTCTAAGTTTACATTTGTCATATAATGCTTTGGCTGCTTCTGAGACACTGTGGTGTAGTTTTTTCTTACTTTTGTATTAATTCCTCTTTCTCTGGCGTACCTCAAATTCAATTACAATAGCCACACTGACCACTTTGCGAGATCAAACAGAAACCTCTTATATTGCAATTGTGTTAACCATGCAAGATGTCAGGTTTTAAATATGATGGCTCCTATACTGCATACCAATCCACCACACCTACTAATGTAAGAAAACAATACTCAGCTGGTGTTCAGAGGATTCCAAAGATCACAGATTTGTACACTGCTGCAAATGCCTACTTTAAGAACAAAAATCATTGCTTCTATCTTCAAAGTTTAAAAGTCTACTGGCCGAACAAGCGCCCATGTTATGCACAGACTGTAAAAAAAACAGGATTTAATTTTGATGCTCACTCTTCATTTCCAAGGCTATTACAACTTACACTGTAGCAGAAGTTAAAAAAAAAAGTATGCTAAGGATAATGAAAGGATAAAAAAGGCACAAGCAGAGGTATAAAATAGCTTCTGAAGAAAAATATTCCAGGCCTGGAAGAGATAACAGCTATGATAGGCATACAAACCACGAATGTTGTGGAGAAGATGAACACAGAACAATTATTTGCTGTTTCTCATAACACAGAAATCGAAAAGCATCAAATAAAATAAAAAGGTAGCAAGATTAAGGAAGTATTATTGTCACACAACAGTTCTGGAACTCAGCCACAGGCTGCTGTGGACACCTAAGTATTCAGAAAGTATTTAAGTACATGCTTAATACCTGAATAACACACATAGCAGAAGCCTCAGAGACTACTGACCACTGAGTTACCGGCGTGGTTAGGGAGTCCCTGAACCCTCAGCTACTGGAAGCTGGGAGGGTTCAGCTCTGCTCTGGCCTTGGACTTTTCCTACACCTCTCTACCTGGCCAAAGGGATGGGATGTGGGCTAACTAATCCACACACCTTTGACCCAGAACAACTATCTTTGATACCTGTGTCAAATTAAGAAAATTAAAACTTACCCAACTTGCATCTCATTATGCTAGGCTGGAATAGAGAATTGAGGGTTCTGAATACTCAACAATCACAGAGTGGTTTGGTAGAGAGATTTAGGTGATTCTGTTTTACCAAGTCTTAAAACACCGATAAAGAAAAATTCTAGATGCAGGGGTTGCCCCGCCACTGCAGCCCTCCCTTCCAGGCAAGCCGCTATGGGTCTAAGCTGTCACCAGCTGATTTGATTACTGTCACTGTGACTCGGCATGCTCAAGATTCACAGCAACAGGGACACTGCAATAAAGATAAAGTATGTTTCCTCAAGGACCTCAGAAAGCCTAATGAATCCTACTGCCTACACTTCAACCAACTTAAGACATATTTATGTCAAAACATGTATGAGAACTGGGGTTAAAGCATAAGTGAGAGCCAGCTGTGGTGACTACACACCACAAAACCTTTTCAGATTTGTATTACTTCTGCCATCTATTTTCTTCCAGTACTTTTTGCCTCAAAGCTCTGTTTCACTTGTATTGCAATAAAATAAAAATGGAACCAATATAGCTAAAATAACATTTTTAGACTTTGGCAAGAACTAGTATTTTGCTTCTTGAATTGTTTTACAGAAGTATTTTGCTGCATTTTCATCTTCAAAAGCCACTTGACATTGACATTTAGTGTTGCAATGTGCAAAGCCAGCCTAGGCCAAGTTCCACCTTTCCTCATGCCCTGATGAAATCTACAGGGTGGAAATCTGAGCCAAATCAGCCCCTACAAACGTGACAGAACTTCCCACCACTGTACTCTGCCCTTTGAGTGACATGATCAACATCAGTAAGCAGTATCAAGTTACAAATTTTCTTTTATGTAAATGATAAGCATGGCATAAGAAAGCACAGAAATCATTTAAATGCAAGACTGGATTTCCAGAAAACAATTAAGATAGTTAACAAAAAGACTTTCTACTGGAAAGTTTATAAATTCTTTGATGTTCAACTTCTTGGAAACCATGCTGGCATTAGTTTCAAAGCAAAGATAAAAAAGCCACCTAACACACTATTCATGCTTGTGGCACGTTAAACTTTCAGGTAAAACTTATCCTCAAGGACTGGACTTTGAGGGATAAGGTGAAACTCAAATGCAAAAAGTTCTCAGCTGAAAAGAACACCACCGACATATAGGTGATAATCCTCATGCAATCAGCTCATAACAACAGGTAGTTAAGAAAGAGGCAAACACTGGAATTCATAGGCAGATACACACCACTAGGGAGGGGTAAAAATTACTGCCTTGTAGAAATACAAACTCACTGGAAACTCCACACACAGCCGCACCCCAGAGAAATAAACTTTATCTGGAGCAGGTGTGAAGGAGGACTATTGAGGTGATCAAGGAACTAAAGAGCCTCTCATACTACCGTGGGAATAGAAAAAGCTTTGCTTGTTCAAAAAAAAAAAAAAAGGTCAAAAAGTGGGTATGATTGCTACCTACAAATAAAATTGGAAGGAAGGACATCAGTAATAAGGATGATAAAAGATAACAGATCTGCTTAGGCTAATGGGTAATAAAATTACATGGATAAAATCGTGTAAAATTACCATGAATTAACCTTTGGCAGGAACTTGGAATGGCTTTAGACATTTGAGCAGAGATTTTAGACAAGCCTTTCAACTGGGGGAAGAGACAAAATGTCATTTCAGCTGTAAACAATTTATCCGTAATGTCTTATTACCAGATTAATAGTTGAATATTACAGTCATTTCCCTCAGTCAAAGCTTGTATATGCCACTTTTACTCTACTATTTCTGTCTCATGCTATTGATACCTTGAACACTAGCTACTGAAGAAACACTGCAGGAACTGCTTTATCCTCCCGATACACTTGGATATGAAAAGTCTTTGATAAGTAGCTCATTAGTTAACAGTTTTAATACCGCATCTTTGAGAAAAACTGGTCCGGACTGCTCTATCAGTTTTTTAATGTCTATTTTACATTTAAAATGAGCAACCAGAGTGTCTTTTGGCAGGGTTCATATACCACAGTGCACATTTCCGGAGCAAAATAATTTTTTTTGAACACGCGGTGTGGATCTTCGTGTCGCGCAAATAAGAAATCACTTACAAGTGCCAACCAGAAAGGTTCTGCAAAAGAAGAATAAAGGCCCCGAATAACACCTAAGCTCTTCCTCAGCAATCGGGGGGACCGCAGAGACAAATGGCTGGTCTCGCAGCGGCACTACAATGAACTGTGTCTCTCCAGCTCCCTGCAACCTGCCTGTCACCATAGTAACTTGGTGCTGCCACACAAACAGACATGGAGCTGGGGAGGACTAAGATAGCAACCAGCTCTTTTGAAGCATTTTCAAAACAAAGCAGCTTCTTTCTTTGTCCATTTCCACAGCAGAAAATAGCTTGCTTTGATATTTTTTTTGTCAAGAGCAGACTGTGGAACAGCAAAGCTAATTAAGTATTTCTTCCGCATCGTATTCTGAACGCTTTGACTCTTTGACTAGCTGGATGAAAAGTGTCATACGTTGTGTGCAATACTTAAGAATTCTGTTAATCTACAATGTAGGAAGGCACAGTCCCTGCTGGGTACCTAATACCAATCACCAAAGCTTCTGAATAGCCTTAATTGCAGTCTGTAGGCTCACTGTGCCCCAGCTTAATTTCTAGAAGTACATAAAAACGTTAAACTCAGTACCCTACAGCTGCAATTACAAGGTGGAGAAGGCACAAACAGCTCTGCGTCGCATCGCCAAGCACGACTGTCTGCAGGAAGCTTAGGTTTTGCATCTTCACTTTGAGTCTCACTGCACCCTTAGCCAGTATATCTCTCATTAGGAACCACATAATTTATCAGAAACCCGTGGTACACAGGGGATAGGTCTTGTTCTCTCAACCATTATTTGTTTTCTTCTGGAAACAGATTTTTACATCTGTTGATTCCAGCTAAGACTCTGACTAAGCATCCTGAGTCGAGGTGACATGTCCTATTACTAAACACTACACAGATCAAGTCTGTACACAACAGCATTTATATGAAAAGGTACTTCTAATCCATCCAGAGCAATAATACTTAGGTGGGGCACATTAAGAGTTTTCGTTATTTTTGTGCTAAGCAAGACCAAGCAGTTCCACCCTTCCGCTGCAACCACAGTAAGCGTTGCTCATTCAAGAAACCCTTGCTAACAAACAAGGGAAGGAAAACAATTGTTTCAGTCCCATGCTGCCAAATTTCCAGGAGGTGTCAGCCACATGATACAATCCAAGTTCTCAAACAAGGTACATCTTGACACGGTTCTTCCTTCAACAACTGTTCTTCGTTGAAATGTGTTAATCTACAGCAGTGTGCCTAAATGGTCTTTTACACAAAATGAGGAAAAGTGATCTTAAAGACTTACAAGTACATTACTTAGAGGTCAGATGAAGCTTGCAAAGGAGCAAGTGCAAGTATTTAGAGCCAGACAGTCCCCATACACAGGATCCTCCTCCTGTCCTTCTTACCATACTGTAGCACTAGTGCTCCCAGTTCCCTTGGCATGCAAAGGCAAACACCAAGCACAAAGAAGGCACTTCTTAGGCTGGCCTAAGTTTCTCAGGTAGGCACAATCCCACCAAACATAGGTTCTCAGGACATTATTTCCTTTCAAATAATGGTCCACAGTGTTTCTAGATGGAAGGAGTAGTCAGGCACATGCAAACTTCAAGCCATAGGTGGGTTTGGGTTTTTTGTTTTGGTGTTGTTTTCTAAAGGTCTAAAAGCTGGAGGAGTTTTCCATTCTGTGCTCATATTCTTTAAATCTTCTCCTAAAGAATATGTATTTTCATTAGTTAACAAAAAACTTTACCCTACACAACACATTCTTATCTACAAAGACAGGCTTCTACATTAACTTTATTAATAGCAACCAGAATTAAGATTATAGAAAACCATTTTAGAGCTGATTTTATTTTGGGGGGTGGGGGGTGTTAATTATTATTAGTTTTATTCCTCATGGAGGTTGCCCCTCTGCACATGAGCTATCTGCCTATATGACCCACAAAAAAGAAAGACTGAAAGTCACATTGGGGCACTCACAAAAATGTTCCACCCAGCTGGGTATACACCCAGGCGAATACACCCTAGGAGATGGGGAAGAGCCACAAGTAGTTTATCCTTCTTACAGCTCGTATTTCAAATTATATGCTATTCTAACTGTCATGCACTTAAAGAACATTTCAAACTTCTCTTCATAACTATGAAACTTCTGAAAAAATTAAATTATGTTCTCAAGCCAGTGACTCCAGGAGTCAGAGCCTTAAATGTTGCTGTAAAGGATATTCAGACATTCAGTTTACCCTGCATGCAAAGTAGCTGGCTTAGTTTATAAGAAAAGGAGAACTGTCTGTTTTGGTAGGTGGCTAGAGAAGAAATCGCTAGGTTCTGAGCTAGGTTATTTCTGTCCTAGCATAATAATGAGAAGTTTAAGAAACATTTTTTCTCTTGCTTTCTCAGATCTTCCATGCTATAAGAACTTTCACTCAGGTGGTTTTGGATTACCAGATGGGTTTTGTCCTCACATTACTGGAAGAAGTGTAAGGAAGCAGGTTGAGTTCTGCTGGTTTGAAAAGAAGAAAGAAAGACGACGACACTGACATGCCAGTACAGATATGTACTGGTGATTGTATCAATCTGCCTTAAATTAGATGCTGATTTTGCAGTTGTGTTCACAGGGACAAGCTCACATGTGGTCTCAATCCTCTCTCCGGTCAAAGACCATATTCCCTTGGCTTACATGTTGCGTGGCAAAAATTGACCACTGATCCTAACTAATAACTAATATCATGCCTTTATTTTGTTTAAGCTATCTTTCTTCAAAGCTACTGATTTATGCAAAAGTTCTTTGGTAAAACTAAAGCCCCTGGCATTCTCCAAAAAGTCCAAAGTAGCTAAATTGAGAAGAATGGAACATAGTTTTTGTCCTTTTTGAAGTCTGGCTTGTTTAGCTGTTCAGCATTTAATTTACACTACTTAATTCTAACAGGAATATGTTTAGTTTAATTCTGATTAACTTCTTTATGCACTCTAAAAATATTTTATAAGTATTTTTAAAATTTATTTCTAGCAGATAGCTGTTTGGTTTTTTGTTTGTTGTTTTTTTTTTTTTTTTTTTTTTTTTTTTTTTTTTTTGCATTTAATTTACACTACTTAATTCTAACAGGAATATGTTTAGTTTAATTCTGATTAACTTCTTTATGCACTCTAAAAATATTTTATAAGTATTTTTAAAATTTATTTCTAGCAGATAGCTGTTTGGTTTTTTGTTTGTTGTTTTTTTTTTTTTTAAACAAGAGCTAATGAACAACCTTATAACCACTAGAATCCCACCAACTAATTTCTAACATAGTTCCTATGTGTGTATGAACGTACTATGGAAAAGTTACTTACAGCTCCCCCATTCAGTTTTCTAAGTGTTGCTTTATATAAGTCAGATGCCACAAGTCCCTCTCAAAAAACTAGATTTTATTTTCTTATTATGGAATGTCAACTTTTATATAATTACTATTTTATAATGCCTATAATATTTGGCAGTTACTGCAGTGGAGTATACACGAGGGTCAAAGGATTCATTCATAAGCAAAAAGCACAAAATATTCTCTGACAAGTGGGATTAAAGTATAATGAGCTTAAAATCAATGATTCCTGCATAATTTAAACTGATCAAAAAGTTTCAAGCTGCTACAACTATAAACTAAAACTTTTATAATTAAAAGATGAACAAGACAACGTGATATTGACAGATAACTAACACCACTGACTTTGTAAGCACTCATAGCTCTAACAGAAGGATGAAATTAAGATACTTTCTCATTTCACTTCTGTGAAATTTCATTTCCACTGGGGAAATGGGGTGTACGAATTGCTTTAGTTAAGTTTCACGCTTTTCCAAATGAAAGAATATGAAAGACATTGTTGATTCAGGCACTCCAAACACTATTAATACAAGTTTCCACCCAGAATTTGTATCTTTTATACTCCTTAAGACTCTTGATCCAAAGCTATGAAAGGTCATCCTAAACCCCCTAAGCAAGTATAAACTGAAGTCTCTAAGTCCATATAAATACTTCATCTGCTGTTGTACTGAGATTTCCAGTTGGTCAATTCCTTAAGTGGAAAAGAGCATCTTTTTGAAAAAGAACAGAGCAAGTACTATGGAAAACAGCCCTTCCTTAAAGTTATACTGTGTGAAGGCATTCCCAACACTGACACCATGTGCAAGTCGCTGTAAAGGGTTCCCTTGACCTGAAACCATTTTTGATAGCTATAGCATTCACAAGTCTGGTTCTGAAAAGATCCAGAAACCACTTCTAATCCCACCAAAAGACAAACTGCCAAAACACTAATCTAAAATTCTCTAGATATCAGTGGTCGGAGCCACTACAGCAAGTAATTTGGCACAGCAAGACCAGAACAACAGATGAAAGTAGCCTGTGCTGAGCCTTCCCATCTATACTGTATGCAGTTCATGAATTTTGCTTCAGACTGTATATAGCCTGGTCTCCTGGACCAAACATGCTTTGAAGCTGTTAGGAGAGTCAAACCCAGTGATTGATTCTTATGTACTCCTTGGGGCCAGAAGCACATTTGGTGCACACCTGGAACGGAGGTTCTGGTTTAGTTTCCTCCAAAAGATATCCAGCTCATGCACAGCAAAAACATTCTGCAGTAAGTGGGGGCATTCTTTTCAAAACTGTGCTACTGTTTTGAATCAAAACCCTAACGGAGAGGTAGACAGTTACCTACTACTGTCTTGGTTCTCTAGGCCTCTTATCTACTCATAAACCTCTTTGCTCAGACCTCTTTTCTGGACTCAATATGTAGCTTTCAGCCCTTCCTTAGACTTAGCAAATTTTTTCCCATTTCTGCTTTTTCCTGCCAAACTCTTTGTAGTAACTTTTCTCCCTAAAAGCCATGTTCAAATAATACACGCCAGCTAAAAACAAACACTCAAGTGAAATAACCAACTGATTTTTATGCAGTATTTCCACTACCCTAAGATAATACTTCCTTTTTTTGTAACAAATGTTGCAACTCATCAAGTTCAACATCCACTAGAAAGTGAACTTTTGTCTTACCGGTCAATATGCTACTATTTATCTGGACATTTTACTTAAAATGCTCAAGTTCCTTCAGCAGCTATGCTCATGATGATTACACATGAACTACATGTTACCTCATCACATCATTAGATGATGGTACAGATGAAGAAATGTTCTTGAAACACTAATTTCTGTCTTAGGTGTCCACTTTCCTCAAAAGCAGTCTCTGAAGTAGCTTAAAATTACGTGGATATGAAGCTATTACTTCGCCCATTACCAAGTGCATATGCACATAGAAACCTCATCGCTTTCTAAACCTAGGTTGAGCAGGGTCCTGGCATTTTTCAGGCTTAGTTTCTGGTCTGCATGCAATACCTCTGTCCCACAATCAACCCCTATGTGAAAGAGTTTGACGTGTTCAGGGCACACCATGCTTGGAAGGAAAGCCCTGCACTGCATGCAGTCCTGCTGTCTGTGGAGACAACATGAGACGAAAATAAGGAAGCCTAGCCTTAACCACCGCAGCAGAAGTTGTAACCAAGTCTAATGGGCTGAAGTGAGCCGCTAATGGCTGACGCTACATTTTACTTTAGTGTGGCACTACTTAAAAGAAGCTTCCTGCAAGAAATCTAAGGGTTTTTTTACTTCTAGAAATTCTCTAGTTAATAACCTCTTTTGCTGACAGCTATGGCTTTAGTTACACGTACTTAATGTTGAAAGGGTTGTCTTTAAGGTTCTCCAGAAGCCTCAGGTATCCTATGCCTACTGGAGGGGACATGCTCATGAATGTTTTTGCCAGTGGCAAGCCCTATCAGACTTCTGTGACTGATGAGACTTTCATCAAGCATATTAAGAAGTAAAGCTTCAGTCCAGGGTCCTGGGACTGACGAGTCCTCAAAACACAAGGCGTTCCTATCATCCCAGCATGATTCAACTTGCTGTCCAAAAAACCAGATCCAGCAGCCTTTGATCTTCAAAGATGACAGGGAACAGCCTTTGAGGCAGCCAAATGCGTCTTTCTGCATTACCAGATTGCTACAGAGACAGGCAGATGGGTGGAGCAGCCTCCGCCTTCCTACCATAGCAGCAGCCCAGTTCTGTGTTAAATTATAGCAACACAGAAGAGTACATATGGCAAGTGGGAGAAGAGATCCCAAATTCAGCTGTGCAGCTGCTAGGTGGGACCACCCTGTTCATACACACATTGAAGAGACACTTGTTTTGCTACACTGAAGTCAGAATGAGCCAGTCACAGAAATGGCAGAACTGGACGCTAAATACCCTGCTTCAAAGGGAGCTTTCAACTAGTACCTAGCGACATCCCACATTTGGAAGTATTTTAACACATCTGTGTGAATCTTTTGTCTTTAGGACAAGTACAGGTCAACTGTAACAAGAAATCAGATGCACAAACGATGAAAGTTACATTACTACAACTGAGAGTTAAAAATCTCTTACCTCACCAAATGCACCTCTTCCAATCACTTTTATAATTTCAAAGTCATCTCGATGGAGTTGCATTTCCTTTACCAATTTTGTAAATGGTCTTGCTGTTTAAGGAGAAAAAAAAAAAGGCAAATTCAATTACGAAGAGAAATATCGTAAGCCAAAATAATCCATAAACCAGAGGTCAAAAGTAGTCATTGCATACCCAGTGCAATAGTAGTTTTCAACTACTACTAGAACTACAGAAGGAAAAAATATTAATTACACTATTTAATTAACACTTAGAATTTTTAAAAAAGTTCAATCCTGTGATTGGTTCTGCCTTGCTGCCAGCGAGTAAAGAGCAAAGTAGTCTTTCCGAAGGATTTCCCCCCCCTCCCCTTTTCTTTAGGGTTTTGTGAGTCAGTGAAGGACCATGTAAAAGGGAGAGAGCTGATTCATTATTGGTAAACCCTAGAGAAAAATCTGTCCTATCCTTCAGTCACTAGAATAATTCTCTTCTTAAGCAGAGTTCAGCTTTACTTTTTATTATTTCAGCTAGTACCAGGTAAAGCTTTAACAACCCACTCTCAAGAGATAGCTGTCTCTACTCAATAGCAACGAAGTAATTTTCTACAAGATCTGTGGCTAATTTAAGATTTTTACTTTGAACTCTCTTTTCTGTTAAGCAACATTCACCAGATCTCAATTAGACTAAGTATCGAAGGGCTGTAGCCTAAAAGAGGTCCAGCAATTAACTAACCTACACTTACTTTGTTCTGGTGGTCCCAACTGGATTCAAGACATTTCTCAAAATATCTGGTTGATAAATTCCACTGTACCTGCAGATCAATTTTCTCCTCTCCAGTTCCCATTCAGGATATTTCATTTATTTCTAGCATATCACAGGATGAGGATTACTGTTTAGTAATCACTACTCTGATTATGAAGACCAAATCAATAAGGAAAAACAGTGGTGCAAGCTAAACTGCACAAGAGCAAGTATGGTGTCTACAAAGCAGCAGCTTACACTTCTAAGTACAAAAAAGACTGCTCTTCTTCACCTCATCACAAACATTATTAGACTAAAAAGACTGAAGTTTTTAAACACATGTATTTTTCCCATTTGCAACTGAATAAAACGTCACAGAACTACTACTTGCACAGCCCAGACTCCCGTTTTACCTCACCTTACATTATGATTAAGCTAATGAGTTATAAGCCAAACAGAATTCCTACAAGAGGGGTCAACTGCCTCGATGATGTATTTCAGATGCTAACACAAACAAACCAAACCTCACAAACACACAGAAGATACAGAAGTCTGAACCGGAGATTACAGACTTCAGTATGAAGTCTAACCAAGAAAGCCTGAAAACCTCTCAGCAAAAATTCATATAACAGTTAATAAAATGAAGAAATAGCTGTACTGAAGAATAGCCATGCTGCTTCTCTGTACTTAGGAGAGATGTTATTGAAAAGGTTTTCTCCACGAGTAATACCCCTTTCACTGGATGCTTCTTGTCTATCCAAAGTACAAAATTTAAGAACGAAACTCCACTAGATTTTCTGCTCGATTCCCCATTTCAGCTGGGCAGAAATGCCTACCACGGTCTCCCCCCCGACAAGGCCATTGAGACGATCATCCCAAAACACCAAATTGTTTCTAACAAACTTACCCAGCAACACCAACCCAAACCAGTTAGAGACCTATACCAGTCCAATCAGACATCTGTACAAGTCAATAACACTGCTGATGGCTGTGATATGTATCAATTATTTTGCAAGGTTCTCTTGCCTCCTTCCCTTCCCATCAAATCAGGACAAGTTGAGGAAATGCAGCTACAGATAAGAAATAAATGTGAAAGTTCCATTATCAAGTTATGGATCGCTACTACAGAATGCAGGTCATTAGACTAATTTTGCAGAACACCAGCTTCTGTTGTTAAAATTCAAGGGGAGGGGAAATGAAATCCAGTAGTTTTACTTCTGGGGGATACTAACCCAAGAATAATTCTTTTTTTTTTTTAAATAACCAATTTTAGCAATAATTCCAGTGAGTAAACAGAATACCAAACTAATTGGTTTAAGTATTTATAAAAAACCCTGCTGCTGCAAATTGATCACAAGCAACTTTCAAAGCAGGAAGACACAAACCTACTCAAGTTTAAGCTGTCTTGTACACTTAAACCCCTCCCTTATTTCTTACATTTTTCTTGTATTGTCAACCGGTGACAAAATATTTTATTATTTTGTCTACAGTTCTCCGTGCTTTGAAGTGTATCAAACTTCACCTTGCTAAAATTGGGATTTGGTTTAGAAATGCATTAAGTTGTATTAAAGAAAGTAAATTCAAATAGTTTTATATTTTAAAAGATAATAAGCATTATGTATCAAGCACAGCACGTACTTAAATTTGAGTAAACAGAAGAAATAGTGTCTGCAGAGAAGGGCATTAATACTATCTTTCTAGGAACTGTACCCTTCAGGAAGGAAGGATTAGCAGACCTCATTCTCTTTACCACCATTTCAATTCAAAAACTGCAAGAGTCCTTGGTTGGTCCTGCTTTTTCCATCTCAATTGGTCAATTGAAGTACTATATATTAAAAAGAATTCATTTAATACGTGTAAATGAAAAAAAGTATTCCCTCCTAAAAGGAAGTCACTATTTTTACAAGCTATTTGTGCACTTAACTAATGTTGGCTTTTAGTATTTAGCAGCTGTTGGTGTTCAGAAACATTGCAACTTCAGTGGTCTCTCTCTTGGAAAGCTAAGCACCAAACATGAATATTTGAATGTACAGAAAAATTTTAAATTGGGTAAGACTTCCCCTGAAATGGAAAAATTCAAGTCTTTGTCAAGGCATCTAAGATTCCTTAAAAGCAAATAAAATTTGAAAATAAAACCTAATATCCACAGAATCTCATCATCACAGACACCACAACAGAGGTTACACAGCAGATCAAAGCTCAGTGGAGGCAACACACCAGTAATTCATTTAAACTGATACTTACTTTATTGGCATTTTGGAGTAGAACCCTGTTTACACCAGGATGTGACCTGCTGCTTTTAAGTACTGGATTGCACAACTTTTACCTCTTAGTAAGTTAAATAAAAAAATATTTCCAACTTGCTTTCCTGCTCCCCTCCAGGAGGTTGCTGTTCCTCAACCCTCTAACATCCAGATCAGTAGCACTCAAAGAACGGGCAAAGTTGAGTGAGCAGAAACATGCACCAAAAAGTATCAGAGAGCTGCATTCGCTGCGCTTGCCAGAATGATGCCAAGTGATATACCCACCACTATGTAACTGGTAAAAAGCTCCAGCTGCTCCTTTTACATATCACTATTTTATAAATAGGGAACTCAAAGCGAACTTCTCTCCATATACTGGAATCAATAATTACACTTTACTGATTAGTTTTGATCCTAATATTAAAAGCAGGACTTACGATTTGGAGTTGATTTAATACTTAATGAAAGTATTTCATCCTGGCAAACAGAAGCATTAGCTGTACCGCGGGGTTTGCTGGCAGTGAATTTTGCTATATATACTGTTGTCAGGGTAACGTTAGCTGCGAGTAATTGCAAGAGTTTGTTTATTCATGACTGTGAGGCTGTAATCAGAATTTGGGATAGACGTTCTACGTGCAATATATTTGTATGCATCACTGCCTTTTCTCTCAAGCTGATTTTGCATTATTGTACTTACACTTGTTTGGAAGAAGGGTGTTCTCCATAAGGCCATACAAGGAAAAAAAAAACCAACTAGTTTTAAGGAGCCAAGAAATGCATGCTCTCAAGAATAGAATACAAAACAGTAACAGTCAATGTTTTGATCAATATTCATAACGGGAAGTGAAATGCCAGCATTTATTTCTTCATCCAAAACCAGGGTATGTATGAAAGACATAATTCTCCATGCACAAACAAATTCTATTCCGATCATATTCTCCTATTCCCCTGATAGAAGGGACTAGGATATTTTGTTTGCACAAAAAGAAAACATCAATTTGAATAATTTGAAGCGCAGTCATAGGTAAATAGGTTTGTGAGCTGGTGCATCTACACTGCAGTCATTTGTATTATGCCACCTGATAAAAGATATTTGAAGACTTTTTCAGAACAACTAAAAGCTGCAGGAAATGCCAGCGGAGATAATCTGACAGGGCAGATTGGGCACTCTGCACTGCTACCCCAGGAATGGGTGCACACCGGCCTCAGTCAAGGTCAGAAGCGTATGTCAAATTTCCTCTCATTTCTGAAAGCAGGTCAGGGAAGGATGGTAGTATTGTCAACATCACCCTCAAAAAATAATAGGACAACTTTTCCCAAGCTAGAATGTGGTTAAACATGAGAAGTGTTGAGGTGTGTTTTGGATTTTTACTTTCTGTTCAGATTCTGAACCATTCAATTAATGTCAATAATTTACTATCTGTAATCACAAAAGCTAACACCTTTACGTAACAGTGGACAAAAGACCACCTGCTGGGTTTGTGATAACTACTGCTTCAGTGGTGGAGTTACCCAATGGCTCTAATTTGAGGACTCCGCGTATTTTATTATTTTGTTTGTTTTCAGAAATTCAGGGTCACAAAAATCACTGAGCCGAAGCTTCCAAATGTTCAAGAACATCTGATGTTTTGTATCTTTGGCAGCTTCAAGTTTTAAATAAATGCGACAACTGCAAGAAAATAATACACAGACTTACAGGTCTCTCTCAACAATTCAGGTTGAAAGGGACCTCGGGAGGTCTCTAGTCCAACCTCCTGCTCAAATCACAGTCAATATTGATTTCAGACCAGGTTACTCAGAGTTTTGCCTGGTCAGGTCTCAAAAACTTCCAAGGATGGAGACTCCATGGCCTCTCTGGACAACCTGTTCATATACTGGACTGCCCTGCACCAGATAATTTCACAGTTCAGAACAGATCTTGTTAAGCGATTTGGGGTTTAAGTCATTATATAACACGATGATAACATTCAGGTAGGTCTACCCAGAAGGTATATCCAAACTGTCTGGTCATACAGAAATTCATCTGCCGCCACGCTCCCTTTATCTACTCATCCCCTTTACAAAACGTTGTGGTAGGAAACTATGCGAATTGCAAAATATTAATGTCAGGGAAACAACAAAATGACGCAGATAATTGTCTGTGGAGCCATACTCCCACCAGGCAGATCCAATATTTTACTTAAGATGTTTTCTTTGGAGGAAGAACATGAAAGAGCAGCAAGTTTTACCATTTCCCTCAACCATTCCTCTTAACTTACATTCTAGAAATCAAGTAACTTGTTTGCCCTTTGTGCACCCTTTTCAAAGAAACAGCATTCCTGTGATATTGCTACTAAAACAGTAGGCTGACAGGTTTAACAAGTTAGTGCTTGTATCCATGTCTTGGGAGATACCCACACCCAGGTAGCCCCAACCTGCTTACTAGGGTGATAAATACCTGTTACAACCCACACTTGAGTTTTAAAGAAGTACAGTCCTCTTGCTTGCTACCTGATTGTGAAATTTTCCCCGTATTTTAGAAACATAAGTTTTTGTTAATTCTTCCATCCTTTGTTGACTCCAGTCTTAACTTTTCCAATTACAGATCCTTGCCTCCTTTTTCCTGTGCTGGCCTGTTTCCTCTTACTGTTCACCCCTGTGAAAGCTTTTTCCCAGTCTGGTTTCCTAAGGAAGTAAGGTATGTGTGATCACACTGTTTGGCAGTCTGAGTCCATTCCTCCCACCCGGTACCTTTTGATCCCAGTGAAGACTCTTAATATCCCCTTTACCAAATTTCACTAAAGTTGTCCAAAGATACCAAGATGCTACAAGTTCTATTAAAAAAACCTGGCAGTGAATAGGAAAGACACCCACAGTATCATCTCCACTAAGGGAGAGGCTGCAGCAGGAATAGAGCAATCACCTGCTTAGCTGGGCAACCAGCACAAACTACGGTGTAAAGCAGACATACCACGCTGTCCCCAGTCATGGAGGGACAGTAGAGCGACACTGACACAGAAGAGGGAAGAAAGGAAGCGTTCAGCAGAAAAGGGAAGGTAGTATGGTGGGAAGGGCAGGGGGTTATTCCACTGAGCCTAGTAAAGGAGGTAGATCCCAATTCTACAGGAAGTGAAACTTCACCAAAGTTCTGCTGTTTACAAGCAAAAGGTGACACGTCCTGTGTTCTCCGACACATTTTCTGCTGGGCCTTTGACTTCTGCCATGCCCTCCCTCCCGTTTTTATAACATACATACACACACTTCACTTACTCTTGTCTGCCTCTTGCTCAATGATCTGATTCTTCATCATTCATCAACATCCATTAGACAAATAAATTCAGTGGTGCAAGACTTTGGTTACCATTACAATGACAGAGGCTCCACTGGGTTAAAAACCTGAGAAGCACAACCTGGTTACCTCTTGCAAAGTGCTTACAGCCCCTGCAGAACAGCCTCCTGATATGGGACACTACTTCACACACTGTCAGAGTCCCCTTTATCCCCCAAGCAAGGCCATCCAGTTTTATAGTGCCTGGCTAGTCAGTACTTCCTAATTTTAAGATGTTCTCTTCCAACAGTATTTATCTGAACTGAAATGCCGGTAGAAACAGACATATACACTAATACAACACCAAGAAAGTCTGAATCTTCTTGAGGCTGATTGCCAGCATTTTTCAAGAGAATAAGTGAACTTTAATATAAGAACTCTATTATTAAATTAAATATTGTATTGTGATACGTATTCTGGTATACAAATGTTTTAAAAAAACCTCAAACTTTTCTGAAGAAGTAGCACACAAAAGATATCCATTTGCAGCCATGATTATGGATTTTGCTTCGTTTTATGAAAGCCTTCTGACATATGTAAAATAGAGTGCCTGACCACTTTCAGTCAGATACCTTGCTGGCACTTAACAGAACTATGAGTTTGGACAAGATTTGGATTACATAATTACATGCAAAATCCCCAAAGATTTAAAAGGATAAAACCGTCATTACTTTTAGGCATAAACCAAGACTGAGTGCTCATAGCTTCCACATTGTGCTCCACGAGCAGCTTTATCAGTTACAGAAGAACTGATCCTGGCATTTAGAATTTGTACACTAGTTTGCAATAACGGCATGAACAATTTATCACCATGCTAAAGGGTAATGGCATCGGGAAATGTTTTGAAGAAAAATATCGAGTAGTAGTTCTGGTGCTGATCCTATTAGCATCGCTAATTTTGCCAGCAGAAGAGAAAGGCATTTACCTTGAAACATAATCTGTGTTCACTGTTATTCTTCTTGTGTGGCAAGCCCCAAAAGCTAGTACCACATAGAAGGACTCAATCTGCAGCAATATGCTACCATTTGCCAGCTCGTTGATGAATGTTACCACAAACACTTAATGGCTGGCTATCTGCCTAACTAGCCCATTCATCGCTTTTCATGCTTACAATGAAAGGACACCAAAGATAATACTCAAGATTTGTGCAGACAAGTACTGAGGAACGTGCAGATGGTTCTGAGTAGTCCAAGTGACAAAATGCATTGCCAATTTAACTCCTGTCAAAGCCACCGTGCTTCTCTGAGAACTAGACAGCAACAGAGTTCTAGCAGGCAAGAGGAAGTAAGTGTTGGCTTACATATCCAAGAACAAACATCAAATGACTATTTGCTGTACTCATATATATGACAGCAGCTTACCTACAGAAAAATAATGGTCAGGTAAAATAAAAAACACATGTCACTCAGACCTAAAGGTAATGGCATATGTTAATGCTACGATAGATGCAAGTACAAGGGAGAGGAAGCTTATATCTGAGATCCAACAGAGGAGGAAGCCCTCTGCCCAATTTCTCATCTTCGTGTTGCGTTACTGTCATGGAATGATCCATAACTTAGGAAAGTACAACTTGGTCTCTAGAACCAATTCAGGCAGGGTTTGTCTTTTTTTTTTTTTTTTTAACACTGAAGTTGACCTTGGAAGATGGAACTGTTAGTACTAAGACTGAATAAAAAGGTGACTGTGAATAGCATTTAGTTTGGGAAACCCACAAGTGACTTACCATCCACACAAGCTTGGTGCAGCTTCACAATACGTAACATTTTAGCATACAGCTATTGGGACACAGACAGACTTTTTTAAGCGGGATGACACACTCCGAACAAGAAAACCCACACCTTTACGAGTACTAACCAGGGCTTTTCAAAAAACATTCAGCAGCTTGAGATTAAGTTCTAGCCCAACTCTCACAGGAGAATTAAGAAAGAATTAAGAACACAGAAACTGTGTTCCTGACTGCAGTTTGTAGTCCAGTTTTTCATACCTCTTTCCAACTTGTCACATTTGTTTGGGAAAGCTGCCATGCCTCTCTAACCTTTCCCTAAGGTTCCCAGCTCTTTCAGCAGACTACACACCAACCATGGACTCCCTGGTGGTCTATCAGCCTCTTCAGCCTTAGAGACTTCACTGACTAATCTATTGAGCAGAAGCCCAATAACGTCTGCAAGTTGTCACTTTCTGAAAAGACTGAAATACCAGATCTTGCTTCTACTTGAATTTCATAAGGTTTTCAAATGTGGTACTTTCCTCCCTCTTAAGCCTTGCTAAAAAAATGCAAAGAAAAGATTACTATTCCACAATAAAGAATCTTTTCTGCTCTTGAATAACTTGATATCCAATGCCTTCTTAAGCTTCATCTTCAGTCTTTTTATATTCCTCAAGATGATCGTACCCAGCCCAGAAGACACGTGCACATCAAGTCATATACAGGCTCTTTGAATTACAGATTTTTCCCTGGGACTGTCTGACATCCCAGACATTTGAGACAACTGAATGAGGAGCTACACGACCACTTTAATCCAGGAAATCCATGCTGTTGTTGCTGAAAGAGTTCCTCCTTGTTCCCTCCCACCATGCTCCACTCTATCGTCTGGATCAGCATTAGCATTCACGTGGTATGTCAAACCAGGAAACATTTGCAGGCGAAAGCTAACTTGTCTATCCCATCCCCTCCCACCAAACCATTCACCCAATGTGACTCACATACAGCTGTGATGTTGGAGCCCCAGCCCAAGGCAGGCAGCAGGACACGGCTGGAGAAGGGCAAAATGGCCTTTTTTGGAATTGATGTGGATCTGCCTCAGACTGCAGTGAGCATGAAACTGCTACGCAAGAGTCTGTTTCTAGCCAGCCTACAGCACATTAGGACAGAATCTTCCAAGATACGTGTCAAAACATTGTAAGAAGTGGATGGCAACAAAAACCACAGAATACAATCTCTGTTTAATATAGCTTTATTTGTACCTGAATTTTAATGTACTCACAGTCCAGGGCCAGATTTTGCAGGTGTTGGAGAGGCCATTTAAGCCACAGCAAATGGCAGTCACATATTGAAGCACATCAGTAATGGAAAAATTGTTTCAGGCTTCTACATGAATCACTAGTTCCAAACAGTAAAATTTCAATGATTCAGTTTCTTTCATTCCAAAACAAAGTTGTAAATATTGCTAAAAATCCACTTACTTTACTGCATGATGAATAATCTAAAAAGCAGAGTTAATAATTTTTTGTAGAATAGCTTGAGAATTATGACTGCTCAGAAAAACCCTTTGATATTGTCACTTATTTTTCAGATAGTTTCAAACTAGAGATTAAGAAAATCTCAAATTTGAGTTCACCCAAATTTCAATAACATATGAATTAATCTAAATTTCATCAGACCCAGCACCTCTTGCACACCCTGCTAAGAAATAAAACAATTCCAATCTGATGACCACACTGTGCTGATATAAGCTTACATACACGTACATTAATTAAGAAGCCACCACTTACATCATCAACGTATGAGCAAAGTTCTAGTTTTCTGACTGCATGCTTTATTTCATCTTAAAAGTAAAACTTAGGAAGACAAGCAGCATAACTGTTTTATCAATCATTTACCGTAAACACACATCTTTTGTTTTCTCCAGGTGTATGCAAGATGTTCTCTCAAGTTACTAAAAAACTTAATATATTCATTATGTAACAGAACAATTCATACTTTACATTGGTGCTATATTTACCACATGCCACCTCCTTTATTTTAAAGGTTAGAGGTTTCTATTAATAAGCTCTTCTTGACAAAGCACCCTACACAAATGCACTTACAGTGATAGGAGAGAAATCCACCTTATGAGGTATCCCTTTTCTCTGCTTATAAATTTAGAGTGAAGTAAAGATGTAGTTCAATGACACAACCGAAGTGGATCGCTGCGACCAGAGGGGCAGTTTCACAGATCTGCTCTCTTCCTTGTATCAGCTGTAACAAATTCAGCTGGTCTCACCTCGCTGACCTGATTCTGCTCACTAAACCAGCAGAAACCCAACCTACCAAGACACATAATGCAACTATCATCCTGTAGTTTAACAAATTGAATCATCATCACTGAAGGGTCAGGAGAGGCTGCTACACCAGCGCAAGCAAGAAGGGTAAAGGAGTGCAGCTCTTTTTCAGAGGCCATCATCTTAAGTAGCACGGACCAAGGTGAGATAACTGCCCATGCAACAGCCTTCACAGCAGTCTAGTTGCTGCAGAGGTGGCCTGCCTTGGTGCTAACACCCAGGCAGCTGCACGGAAGGTTGGGTAAGGGAGCAGAGTCAAATGACAATTACCTTTTTCCTGATAACGTCAGTTCTCAGCCAGATCAACACCATAAACTAGGAAATAAAAGACTAAGGGGATGGGGCATTAGATCAGCTTACAGTGCTACAGAACTGCACCCGACTTTTTTTTTTTTTTTTGGATGGCTCAAGGCTGCAACACTATGCATATAAATACCCTGAGCTGTTTTTCAATTTCAGGAGTTCAGATAGCAACAGCCACAGGTGTGGCACATCTTTCTCTTCACTTCCTTTTAAATGGCAGCAGGCAGGAGGACATTTTCTCAGACATTACTCACCCTGTTTCAGAACTTCCCTGGAGCTCCAGATCTAATTAAAAGGTCAATGAAAGTCAGATTTTTGCCGTAGGAAAAGGCCATGAAGACATGCAACAAGCAATTACTGTAACCAGGCACTAGAATATTTGGAGTAGCTCAAGTTACTCAGAAGCAGAGAAGAGGGGGATTGTCTTTAAATCTGCAGAGAATACTAACAAGTCCCATGCTAAGATTTGCTACACATTATAGTGGAAGGCTCAGAGTGGCTTTTTTATTATTATAAATATTTTCACTTCTTCGGCTCCCTCTCTAGACCAGGAACTCCAGAGCCAAAGCCATTCCGCCTTGCTCTGCTCTTTCCAGTGCCCCCGGCTGGCAGCGATGAAGAGGAAGACCATTTACAGCAGCACTATTTTCACTGATGCAAAGTGCTAAAAGTCACTACCACCACAACACAGGGCAAGCAGGGCATTAGGAGCATGGTCAGCCATCTGTAACAGAAAAACCCCTGGGGTTTGGGGTATTCAGAAGGCAAGCGCATCTCCAGAGGGCAGGATGCTTCCTGACACTTACTTGCTCAGAAAGGATGTAAAGAGAGCAGAAAGGGAAGAGAAATACATCTCAGCCTTCCAAGGTGTGATGAAAACTTTACCCAGATAAAGCAACGTGCTTCTGATTTCACTACGCAACTTTTCCTTAATGTCTGACACTGACTCAGCACATTTCAAAATTTGTCTATATCTATCCCCAGGCTTTCCATGTACTACAGTTAAAATTTAAATTGAAAAAGGAAAGTCTAGATTTTGCGGGGGGGGGAGGGAGATCTACTGGAAATCTGTGAGGAGATCCTAAACCTGGCCTTAGATATAGATTTCTAGAAATGGAGTAAACTGTGTGGTACATGGACCATTAGCAGTACAGATTTTTTTAAAAGTGGTCATGGCTCAAAAAGCCTGCAGAATTCTGTTTTAGAATATTGCCCATTTAAGTCATCAGTTTGCTAAACAGCATCAACTACTGATTCTGAAGTTTCGAACTGACCAAGATCATAACACCTGCTATTAAACAAGAATAAAAATCCATCTAAAGCTTGCTTGGAAGCAGGGTGGGGTTTTTTTAATACACATTGAATAGCCCTGAAAGAAAACATTTTGGATAAATGATAATGTGGAATATTAGACACATGACAGTTCATACATGTTCAAATTTTTAAACCGTCCTTTAAATCAAATAGTCGTCCTTAGGGAAGTCAAATTTAAGAAACAGTTAAGAGTTAAGAGTGAATTTTTAAAATCCAACTGATTTAGAGCATGACTAAAGAGCTTTAACATCGCATGCATATGCAAAGCATACAGAACAAGAATCTAAAAACAGAACACCATGCCTTTTCCTAGAGACATTTCCAAGTCTCCAAGCATTATAAATTCAGCTTTCTCTAGCAGAATCAGGATGGAGTTCTTCCTTCTTCTCTTCCCCTCATTATGCATTTTTGTCACCCTTTCTAATCCAACTTTTTGCTAATTTACGTACAGTACACTGAATAAGCTCTTTCCCCTTATCTCAATATTTTGTGTATCAAAGAACACACTTTTGGGTTTGTTTAGTATTTTTAGCCCATCTTTTCCTAACATCTTTGCTGTGATATCTTTCAGAAATTCTTAAATCCAGTTTCTGGATCGTGATTTTAGACAACAAGTTCTCAACAGACTGCCAGCTCACATGACACACTGTTTAATGGACATGCTTCTAGACATTCCCGAACATCTTGTAGGCTCCTGGAAGCTTATATCCTCCACACTACTATTCTAAACCAGAACATAGCTCCTGTTACTGCACGCCCCAGCATGATCAGCAGCAGCCCAAGCTCCGTGGGTTCTAGCTTCTCCCTCTTTCTTGCATATGCTTAAAGCCAGTAGGAAACAAAAATCTGTTCATTGTCCTTAGCTGGTACCAAAACTACTGCCATTAAAATATGAAAAGTATTTCAATCATTACACTCACAGTTGCAAATACCACATATGTCACACTCCCGCTCCTCCGCTTTTCAAGGTAGGCATATCAAGTGAGGATCATCCCAACAAGTTTTTATATCGGATGCATTATCTGACAGAACATTCTGCTTTTAAGCTTATTGTTTTAAACACAACTTTTCAGTTTTGTACACTCCTCTCTACTTGAATTTAAAAGTAAGATTATCCACATGCCATCTTTGTTTAATAAGCACTACATCCATAATCCTTTTGCCCTAAGATTTATTTCCATGCATTTAAGTAGAGAATTCCTTTTCTTTCGTCATTTACAGCCCATCTAGACAGGTGTGTTGATTTGAAAACAGAAGATCAAGTACCAGGACATTCAGAACAAGCTTGTAGTAGGCTGGCAATCTCAAATCTTTATCTATACCTCAGGCTCCATTCTGTTGGCTTCCAACCTTTTCCTTTACTCATACTTGAAAATAACAAATGTTTGAACGCTCCAATGCAACACCAGGGTGAGCACCTGCATGCCAGTACAGATGCAGCTGGAAAACCCTACCAGTATAGATGTGCTTTTACAACTTTCCATTTCCAGAGCAGGAACCAGTGAAGATGCATTAACTTCCTTCCAGAAATCTTCTGACATAGTACATGGCCTCTGAGGAGACCACAAGCAGAACAACAAGGAATTTCTGCCAATCTTCAAAATACTTTAAGCTGTTGCAACGTAACTGCAAACTAGTATAGACATTGAGACAACTATTTACACAGAGAAAAGCCAAATGGTTGCCTTTCTACTTCCTTACACATCGTTTTAGCTATACCCCGTTCCCTTCTCCTTTTCCAGACAGAATTTAATATTTTCCTTTACTAATTTATCTCCAGTGTCATCTAAGTAAACCTTGGCTACTTTGCCCACTCAGTGATTGTTTTAGCTCTTAAGTAATATTTTCCACTTACATTGACTCACTTTAAAAAACCATTCAGTCCCAAACCACAATCTTTTTTAAAAGACTGTCAAACTTTTCATCCTTGATACTGTAGTTCAGACATGCTAGTTTCATTTTTGATGCTAGTATTGTGGAGCTGAGGCTATGTAATGCTTTTGTTCCATAAACTTCTTTGGAATTTTCTAACAGAAAAGTCTGGAAGAGATGTAATCTTTAATTTTTTCCTTTACTTTTTCATCTCTTAAGATTCTCAATATTTATGCCACTTACGTTTTTTTTTTAACCTACATGAAAAAGGTGCTCAGGACTGCTTGTTTAGTAACACATCACTCCATCTTTGGGTTGACACTGTGAATCCAGCAAGGACATGAGTATTACCAAAAATGTTTTTAATCTCTTGGTAGTTTCATGGCCTTTAAAGTAACATGCAAGCTTCGATCTGGTTCTTATGGGCATGTACACACACAACACAATCTGTGACAACAGTCTTCAAGACAGAGATACCATGCAGCATTGAGGGGAAAAGAAGGCTGCGCTTATAAAGCTTGCATTTTTGTTGTTCAAATCTTCTGTAAAGGAGTTGAAGTCTTAGAAGACTATTCTTCTGGCAACCATCCTAATGTTTATACCCTCACAGCCACACAATTTCACTTCTATGATAATTTCTTGAAGCTTAACTCTTGTTTCCCATATAATTTGAATTTTAAAACCAAGTTCATAGCAGCATCATTAAAAGAAAATCTAGGTCCACAAAATCTTTAAAAAGAAATATCAGGAACAGCTATGTGTTGAACTACTCCACTGTATTATTTGCATGAGCAGCAAGTGCCACTTCATCACAATTTCTATTACGGTGCTCAGACTGCACCAGTAGTTACTCTTACACAGGAACAAAAAAAAGTACCTAATCATTTTAAGAAATTTTACAATAGCTGAGTAGTTTGTGCAGTTACTGGCAAAGGTTCACCCCTGACTGACTGTTCAGATGTATTTTAAAGGAAGGAAAGAAGCTAGCATTTACAACTGTATTATATGAAATCAAAATTCAAGTTGTCCTTTCCTGAAGAACCACTCTAAGAAATGCATTTTCAAAGAACCAAGAAGTCAATTTGGAGTCTCATCTTTCTTACGTGAACATATTTTAACAAATCAAAACCCCCAAAAGTCTAGTAAGAATCTTTCAGTTATCACCTATGAAAAATTTTTCTTTGCATATCATCAGTTCCATCTCTCTCCTTCAAAATCTTATTTAACAGACATTTTAGTACATAAGCTCAGCTTACCGTTTGCCATAAAGTACAGGCTATCACTTCTGGAAGTACCAGGTAAAGATGTCTGGCCTGACCACTGTTTGTAGTATATTGATCAATATTTAGGACCTTAAGTGATGCTTTTCCCAGTCCTTTCTAATTCATGTACCTGCTTATTTTTCATTCCAATACTGCAAATTTTAATTCAAATACTATGACTCCTCAACAATCTATTTCTGGACAAGTGTTAAAAGATTACAAGTAGACAGTGTTGATTTCCTCTTCCACGAATTGTTATGCACAGCTAAATTTATTTCCTTGCCAATTGATTTTTTTAAACACAAAAGTGATAACTAAGAGTCTCCACCTAAGTCCCTCAGAAAGTGGAGAGGACAGTTTCTTAAGTGTTATATGGCACATGAGGGGGGAGGGAGAGATGAGGGCAAGGAGATTGAAGAAGAAGTAGGTCTTGCCCATGCTTCTCTCTTACAGAAAGATAATCCATTATCTTTCACCAGCTGTCACCCATTTCAGAGCTCTGAAGGTAAATTACTGGAGCACATTTTCCAGTAAAGTCTCTGTATTATTTATGCTGTAGCTATCAAGCATATACTTGAAGTAAGAGCTATTATTACCAATGTGCACAATGACATATTACAGCCACTGACGCAAAAGATCATTGCAGCAATGTGTGTACAAGTGTGCATTGCTGTTTTGAAGACATCACTGCAAAGTGCCTTCTCTGAATACAAATAGGAAGTAAGAAGTAAAAAGTCTAAACAATGAAACAAAAGAGGAAATTAAGGACATGAGAGGAGGGGGATGATATTTCTCAGTAGTTTTAGGCAGCAAGAGTCAGTCCAAAAAAAGAAGTTATTACCATTACTTCACTATCTGCTTTTTCCCCCGGGTATCTGCACAGTGTGCAGGTACCTCCCAAGAGGGAAGCAATACATTGCAACTAGAACACAGTGTGAACAACTTCCATACATCAATCACCAACACAGCTGAGGGCTAACAACCACAGCATCTGAAACAACTATACAACACTTTGAACAAAGTTTCTTCTGAAAAATTAACACACATTATAAATTGCCCACATACACAGTCCTTGCCCCAGAAGGGTAATGAACCATTACATTATATAGTACTGTCAATGAATGCCTTCATGACACAGCTGACAGTATATGTTCTCTGGCAAGGATGTCTACCAGACTTCCAGGCATTTAGGAATCATGAGAATTTTGAAAAATCTTATTATTTTCCCAGGAGTTTGCCGCAAGCAACGTACTCAAAAACACAGGTATAAATTCATTGTATGGAAAGTCAAGTGTCACTTAGGATACCCTATTAATTACAACACACCACTAATAAAGGATTCAGTTCTTGGGTTTTGTCCCATTTGCACATTGTTATCCTCATCCTTGATAGCACTTCCCGTGCTATTTTCCATATATCAATATGATTTTGAAACACTGAATTTGTTGTGCGTTTTGGTTTGCTAAGTGCACTATCATCAAGAAAGAGTATCAGCATTGAAACCATGTTGCAAGCCCAACTTCATGCAAGTCATACAAGCTCTTATTTTACAGAGGAAACCAAAAAACAGTGAATATCTCCCATTAGATCTCTACAACTATGAGGAAGATTTGTTTCACCCTGTTGTTAGCAAATGCTTAGTCAGACTCCTTATAATGTCAGATATAAGGATATTAGGAACCCTACTAGATAGACATCCCTTTGTGATATGCAAACATATCTAGCAGAACAGCTAAACCTGTATTTTTCATAAAGGATGATTCAGGCTCGCAGTCATGCAGGGATTGCAAGCTCTTCTGACAGCTCCATGGAACAAAGCTTTAAAATACTTCAGCTGCTATCAAGGCTAAGAACTAGACATAAGGAAACCACACTTGGGAACAAGCACTAGACATAAAACATAAGTTCAAAGTTCTTGAAACCTGTTCTGGCAATTCTCTTCCAGGAACAAGGAAACTGGTGCTTTTATTAAATACAGGGCAGAACAACATGAACAAAATTTAGTTTCCCATGATTTACAAGCCTAAAATTTAGTTAAAAGCTTGTCAATACTTACACTCAGATGACGTGGTAAAATGCCAACCAATCAGGGTAAACACCTAAGATTACTTTATCTACAAGAAGAAGATTCTATTTCACATATTCCTTTTCATTCTGAGAAGTATGAAGAAAAACTGTTTTCTATTAAAGCAGCCATGATGTTAAATAAATTTGCTAACACAGGAGAGAATAAAAAAAAAAAAGATACTGAACGACAGAATAATTTTAGGTTGGAAGGGAACTCTGGAGTTCAGAGCCCAACCTCCTACTCAAAGCTGAGATAACATCAAAGTTCAATCAGGTTGCTCAAGGCCTTGTCCAGCTGAGGTTTATCTCCCAGGATGGAGAGACTATCACCTCTCTGGGTGCCTCTTCCAGTGCCCGACCACCCTCAGGAGGAATATTTTTTTTCCCCTTACGCATAGTCAGAATCCTCCTTGCCATAGCCTGTGTCCATTGCCTCTCCTTCTTGGCGGTGCACCTGAGAAGAGTCTGCCTCTGTGTTCTCCCTAACCACGCATCTGGCAGTTGAGGATCATCAGATTCCCCTTCTCCAGGCTCACCAAACCCAGGTATCTCAGGCTTTTCTTGCACATCACGTGCTTCAGGCCTCCAGCCACGTCAGTGGTTCTCTGCTGGACTCAATTCAGTTTCCCAGTGTTTCTTCTGTACTGGGAAGCCCAGAACTGGACACACAGTACTCCAGAAATGGCCTCACAAGTGCTGTAAAGAGCAGAATAACCACTTCCCTCAACCTGCTGGCTACACTCTTGCTGATGCAGTCCAGTACACAGCCAGCCTCCATTTCTACAATGATGCACTACTGACTTTTTCAACTAATTGTTTACCAGGATCCCCAAATCTTTTTCTGCAAGGCTGCTTTCTAGTTGGTCATTCCCCAACTTTTACAGCTCCACAGCGCAAGACTTCGCACCTGTCATGCTGAACTTTGTGAGGTTTTACAGCGTGAAGGAAATATAACGCTGGTATGCAAAAGGTAAAGTATAGAATGTAATCTCTGCTATCCCCACTCTCAAAAAGTGCCTGAAACATTAAACAAAACCTGTACGATGTTTAATACTACCCACAAGAATAGGAGGTTTATAACTAGACTACCTGTAGCTCTGATTCTGTCAAAATCAACCAGGGCACTTCTGCTCCTGGTTTGAGCCACTCAAATACATGCATACCTTTAACTCGGAGGATAATTACTGCAAAGGCTAAGAGCAGTAAAAGCTTCTGCATCACTGATTTTTTTTTTTTTTTTTTTAATCAAAAATCCCCCCCTTCCCTCCTTCTCAAAGTGTCAGGTCTTTTGACTGTCTGATGTGAATTGTAAAGACAACTTCAGGATGCACAAGGATTGATTACTTCTAGCCATGGATGTAGACCTGACTGGGTCTTGCCTGCCTGGGTCAAGCCTGACCGGTATAGCCCTGTTGGTACAGCACTACACCCAATCCAGTAAATCCTGCTGGCCTGCAATAATATACACAGAGCGATAACCACAGTTCAGTTGCCTTAATAACCAGTAAATACTTCTAAGGGTAAGATAAAGACAGTCTGTGGGCCTGATACAGCCTCCAGTTAGGTATCCCCACTGTATGTTGTCTTGTAGTATGTTATCTGGAGTACCAGGCCAGCAGAACCACAGTTTAAAAACAGCTGTAATCAAAAACCCCCCTTCCCTCCTTCTCAAAGTGTCAGGTCTTTTGACTGTCTGATGTGAATTGTAAAGACAACTTCAGGATGCACAAGGATTGATTACTTCTAGCCATGGATGTAGACCTGACTGGGTCTTGCCTGCCTGGGTCAAGCCTGACCGGTATAGCCCTGTTGGTACAGCACTACACCCAATCCAGTAAATCCTGCTGGCCTGCAATAATATACACAGAGCGATAACCACAGTTCAGTTGCCTTAATAACCAGTAAATACTTCTAAGGGTAAGATAAAGACAGTCTGTGGGCCTGATACAGCCTCCAGTTAGGTATCCCCACTGTATGTTGTCTTGTAGTATGTTATCTGGAGTACCAGGCCAGCAGAACCACAGTTTAAAAACAGCTGTTTGATTTTGTCATTATTCCCAACTTAAATATTAACTGTGCAGGAAACCAAAGGCTGAACTTACTGGTAATGGAAATCTTCAGTTACATAACAGAGTAAGTTAACTCAGTCAAACTTAATTCCTCCACTTAGTGATACCATGCCACATGACTAAGGCATTTTGCTACAACTAGTTAAAGCTGGTCTGGAAAGAAAACATTTGTGCTTCTTCCCTGTGACACAACAGGCTAACTCATCTGCAACTTCTCAGAAAGTCTGCTCTGAAAGATGAAGTGTTGTGAGTTTAGGAAAAATACCATATTACCCATAAAAGGCAGAAAGATTAAATACCATGGACTCCAGCCTTCACTCTGCATTTATAACCCAACATCTACCGGTTACTAGCTACCAGTCATTCTATTAGGACCTTTAGATCTCTTTTAGCCATTTGTACATGTAAAAATTTTCTTCTCCCAGCCTCCTGTAATAAGTCATACAGGCTGAGGTTCTGAATCACAAAAATGTAGTTTCCTTTTTTTAGGTAACTTGAGAGGGTTGCAGGGCAACAAAGCTGTCCTAAAAGGAACCACCAATAGCGAGTGAGCAGCGAGATCCCCTCCTTGCCTTAAAGAACATACAAACTAAAAAGAAAGAAAATGTGGACAGATACTACATTCCTATTTTGCTCAGATGCAGTGCAAATGATCACAGACTAGATAACAGAAACCCAATTCCTTAATTTAAAATTTTCAATACAAACTTCTTACTCAAGTATGCCTAGCCATAGAAAAAATACATTTGCTACTCTTCTTTGGATCCACAGTCCATGAATAGTCAGAAGCCTGCAGAGCATGCACACTAGGCGTCCATCTCTCGGTGCTAACAACAGACAAGGAGACCACAGCCACACAGCCATCATACACAGAAATGGGGGTGGAGGGAACAACACCACATGACGACTTAACTAATCCCATCAGAAAAAGAGCTAAATTTAAAGACTAAACATGTGTCTTAAAAAGCAAACCTTTGGGAACATATTTCAAAATGATAATAGCATCTTCATGCCTAAAGTCACCTTCCCGCTGTTTCTACTCTGCCTTAATTACAGTAAAATAAAAGATACTCAGAACACTCCAGCTTTCAGTACTGATAATCCAAGTCACACGGGCAGCAATAAAACCAGCAGCACACAGAAAAGCTCCGTGAAGCCACCAACTTTTGAGGAAGGATGTGCAAAATGAAGATCATAGAAGTCATGCTGTAACAACAGCAGAAATCCAAAGGCGTGCAAGGCAATGGAGACAACCCCCATCCACCCCCAAGGTACACGTGGATCTCTGGAAGAGGGGAGGAACCAGGGACAGAGGAATTCCTCAAGAGTGGGAAAAAGGTTTCAGATGCCCCAGAAGTATTACCATGCAATTACTAGAAACCTCATCCTTGCTCAGGTGAGGACAGAGATTTCCCCCACCCCACTTAGCACAACTCTAAAAGGGATTCAAGGTTTTAATGCCTTTAATTAAAAAAATGGGTTCTTTCCTGGGGGAGAGTATTTGTTGTCTTTTTGCCAGTACTACAGGGTTTAAACCAATTTAGGGCATGATCTATTTTTATGTACCTTTGGAGAAATTTCTAGTGACCCAAAGCTTTTCCTTAAGTCTCACCTATCCAGGGAAGGCATACAGTTTAGTTCTTAGGCTAAGGGACCATTACTAGCAGGGAAATCATAATATACTAAAAACCCCCATACTTCTATAGTGGTTGCTATATTTTGGGTAAAGTTACACATCTATAAAAAGAGTGAATCCACATCCCACGAACTACACAGTCCCAAACAAAAGTACAGTATTGCCAGAATAGCTGCAACATTCCTTTAAGACTGACTTCCACATATCTACTTAAGTGAGTTTAAAACTGGTTTCATCTTACTTATTACTTCATCTTTCACTGATTTTTTTTGATGAAAATTAGAACAATATAACAAAAGGTTTAAGCTGAATTAAAAGTCCAGACAGAATTTTGTTTAGACTTTCCTAAAATCCTGAACATGCACATCTTGCTAAACTGCCATAAACACATTCCAAGTAGGACTTCACAAAGCAATTATCCATGTTTATTTTTATGTTGGAGAACAATTATAAACAGTGAAAAGAATTTGGGATATATCTGGAATTGATGCTGCTTCTGATCTTTTCTCTTCTTGGCCTTTTTGGGAAAGGCAGCTACACATACTCAGCTCTCAGTGGCAGTGCACTTAAGCAAATTAAGAACTATACTTCAGCCTCATTAATGCTCACCTGATTAGTAAAGTCCATATATATTCAATAATTCAATACGTAGTGAAGACATCCCCACCATTTTCCAAAGCTCAGACTCCTTTATAGAGGTCTCAGGTTGGGCTTCCAGAGGTACTAGTCACATTTGAAGCTTTAGGCCATGGTTAAGTAATAACAGGTTTCAGTGTTAAGACCCTGATGACATGAATGACAGAAATTAAGATCTCAGGCACTTCAGGATGCCAAAGGCCTCAGCTGGCAATGATGGATGCACACACTTAATCTGAATGCTCTCTAAGTATATCTACAGACATGATTACTGAGGTCTATGCAAAATCAGGGCTTAAGAAAACAGTGTGTAGTTTCCTATTGAAGAAAGCTACATTCATTGCATTCTGGCAATCTGCATGCGCTGATGAGAAAAATAGAGTGGAATATTTTAGTATTAGGAGACAGCTAAAATGAACAGATCACATTGAACCACAGACCAAATGTACTTAGAAATTCTTAGACCTGGAAAAGCTTTTTAAAATTAAATCCCTTTTCTTAAAAAACACCCCCAAAACAAAAAACCAACAACAACAAAAACCACAAAACCTAGAGCTTCAGTGGGATACATTACTGAGCATGATACAAGCTCTTTGGTAACTACATCAAGAATATATTGCAATTCTCAAGTGTACCTTATGAAAGACTTGGAAAATTAATCTCAACTCTGTTTAAAGCATTATCAAAGGCAAAAAAACAGTAAAAAGCTTTAACAAGTCCCTTCTATTTTTCTAAACAGATTTGCTTGTGGTCCATCATCCTATTCATCTTTTCAGACATGTATAATGAAAAAGATGAACCCATAAAATTTTTCCTAATCCTAGGCACTATATTCTGTTAACAGCTCAGATAAATTTGTGATTGTTTAGGTAAGCATTATAATTCTTCCTTTTTGTAATACCCATCTAAAAATAGCTTGCATGAATTGCCTCAAATTACAAGCAAGGGATAAAACGTTTCATAAATTTGAAGAATCTGTAGTAGTTTAACATTCCCAACTAATCTCAGCTACAGATCAACGTTTCTAAAACCCAAAACATTAATATATAACCATAAAGTAAAAAGATTTTGCTAAAAAAAAACACTAATGAAAGAAGTCTCTTCAGTTCTGACTCACACAGTTAAAATAATTTGTTTCTAGTAGGTATAGAAGAAACTGGCTCACTCCCACAGGTGAATTATTTGCAAAAAAAGGTTAGTTCAACTTCATTTGATAAAAAAGTTCATTGCACTGAATCTGCTGACTAAACCAACATCCAAGCCATTTCCACTGATAATGCATAACTGTGCCAACCACCAAAGTTTTAAGGATGTAAATTAAGGGGTTTTTTTTTCAAAATATTGTATCTTATTATTACCTATGAAAAAGCAATATGAAAATAATTTAGATTTCTAAGTGAAACAAGTCAGAAAAAATGTTAGATTTATGGATGCTTATGATACCTTACTTCTGCATTCTATACCTTATCATGTACCATGAGTGAGAAACTACTAGCTGCACACATTTTTTCTATATTAAGACAAATTTATCAATGACTTGTTTACCCCCTTCTGAGTTTTCATATATAAACAAAATTAACATACAAAATATAAGTCACAGCCTTTAACATACCACATAATTCCTCAAGTCCTCACTAAAGACTGTTGCTATTTATTAGCAACTTTATCCAGAGGAGAAAAGCGATACCGACTTCCTTCTATGGGACAAAAGACAAGCTTCACCCAGGACGTCTGTCATTTTAACAGCACATGCCAATGTATCTCTCATCCTCCACACCACATTACTTTCCCACTGCCAAAACATGACTGCAGCATTCAGTGCCAATGTTTCACAGCATCAAGTTTTACAGAAAAAGTCATTAAAAGATATTGCCTCATTCTAAAAATAACAGATTAGAACAGATGTAAAGGGTCCATCATACATACAGCAGCAGGCTTTGACTCTCATGCCTTCAGATCACTAGCCCTGACTACAATGCTATCAAAGCTAACATGGCAGTTTGGGCTACTTCAACATTAATTAATCCTAACATACTTTTCAAAAGAACAAAACTAGTTTACTCAAAGCAGAGAATGCAGGAAACTGGGATTCAGCAGCCACGCTCGCACTGTTCTGCCAGATGACCATCAAAGACTTCATTAGCAAAGACGATCCAAGCTACCGTGCCCCATCTCCGAGCACAGGAAAGCCTTCAGGGAGCAGGAGAGGGTTCCAGCTGCATCCACACTGCACTGTGCACAAAGAAACTGTGCCCACCACCACCACTGGCCTTTCCAGAACCTCTGCAAGGCACCTGTAGCTTCACCCTGCCCCAGTGGGCCCCCATCCACACCCTCCTGCTGTTAGCTCTAGTATAAGGGATCGTAACAAGCTCTGGTGGATAGAGAATGGAAGTAGAGGAACTTAAGCCAGAATCCAAAATTCAGTTTCCTTGTTCATCAGCTGTCTTCATCCAACCACACTCCGCACATGTGCCAAACAGGCTTATCGCTCACTGTACAGCTTTTGCTTGCACAGAGAAGGACATAGACAAGCTAGCAAAGCCTGAGGTCCCTTCCTGGCTTTCTATGTGTATTTCTGCAAGCAGTGGAGGGGGGAGGAGTTGCTAAAGGGAAAGAAGAGAGGAATTTAAGCCCGCAAGTCAAGAGATACGACATGTTATCAAGTGACAGTTTTTCCTGGTGTAACCCAAAAAGGCCAAAGAAAAGATCCTCACAAGCAACCCTCAAAGTCTGACAACTCTAAGGTCATCTCAAAAGTACTTAAGGATAGTTTCTGCCTCCTGTACTAGCAGCACACTCAGCCACACATCGTGCCCCCACCCTTACCTAGCACTTTTTCTAGTACATCAGTGCCTGTGGCAGTCAGAGGATGAGGTCTACCCTGCAGCTAGTTTTGAAGATGCTCTAATGCCAGCTAGGAAGACCTTTTCTCAGGTCCACATCTACACTTCTGAATACAGCTGCTTTCAGGCTGAGAGAACAGGCTCTACACTCTTCTGACAGAAAGGCCACCCTGCAGGGTTCTCCCTTCCCTCATTAGATATTTTTTTATTTGAAAGGTTAAAGTGCCTCTGAAGAGCAGAACTGGAAGGAGGAGAAAGTAGGTCTGGGAGTAGACTTGTAAAGTTCACAGAGCCCCCCCAACAGCAAGATCCAAACTTGAAGCACCAGTCCTGACAGCGACCCAAAATTGTGAATCACTGCACCAGCAGCAGCACGACAGCAACCCTTTCTCGTGAACTTTCCGTGTGTGATTTTTCCATCCGTGGTCCAGCCTCAAGTGTAACAGATATATACCCAAAAGTGGCAGCTCAAGGTTAGGCTAAAGAGGTGCTTTGAGCTCTCTGTATACACATTTTTCCCTCCTCTAGTCCAGACTGGGAATATATTGCTGTTACTACACCAGGATCCGCTGCCTATTACGCCAGACTGTCTTCAAGGGCTCACCAGCAGGTGCCCAGCCAGCCTACTTGTGCTAATCATCTGCAATCTTCTTTCTTTCCCCCACAGCTTCATCCCCCTTAAAGTAAATTCCTCTCAGGAAAAAAAAACAAACACCCAAACAAAAAAACCCACCACCACCATCCAAAAGCAGAACATCAGCCCAGCTGGGTAGCAGACCTTGCACAAACTGAGAATGCAGAAGATAAATCAGCATTCAAACAGACGGCTCATAACATATCAGGAGAAATAGTCCACAGAAGTATCCCATGCACCTTCTTCAAGAAAAAAATGCCACATTTCAGATCAGTTTAAACTACTCTGACACTGGTTTTGAGGTGTTCTCACAGAGAGGACTAGCCAGTACATAGTCCAGGAGTGAGACAACACTGAATGAACTATGTGGGGACATGTGCCATCTTGCCCTCTGTAGCATGCCAGCAGTACAAAACAGGGTCAGAGGAAACAAAGGCTGGAGCAAGAGAGTCTGTGCAGCACCAAGAGCATTTTGAATACAAGTAAGTCCCGTTCCTGTTAGACTCTTCTCTGAACATGCTTGCCTACTGGCTGCAAACTGTGCCAAGTAGCTGTTCAAAAATGGAGCAGCCGGTTGCGCCAGTCCCTGCTGACTGGAAGTAAGGGGCAGTAAGCACGAACCACAGCCAACTAAGATAACTCCTGAAAAACAAGGTGATGTCAGACAAGCACGAATGTGATGCCAGCCAGCAAGGTGCCCTGCCAGCAGCCATTCTAGCACAGGATTATGAAAGATTCTGATCCCTCAGTATGACAGAACAAGGGGCACCATAGGGAGGAACATGTTGTACCTGAATGCTGAAGGACAGGTGATGCACAGACACCTGAGCTGCTCCAGCACTCCTGTACTTCTCTCCTCGTCACGTGAAACAAGCAACAGCACACACTTTTTGCAGGAAGAGTCTCTTAGGAGGTCCCTCTGCAGTGCACGGACAATACCACCCCACAGCACCCAAGCACTGGTGTGCACCATAATCTATCAGGTAAGTCCAAAGGCCACACAGCCTCCTCTGTGCTTGCTGATAGGTAGTCCTTAGGTACTACCTACTACTTTAGGCAGTCTTCACCAGTGGCCTCGATCAGCTTTACCAAGGGAAGTACCTCCATAGACTTCCAGGGCCATGCAGACTGTTTTACAGGCTTTCTAGGACCCAGGACTATCCAGTTCCAGCATCTCCCCAGATGCCAGCTAGGTTGCTCTCCTGACAACTGGAAGGATGAGCAGAGATGGTCAAGCAATTTGGCCTCAGAGGCATGAGGGTTGTAGCAGCCCAGTTTCACTGATGACTTTCAGAGAGGAATGAACAAGTATAACTAGAACAAACAGGACTCCTCACTATTTCTCACTCTAGGAGCAGCAGATGTAGCAACAGTTTAAAAGGCACTAAGTACAGATTTGGGAAATTCCTTCTGAACATGTAGACATGGCTCTGCTATCTAACAGACTTGGACTCAATTCCCCCTAAGAATACTGAGCATTATTTCAATATCTATTATATAGACAATACAGTGATAATCAATTGGGCGAGACCTTATTCAACAGGAGTTATAAATAAAAATAACTAAAAGAAAAAGACTTTTGAACTCCTCACTTGCAGCTCAGCTAGCTCTTCTCCAAAGATACTTGGCATAAAGATATGCATATTATACTTCCAGTATAGGGAAAAAAGACGGTCTGTTTGAAAGCTCCATTCACCATGGTAAAGCTACAATTGCCAAGGTTAAAATGGCAGATTCTTACAACATTTCTAAAGCGATGGAAGCCACAAGCCGCCTCAAGGTGAACGGCCACACCCTACGCTCTTCCATGGTTAGCAAATAGGAAGAAGATTTTGAAGAATAAGCCTGTGGCAGGACTGCCAGGAAGCAGCAGCGGGATTTATAGGACAGAAGCAATGAGATCCACCATTTGGGACTCACCAGCCTCTGCAGGTGAGGTGCAAGGCTTCTACAGATGTTGAATAGGGAGAACGTGGCATAAGTCTCACAGGATAAACGTGAGACTTAATTTTCCGGACTCCCCAACTTCCCTTCTTCCACAATCAGCAGCTCCAGAATAGGAGCAGTACCATGCTGCTGTCAGAGAGCAGAGATATCCACATCCAGCAGCTACACCACACAACTCAGCATCTCCTCTGCACCCCACAGCCAGGAAAAAACTCTGCCTCAACTACCACACCTGAACTCTATTTTCTCTTGGCAATTAAGAATGCAAGCAAGTCCATCAGCCATGCTGAATCATTTTACGGGAATTTTACGTGTGTGATACCTCACACCCAGTTTTAAATCCAAACTAGTAAAGAAATGCTTGTTATACAGCTCGTCTTAATTTAACCTTAATACCTATGCAGTTTATTTCCACTGTCAGTGATAAGTCTCCATTTTGTCAAAAGGAAATTCCTTCTGTCTCCAGCTGATAAAGAAACACTGATCTTCAAAGTATATCCCAAATATTTAACTACACTCTCATGCTTCTACAGACACATAACAGCACACAAAACTTGTGCACATCAATCCAGAATATCTTCTAACAGAGAATCAGCCTGTAATTAAGACTGCACATCATGACATGAGGAAGATTAGTGCGTTTGGCACGATATTTTCCTTATTAGCTGGAGGCAGAAACAAGTTCCTTGTCAGTGGAAACATACTGTGAGGGCATTGGGACACAGATAAAAGGTGCCTCGTTGTTGGCATTTATTTGTTTTTAACAGCTTGAAGGAACGGGAGGAACACACAGCATCAACTGTAATTGGTTTTAAGGGTATTCCTTGTTGATGGAACACAAATATACAGCAGTCCAGATTTAGGTCCATCCCCTTACCATCAAGAGCCTGGATTATAAACTTTTATCCCTACTCTGCAGCACCAGATGGTAGCTCACATACATTTCAATTATTTATTGAATAGGCACTTTGTTATACTAGGGTAATCCCACACTGCAGTAAGAACTACACACTGTTTTTATTGCGAGCTATACTTTTCATTAAGTCAGTAGCCTTTTCACATTCAGTGAACACAATAAATAGAATTAAAAGAAGCGATTTTATAAACAATTGGATAATCGGCCTCTCCATCACACAGAAAATGACAACGCAGGGATCAATCAGTAAGACACAACCACCAGCAGTGCTATAGAAAAAGCATATAATTCTTTGGCCTGCACCAAATCCTTTCCTCAACTTCAGTGCTAAAAGTACCATCATAGTCTGATCTATCACATTTAACAGTTTGTAGGTGCTCACTCATTCAAGCCACCAGCTTGAAAACAAGAGTATAAAACCAGATTGCACTTTGCAGAAGACATACAAAGCTCCCACCACAAAACAAATAATCAATGTTCCCCAGGCTGCAGCCTTGCGGGGCAGATGTGATAAAGTGGTTAATTATTCAGTTGGCAATCGCATTACTGACGTCAATAGAAGAGTCCAGGAAGTGAATCCTCTTAGTTTGTTAGTGTATGACAAAGAGTGGTGGTCCCCACAGAAATTAAGGAGAACCAGCTGTCCCTACATGTTAGTGCTCTGGTCTGTAGTGCTGAAGACACATTTGCATTTACTGAAGTAAATCGGTCCCTCCCTCTCCCTTAGGAAATCCTTTGTTTTGTTTTTGGGGTTTTCTTTTCTTTTAAGAGGGCTCTTTAAAAGCCTAATTAACTGTACATGCATGGAACAGCTGATAAACGGGACAATATACTCGTGAGCAATGATCTCTCCTCCCTCCCCTCCAATTCTTATTCCATGGAGAAGTTAAGTCACCTTCGTCATGCATTATTATTCATAACTTACTCAGCTGAATAAACCAGTCAGCCACCATGGCTATTTTAACATAAATTCATTTAGGCATGCAGCAGGGAAGGATCTCTACTATCCACATACCTGCAGTCAATAGTCTTAACTAGACAACACTGGATAGAAAACTTTTATCGTAAGTGTTATCACAAGTATCCACATTTTCTTTTGTCAGCACGCTCCGAACTATTGGAGGTTTCTCATTATCAGGCTGCTTAACAGTAGGAAACCATTAAACAAAGCTGTTATAAAGGCTGCCTAGAATTGCTCTGTCCTTCGGGGGCATGCCCAAATTAAAAACACTGCATGATGAACGGTAACTGTTGTTCCTTCAAGACACACACACGCCCTCTCTACAGCAACAAATCCGGCACAAGAGCAGTATTTCAAAGCCTGAGCCTGCTGCACTCCCCCTCCTCCCCTCCCCCAGGTAGGAAACCCTCCGAGGAGCACTGGATTAGCCTGACATTTCGGGTTAAGCCGAGCAGGGTTTCAGGCCAAGGACACTCCGGTGCTGTTCCTGCTGCCAAGCCGTTCGCTTGGGACCGAGCGGAGCTGGGAGGGGACCTGCAGGGGTCAAGGCCCGGCTGGCGGCAGGGGTTGTTCCCCGGAGAGGCTCCGCATCCAGGGGCGGCGTCTCCCCACCCCGCCCGGCCCGGCTGCAGACGGGAGCGGCGGCGGGGAGCGACAACCACCCCCGGGCCCCGTCCCTCTCCCCTCCCCGGTAGGAAACCCTCCGAGGAGCACTGGATTAGCCTGACATTTCGGGTTAAGCCGAGCAGGGGTTCAGGCCAAGGACACTCCGGTGCTGTTCCTGCTGCCAAGCCGTTCGCTTGGGACCGAGCGGAGCTGGGAGGGGACCTGCAGGGGTCAAGGCCCGGCTGGCGGCAGGGGTTGTTCCCCGGAGAGGCTCCGCATCCAGGGGCGGCGTCTCCCCACCCCGCCCGGCCCGGCTGCAGACGGGAGCGGCGGCGGGGAGCGCACTCCCGGG
>NW_008795405.1:16862485-16864647 GCF_000699145.1 Aptenodytes forsteri
GCCTTCCCCTTCCCTGCCTCGGCCACGGTTCCCTGGTGGAGCCCCTGGCAACGGGCGCGGGGCTGGCAGGGCAGGCAAGGCCCCGCAGCAGGACGTGGCATCTGGAAGCTGTGGCTTTCTGTGCCTTTCAAAACCTACCTGGTGATAGGGCTTTGTTTCAAAGCAGCAGCAGCAGCTAGCCTGGGCAAATAGAGCCCTGTGTGTTAACAGCTGCTGTCCACGCTCCCTTGAAGGAGAAGGGAGCTCGGTGTAAGGCACTCAAACTTTCTGCAGTGCTTTTTTTTTGCATTACAACTTACTCTGAGAACTGTTCTCTCTGGAGGCTGCAGTACCTTAAGGCAAGATGCTGAGTAGCTTGGGATGGGAGTTTACATCTTTAGGAATGCAGCCAGTCAGGTCCTGATGCAAAGCTGAACTGGGAAGGATGCCCTTTCCTTGCTTGTCTCCCCTGGCAAGTAGATGGAGCGCTGTGTGCTTTCTGAAAATCATCACACCGGAAAGAGAGGCGGCTGAGTGCTGGTTCTGTCAGGGCTGGGAAACACCCTGCCTCCAGGAGCTGGAGCTAGACAGGGGCTTGCACCGTGGTAGCTGCAGTTGCCAGGGGTCCTCCACGGTCAGCTGTGACATGTCGGTCATCGTTAAAAGACCTGAATGTTCTCAACCATCACCTTCGGGGCCAATGGCTAGGCCAAACCCAGCCAGTGCTGCATACAAGGAACTGCCCTTTTCAAAGGGTCAGGAGCATAACCAGACAGAGCTAGATGGAGTGTTGTGTAGCAGAAAGTATTGCTCCCAAGGTGACAGAGAGGTCCAGCAGATGATTACAGAAATTCTTGTTTCTAGGAGCACTTGCCCCTCAGACATGTCTGATAGATACCTCTTTGACACCAACTACCTGTTATATCTGAGAGCTATTCAGGTCATAATAATATTGTGCTGTGCATTTGGACCTACTACCTGGATCAAGAAGGTATAGGTGTGTTGGGACCTGTTAATTCTAAAAAATGCAATCCGATAGAAGATCCTGTGAATCATACTTTTATACCGAGAACCTATAATTTTAAAACAAAGAAAAACCACAGTGGACTAAAATAGTTTTGTTTTTCCTAAATGACTTCTCTCTCTTTGTACTTCTTTCTGCAAACATCCACTTGAAAAAATATTTCACAGCATATCTAGAAGTTTTCACTGTTCTCTCTCGATGTTCCTCCCTGGGTACAGTTGTTTCACCTGACCTCAAACTGTTTAATGTCATAGATACACTCATTTGCAGGGTCCTTGGCATTTTAACTATTCCAATTGTATTTCTGGTGTTGTTGCTTTATTTAAAAGGGGAGTTTAACATTTTCTGCTTATTACTACTTTGGAGACTCATTTTTGGGCAGTTGATTAGAGTAATGGCTAGGGAGAACAGAGTTTTAAAGATCCTGTTACAATATCTATCTTTCCCTTTCTTATCTGTTCCTGCAGATGGTGATTATCACCACCTCCTTCAGTAAGGAAGAGATTATAAAGGAAACTGCAGCTGGATGAAGAAATAGCCATTTTCTGCCTACCAATCGCTCTAATATTTCCAGTCTCCTCAGTCTGTTTTACATTAGTAGAATTCAGGGATTTCAAGAGCTATTCCTGACTTACACCAGTCACAGGGAAGAATCAGATCCTGTGCTGGGAAAGCGACAGATGGGTGACAGATGATATTGTAGCCTGCTTTAACAAATGTGGAAGGTTTAGTGTACCAGATCAGCACGTGCAGGATTATTTATGAGCAATACTGTAGGTATTCCAGAATTGAAAGATTTCAAAAACTATTGCGAAGAGTTAAAAGCCTTGTGTATTGTCAACAATGCTGGGTTTTCACAGCAAGGTTTGCAGTTACAGAGCCTACCTAGCTGAAAAGTGACGTTTGGTATACATACTAAAAAATGTGTGCAAGCTTGAAAATGTAGCTGAAGGTATTCTGCTTCTGTTACTCATCTGTGCCAATTCCATATACTAAAAATAAATGTGATCTGGCTAAAATGAATTAAATGATCCATCTTACCAGTTCCTTTTTCCTGTGGTATATTTCAGTGGAAAAATACAGCCCCTTTTTCTGGGACTGATCTGATTTTAAAAAAATCCTCTTTTTTTTTTTTGTGAGAAAAAATGTAAGCGAAGGG
>NW_008795405.1:16864725-16878239 GCF_000699145.1 Aptenodytes forsteri
GCAGAACGGAAGGCACGAAGTCCATATGGCTACTGAAAAGTTTTTTCAGATCCAATCAACTTAGGTCTCTTTTTTTTTGTTTGTTTTTGGCTGTACTCCAAGTAACTTAGTAACTAGTAGAGGGAGAAATTCTGTTACAGAATTTTGATGGTGACAGGAAATAGCTGTGTCACCACTTTATGACTTCAGGAAAATCCACCCACAGATCATTTTGGAATTGAGAAGAATGAAGAAATATAAAGAGTATGGACAGAAATTGCAAACATAACTCATTAACAATTAAGACCCCCATGCTAAAAAAAAAAGTGAAGACGACGTTGCAAATATCTACTTTGTCACGTTCAGACAGATAATTCTAGAAAAAGAGAAAAAAGCATTGAGTTGCAATCTTTTATTTGCTTTTTGTTTTAATTGTTTTTACATTAATAGGCAAAGTGGCGACTCTGAACAGCTAGAAAACCTAGCTAGAAGATCTAAATATATTCTACTCGTTAAGGAAATTAGATGAAATCTCTAACTGAGAGCGAAGTTGGCTAATGTGGAGCAAGGGAGAAGTTTTCTAAGGATTCAGAATGCAAAATATAATTAAATTGAAATCGGAGAGCTCTTAGTAATGAGTTCCAAAGGTAGAATATAAGAAAGAGTTAAACATGCCTAAAAGCAACACGACTGGTTTGTATCTTGTTATCATAGACTTTCCTTCCTGGAATTATTTTTTAGGAAACTGTCACCTTTCCAGCTCTGTTTGTATTTGGCAATATTCTAAAAAATTCCTTCTTGCCAAAAGCAGTGTAAATCTACAGCTGTCATCCATACTGGGAGCCAAAAATAGTCTATCGGCGGGGGCTGTCTTTGATGACATTGCATCATGTAGGCCTGAGCATTGAGCTAATATATTCAATATTAAAAGCAACAACAGCTAAGTCACCACTGATGTGATGTTAGCCATGGTGGGAAGTACATAGAAAATTTCTCAAAGAAAACAAAGTCTCTGCTCTTTTGGTAGGGTGGTGGATGCTAGAACTCTGCTTCAGCTTCCAGGGAGCTCTGTCTGCTTCAGCTCACTGCTAATGCACCAGCTGAGCAAGGGGGTTTCACAAACACTTTTGTCTTTGCACATGATGATGAGTGAAGTGGGAGGAAAGAAAGGGCAGTTGCTCATGGAGAAGTGCTGGGAAGGGCTGAGAGCCTGGTGATTTCCAATTTTCACTAAATGCTTTCTCATAACAATAATAAAAACTAAAAGCAGCAAAGCCATTTGGCAGGCTACCTTCTGTTAAGTGCATTCTGCCATTAAGTGCATTTGCTGGCAGTGCTTCTGTTTTGCTCTTGTAAGTATCTAGATTTTAGTGATGGTATAACCCAACATTTTGAACTGAAGGTGAGGCAAACTGGGATATGACAAGATTTTGCACTTGCTGCATGCTTTCCTAAAGAGAAAAAAACCTAAAGAAGCAAAAAATCATTAGGTGTATTAGTAGAGACTTTTAGGGATGCTATCATTTCTGACTGGTTTGCTTTGCAGGATTTAGGGAGCAGAGTGCCATCATAGGCAAAGAAACCATGCTAATCCCTCACTTCTTGCAGTCTAGATGCAGCAGGTTCCCAAACACATTGTTTTTTTCCTCGGTATTTTTTTCTTACTCGCATAGTTTTCTTTCTCAATAATTTATGGCTATTTAAAGTTCACCTGAAAGAAGGGAACTTGCCTCCCTGCTGCTGTTTCAGGAAACTGTCAGTCTTATTGATCAGTATGTTTCCTGATTACAGGCAGTTTAATACAAGGAGCCTGAAATGGATCACATCAAATTAACGGGCTTCCCATTCCATTCATGCTTTGAGAGCAGCATTAACTGAAGTGGGCAGCTGCTTCCATCAAAATCATCATGAGGCCGCTTGTTCTTTTTTTTTTCCAGAATTTGTCTGAAAATGACTGAAGTGTAGGGAACTGGGGGTTTAGATGAGGTTATTGTCGTGGACATCTGCAACAGAATGTCATCACCACATTTAGGCAACACAACAGCTCGATTTTATTTCAGTTCTGATTTCAAGCCCACAATATCGCAAGGAAAGCATTGGCTTAATGATCCAGTCTGTTTAGGCACACGGTAATGTTGAAAGACTGGCAAAACCAAACATAAAAACCTCCTTAGACTTATGCTACTTCAGGGGTCTTCAAAGGAGGTGGAAGCAGTGGTACAGGGATGGTATTAAAACCCCCAAATACTCGTCGACAATTATGACATCTTGCAAGTAGCAGTACTGTGTCTTGCTCTCTGTACAGCTGCCATTTTGTCATTTAATAGTGGTGTGTTACTGCAACTTCACATCTGCCAGACTCAGTCAGATCAATCTTTGTACAAAGTGTGAAAAGCATCCTGTTGCTAGAGGCAATTTTTTGCGCCTGAGTTGATGCTAGACTAAGATTATCCGATTTTGTTTTGTGGGCTTTTTTCTTTTTTGCTAGATACTCTGGCACTCTGGTTCAGCCAAGCTGACAGTAGTACTGTTCGTTGCAGAGAATAAGATGAGTTTTAGGTGATATGTGCAAAAAATAGATAGGAAATGTGTTCCTTTTTCTTAGCTAATGTGTAGGATTAGTTCTTCTGGGTGGCTGGGAGTAGCAGTTATTTATATTGCATTTTAAATTAATACTGCATTTTATTAATTTTTTTTTTGTCTTGAGAGGAATGACTGGAGATGAAAAATAAAAATTCTCCAGTCTTCTCTGTTGAACCTTTAAAAATCTGTCACTGACTTTAATAGGAGTGTTCCCATGGAGATAAGCACAACTAAGTCTACCTACAAGGAAAAGAACTAGTCTGCTTTGAATGAAATATTTTTGCATTTTAAGTAATGTTACTTTAATACACACTTCATTCTTCTATGACAAAGTGCTCTTTGATTTTCAGAGACTGTATAATCAAAATAAAAAGCGAGTTCTATTGTATTCTCTTCCCTAGTTCCCTCTCCACAATGGACAATCCATAGATAATCATTTTGTGTTAGTGAGAAGTTGAAATCAGAAAATACTCCAATCTATTTCTAAGATACAGGCAGAGCATAAATAGCATTCAGGAAAAATACAGTTGTACACTGCCCTAAAAGCAGCAGGTGATATTGTGCAGAAAACACTTTTACTTCTTCAGTAATGATGACCTGGCAAACCATCCTCAGCTGATGGTTCTTTATTATAAATTTCCGAGTACTGTTCAGAAAGGCAGAGGTGGGACCAAAATGGCTTCAATTTATTCACAGTATCCTGGGACAGTGAAAAAATAATTGTACCAACTTCAGCATCATATATCCTGAAAAGCTGCTCCTGATAATTCTCACTTTTCTGTTCAATAAAACCTCTTCCAAAAACAAAGTGATTTTTCTGACAATGTGCAAAAAAGACATTTTGCTCCTGTTCATTTGCTGTGAACAGAGATTTCACCCAAGCTTCAGGCTGATCTTGGCTGCACCATTACACATCAGCACTCGGTCTGCATTTACACAATGCTACTATCTTTGGCTTCCACCGTACCCCGTCTCAGCAAAGCTGCGCGGAAGGCCTCCGTCTCACATGTAATGCCAGCAATTACCGAGATTTGTAACAACATTGACAGCAATTCAGAAGAGACCTGAACTTCACAGCACTGCAGGCAAGCTACCCCTGCCTGACTCCCCTTCTCCCAGCCACTGCCAGACCCCCACCCCATGGGGAATATTTGATCCCCCTGTTCCCACCTCCCTGCTGGGGGCTGGCTCCCTGTCATCCCCCACGTCAACCCTCTTCTCATCGGGACTAGCGACGGGCTACTCATCCTCCAGTAGCAGATGCTGCAGGAGTGGGTGGTGACACCCAACTGGACTTTTCAGGGGTCTCTGGAGATCATGTTGCCTGCGGGAATCAAGGGAAAAGGGAGACAAAAAGCCAGGGAGGACCCTGAAGAGCTGGACATGCATCTGTTAATTTGGGGTTGGGGGTTGAATGGTGACTAGCAATGCTCCTGGGAGTGCATTCACCCCCCTCTAGGAAGGAGTAGCAGCAAGCCTCACTCTCCAGCTTCAGTGAAGGAGAAGGAGAGGACAACTGCTGGTCCCGCATGGGCCTCCAGCTCGCTCTGTAATCAACAGCCCTCGACCACTCCTGACAATAAAAAGCTATCTGCAGTCCCCACACTTTTATTGTGTTTTCTTTTTAGCTCTGTATAGTTGTCTCCATACAACGTTGAAATGATCCACACATTTCGGAGCAAGTTCAAGTTCTGAAAATTGAATCTGCGATGAGGTGCCTCAGTTGGGATTTCAACTTCACAGACAAGACCAAACACAGTGTTACAGGTGTGGGTGCATTCCCACTAACATGGGGGTAGAGACTGTGCCCACTAGTGTGTGTGACAGTGTCAAATATACATTTTATGGCATCACACATGTCTTACCAAAGCCCTGTTTTTGGTGACAAAAGGCCAGGCAGTGATTACCCCATGGTGCCAAGAGCCCATAGTCCCAGGCAAGGAGGTCCTCCAACCAGCAAGCGCCATGGGAAGAGCAGAAAGGAGGGATTCCCCAAGCAGCCTTGGGTTCAGAGAGGTGCTTCCCTGACGTGAGATATAAGGGCAGATGTATAGTGTAAGAGGAGGTAGCTGCTGTGATTATCACTTGTTGTTCTGAGTCCATTAGCTGTGATGGGGAAAAGGGGACTTTTCCGAGTGCAAAAATGAAGACTCTGTCGTGGCCATTGCCACAGGCTGAGTGCTCGGCTGGACAATCCAGAAGAGCATGAAGTCGTGATTGCTCTTTCTGAGAGGATTAATGATTTAATGGATACTGCTTCTGTTCCTGATGTTAAGCAGGAGGGGGATAGATCCTCAGCTGCAGTAAATTGTCATGACTTCACTGGAGTCAATAGCAAATTGCAGAGACTCGCGATGTCAATAACTGAACTCCCCAGGGCTGATCTTCAGCTGGTAGAAATGGTCATAACTTCATTGAAATCCACTGATGTCCAGCTGACCCTGAGGTTTTGCTATTGATTATGCTGGGAGTAGGACAAGACCTAAATTTAATTTTGTGATGGTCCAGGAACAGGATACATTATTTCAAAGCATCCATTGTTACTGCAATTAATTGGTGCCTGTCCTGGGCCAGGCTGTCTCTTTCAATCGTTAAAATACCGCTTGCCAAACTATGATTTGCCCTGTGGATGTGAAAATCTGCACTGACATAATATATGTAAAGCAGGAGTTTGACTATTTCAGGTTTCATTTAGGTGTGTAGCCTATGATTGCCTCAGGTAACACTGAGGTACTACTTAATCATGATAATATGATTAAGATACAAATCCACATGCCTAATTTAAATACATTTTTTCTCTGAACCATCCAGCTGGGTGTAGTTTCTAAGAGTAAATGCAAAGTACTCACAGCAGGCTTCAGCTCAAGCAGAATCTCAGGGACAGCTTCCAAATGTAATCACTCATCGTCATAGTAGAAAGTTGAGGTCACCTTTTTAAAAGTGCTGGGAGTCCAGATGTTACGCATGATCCTCACTGCTTGTATTACAGAATCACATATCACAGAATGGTTGGGTTTGGAAGGGACCTCTGGAGGTCATCTGGTCCAACACCCTTGCTCAAGCAGGGCCACCTAGAGCTGGTTGCCCAGGCCCGTGGGCAGTATCTCCAGGGATGGAGACTCTACAACCTCCCTGGGCAACCTCTGCCAGTGTTCGGTCACCCTCACAGAGAAAAAGTGTTTCCTGATGTTCAGATGGAAACTCCCTTGTTTCAGCTGTTGTCCATTTCCTCTTGTCCTGTCACTGGGCACGACTGAAAAGAGTCTGATTCCGTCCTCTTTGCACTCTCCCTTCAGGTATTTATATACATGGATAAGATCCTCACCGAGCCTTCTCTTCTCCAGGCTGAACAGTTCTGAGAGGATTAATGATTTAATGGATACTGCTTCTGTTCCTGATGTTAAGCAGGAGGGGGATAGATCCTCAGCTGCAGTAAATTGTCATGACTTCATTGGAGTCAATAGCAAATTGCAGAGACTCGCGATGTCAATAACTGAACTCCCCAGGGCTGATCTTCAGCTGGTAGAAATGGTCATAACTTCATTGAAATCCACTGATGTCCAGCTGACCCTGAGGTTTTGCTATTGATTATGCTGGGAGTAGGACAAGACCTAAATTTAATTTTGTGATGGTCCAGGAACAGGATACATTATTTCAAAGCATCCATTGTTACTGCAATTAATTGGTGCCTGTCCTGGGCCAGGCTGTCTCTTTCAATCGTTAAAATACCGCTTGCCAAACTATGATTTGCCCTGTGGATGTGAAAATCTGCACTGACATAATATATGTAAAGCAGGAGTTTGACTATTTCAGGTTTCATTTAGGTGTGTAGCCTATGATTGCCTCAGGTAACACTGAGGTACTACTTAATCATGATAATATGATTAAGATACAAATCCACATGCCTAATTTAAATACATTTTTTCTCTGAACCATCCAGCTGGGTGTAGTTTCTAAGAGTAAATGCAAAGTACTCACAGCAGGCTTCAGCTCAAGCAGAATCTCAGGGACAGCTTCCAAATGTAATCACTCATCGTCATAGTAGAAAGTTGAGGTCACCTTTTTAAAAGTGCTGGGAGTCCAGATGTTACGCATGATCCTCACTGCTTGTATTACAGAATCACATATCACAGAATGGTTGGGTTTGGAAGGGACCTCTGGAGGTCATCTGGTCCAACACCCTTGCTCAAGCAGGGCCACCTAGAGCTGGTTGCCCAGGCCCATGGGCAGTATCTCCAGGGATGGAGACTCTACAACCTCCCTGGGCAACCTCTGCCAGTGTTCGGTCACCCTCACAGAGAAAAAGTGTTTTTCCTGATGTAGATGGAAACTCCCTTGTTTCAGCTGTTGTCCATTTCCTCTTGTCCTGTCTCTGGGCACGACTGAAAAGAGTCTGATTCCGTCCTCTTTGCACTCTCCCTTCAGGTATTTATATACATGGATAAGATCCTCACCGAGCCTTCTCTTCTCCAGGCTGAACAGTCCGAGCTCGCTCAGCCTTTCCTCATATGAGAGATGGTCTAGTCCCTCAATCATCTTAGTGGCCCTTCACTGGACTCTCTCCACTATGTCCATGTCTGTCTTGTACTGGGGAGCCCAGAACTGAACACAATGCTCCAGGTATGGCCTCACCAGTGCTCAGTAGAGGGGAAGGATCACCTCCCTCGACCTGCTGGCCACACTCCTAATGCAGCCCAGGATACCTTTGGTCTTCTTTGTCACAAGGACACATTGCTGGCTCATGTAACTGCCATCTTTTCTGGGGGAAACAGACTTTGTGCAGGAGTGGAGAGTATATCACCCCTGGAGCCAAGTCTCACAGAGAACCTGCTGAGACACTGCTCAGCAGGGCTGATATGGTCTCTCCTCTGAATATAATGAATAGTGCACTAGGTTAACCAATGGATCTACCTTGTCAGGTCCTCACTAATGTCCACCCATCTGTCTTGCCCCAAAACTACCTGGTGTGTTATTACTGAGAAAGCCTCCTTGAGGAGCAGCCTCCACTGAGCAAGGTGATATGCGGCTCCCATTGTGGGATCCTGCTGGACTCCTAGCAAAGCATGAGGATGCCATTGGCTGGTGGCACACACAGGAACATGGGGCAGCAACCCAAGGTCTGAGCCACACTGAGCCCTGTGTGGACACCTATCCCAGGATTTTGACCCGGACATCATGTAGAGAGACTCTTAAGACACCTTGTAGCCGCTCCTGACTTGCCGAGACGCAGCTTGGTCAGATTGGCCATCCCCCCTCTAGCTTTATTGGTGTTGCTGTGAGTAGCTGTCCTGTCTGTGTGGGACAGGCCGTGACATTTTAACGCAGTTGGCATGCAGTGTCCGGTCTCTGCAGCTCATGTTAAACCCAAATGTCTCAGAAGTTAACAGCTTGTCCTACTCCGCCTGCGCCTCCTCCTGCCTACTGCATTTCCCCTTGAGAATAAATCCTGAGGCTCCGGTGAAGGTTTGCTTCATTTTCACTACCTTGAGGCAGGGCTGTGGGTCTCATTCATCATCAGGTATGAGCTCTAATGGTGTTTTAATGGCCCTTTCTAGTTAGCATATGACCATGCAGAAGGGCTTTTGTATTCCCATGGGCACACAGCTAAACCTCCACTAGTTTTGCTTGCAGACTCCTTCCCCTGTCACGCTGAAGGAGAGTGGCCAGATTAAGAAGCCTGGTCCTTTAGACTGCAGGCTGGGCATATGCTTAATATCTCTTTCCTATAAAAGCCCTGATCTGTAAGCAACTCAAATACACCTTGGGAAAGCACCAACTGTAATATGTGCAAATGACTTATGATGGAAAAAGGACTAGAAACTTGGAACATGGAGTGTTTTGATCTTACACAGTTCAGGCCACCTCCAAAATACAGCATTGCAACCAGAGGAGTATCACAGCCATGCAAAAGTTGAGAGAGCTGGAAGTCTGTCTTTTAAAAATGAGCAAACCCACTGTTTTGTAGCAGAAGCAAGCCAGCTAGATATGCAGTGTAAGCATGTATTATGATGAGCCTGGGTTATTAGCAGTCACCGGTTTGGAAGCCCTCAGTGAATAAATTTGCTGTTTCAGGATAAAAAAGAGAGCACGGTATCTGCTTTGTCAGTAGTCACTGCAGAAGCAAATGATGAAATAACAGGAACAGTCCATGAAGAACTGTACTGATATACGCTGGTTTTCTCAAGTTTGTCATAAGAAATGGGCAAGAGAACTACAGTGCTGAAATAGGGGAAGAAACCAATCACATGGTAAAAGAGTCCACGTGCTATGAATAATCACAAGGGAATGAGATCCGCTAACTGTGCCAAACTTAAAGATGTGGCTGTACAGAACTCCAGAGATCAGGTCGCTGTTAATCATGTCGATCAGTTAGTCAGTATTGATCCAGGATGGAGAGGGCTCATGAGCAGCAGAATAAGGAACGTTCTTTCCAGTGGATCTGTGCCCTGTGCACTAATGCTCGTTCCTCCCCTTGTCCTCTGTATCATCTCCGCAGCAGCATCCTCAGATCTGCCCCGCATCCAGCACTCCAGCCCAGAACCCACCTTTCCCACCCATGCTTCCCATGCCTTTATCCTCCAGCCCTGCAGTATGCCAAAGCATCTACCACTTCCTTCTGGCTAATCACAGTATTTCCAGTTCCCCTCTTGTTTCCCATCTACCTCTTGTGGGCCTTCAACTGAGCGCCGCGAGCATCCTGGCTGTGTTTGTTGCCAGACCCGGTAGGTGAGGGCTGGAGCCAGTCTTGCCTTTCTCTCTGGGAGGGTACAAATGCAGCATCTCTCTCCTCTGATGAATCACCCATTTGCACAGAACTTGCAGGAAGACAGCGGCTTTGCTATTTCTGTGTTTTTGCCAGATTTGGTAGAAATCAGGTTCAGTAGTTGCTGGTGCAGGGGGAACAACGGACACATAACCAGAAGACAGGTTGCTAAGGAAGTCAGGAATGACCAGAACACCAGGTGCCTGAGGAGCTCTGGCTGTGACTTGTAGGAATGCTGATAGCAGAAATACCTGCATGATGAAGAAGCAGATGAAGAACAGTCATAGAAATACCCCGGAGGCTTTGAGGAACCCAAATCTAGATAGGGAAGTCACAGAAATGCTAAGAAGAATTTGAGGTTTTGACTGAGTGTTGTATGAGAGTTATGAAAGATGTTGGTATCTACAAGATACACACAACACGGGGAAGATGACACAAAAGCAGCTGAGGATTAACATGCAGTGTGATGGATTGTTTGCGTTCAAAATCCAACTCAGTCTCTTGCAGAGGGATATGATATTGCTGAAAGTAGGTACAAAGAGCTGATAGGATGAAGGAAAAGATACTTCTCTTGTGGCTTGCCGGACACGACGGGGCAGAGTAGGAGTCCTAACAGCATGTGAGCATTTTACAAAAGTGGCAGTGAAGGGAAGATAGCAAGTGGGAGTGAGTCCAATAAAGAACAAAAATGGGAGCTTTTAGTTCCAAAGAATTCAATTGCAGAAAGGCAGAGGAACACTTTAATGAGCTCCTTAACAGAGATGTGGGCAAAGGTGAAGAGTAAGTGGCCGTTTTCCAGACAGCTGAGCTGTTTGCAGCAGAAATTTTGAAAAAAAAAAAAGATGCAAAAGATGCTTGGGAAGCTCAGGACCAACAAGGCAGCAGGGCACAGAGTGTTCCTGATGAATTACTAAAAAATGGGTGGTGGAGATAAGATGAAAGCCTTTACAAGCTACTTTTACTGGCTTATTGTTTGAAACAATAATGAAGGGGTTGACCATGACCTAAATTGCGTGGCTGGTTTGGAGAAAGGAGGAAAACGAGAGTGTGAGTACGTCAGAAACTGCTCTTTAAGGCCTGTGAAATCTGACTGTGACACCCGGGAGAGGCAGACCCCTTGTGCCAGGGAGATAGTCAGGCTTTCCCGAACACAGGACTCAGGACAGATTTTGCTGCTGACAGCCCTGAAGGCCTTTCAACCAGTGCCCTGATCCGAATGCGCAGCTCTCTGGGTTCAGGCTGGGCTGACACAGAGACACACAAGCCCCTCACTCTCCCCCCGGACTGCTGAGGCTGTGTTTTTAATATATTTTCTTGTGTCTGTTTCTGGATGGCCTGTGAGTTTCTTCTCTGACTCCCAACCCTTGTCACTCAGCCTCAAACACTACCCAGACAAAACCACGCTATCCAGAACAGCCGAATTCCTGAGGAGCCTCCCCTAGATGAAACATATGTTTACTGCATCTTAAAGATCCCTTAAATGGAAGAGCAGCATAGAAACCTACCATAGCTCATGAGATTTAACCCAGTCCTAAATCAGTATTTATGGAACTACTGCTTTTTCTTCATGCTGTAATCTCAGCAAAAGGCACCTACCACAGGCCATATGGTGCAGATTCTGCATTCAATATCACCAGCGATGGCGTTATTTCTCCCAGTTTTATTGCAGCTACATACAATGCTGATGAGCTCAAAAGTTTTCTGAATAGGAGTCCTGAATACTTGGCAGTGTATTGCATGACAGTGCTGTTTGCAGCTTGGCACTTCTCCCTGATTTATTGTTTCATGTTAGTCATCAACATTAAAGCCCATCTCTCCTTTATTGGCTTTGGGTCAGAGACTGATGCCCTGATTCACTTTGAGAAGCACCCAACTCTACAAATATTCCCACTGACGTTCAAGGATCTCCAGTTCAGTTTGCAGAGCAGGTGGTTATGAAACTGCCATTTGCTTGTGTATGAAATATAACCATGTAAAAATTGCCAGTGTGTAATTTTCAGTCACCTTTCAGAGCAGAGCTGTATTGCACACAGACCAGCTCCCTTCCTGCTTATTAAATCCGACTGTTGTCTTAACCTGCAAATTTTGGTAACTAATATGTCATATCCCAACCTAGTCATTTAAAAATACAAGACATTACAGATAATTAAAGTCTTAAAATCAAATGCTTGCTGGTTTGCTCATGTCCTGGCCTCCCCTCATAAGCTGTTTTTAAGCCAGGTGTCTATCTAACTAGATGCTTTACAGCATTATCATAGCACAGCCAATAGTTAATTAATCTTTAACTTTTCTCTTTATGAAGTGCTTTTTAAAAATCTTGGCACAAAATATCCTCTTTATTTTCTCTTACTATCATCCCACTAACAGCTTTGAAACATTCCAGCAAATTAGTTATGCAAGACTTCTCATCATTTCACATCGTCTGCCTCATCATTGTAAATAAGGCACCGAAGCGCTGATTTACCAAGACCTGTCTCAAATAGATTACTGCATCCTTCAGAAATAACAATATTTTCTTCTTAATATATGTTTATGTTGGGTTTTTCCCCCTCTATATTTGACTGCATTTTTCTTTTGGGAATATTGTCTCACTCTGACAGGTTCGGTTCAAGTATTTTTGAACTCTGCAAATTCTACGCTGACTCACCTTTAATTGCCTCTGATGTCTTTTACCTTTTCGCTGGGCAGGCTGGCAATTTCAACCGGCTCTGTATTCCCAAGGTAGAGAAAAACCAACAGATTTCTGCAGCTTCTGTAATCATTCCCCTCAGCAGAGTTGCTGAAAGGCTGAGGAACACCAGCCTTCGTCCTGGCAGCACATCATTGCTTAAGCAGACTTTATAGGTACTTCAACTGCTAGGACATATGGTGCAAAGTATGTGCTGGCAAATCATTTCCAACTGTCATGGTCTTTAAGGCCCCAAGATACCTCGTTCAACAGCCTAGGCTGCGGCAAGCACATTGCTATGTCCTGTGGCATCCTCCTTTTCCCTGACTTATATCCACTTGAGCAGAAGGAAAAGAGTAGCAGCAGATTGATTGCAATATAGTTACAGCTTTTCAACACAGAAGGTTTTATTTTAAAATTACATTTGCCCTTTTTCCTGTATCTTGCTTGTACCTGTCATGTCAATAGCTACCAGGTAGGGAAAGGAAAGAAATGCAACCCCAGATAACTCAGCAAACAAACATGTGATGGGCTAATTTTTACTGAAGAAGTTTTTCCACTTTGCAATGATTCAGCAGCAGCTGCCATAAAATCTTTGAATATTTTAATTCTTTTTTTGTGATAGTGGAATAAATAAGGAGTTATTAATGCTCAGGAAAAAAACAACCCAAACCCCAGAGATTTTCTTCAGCTTGGTAATAAACCTGGCACTTTACTGTTCCAACAAAAGCAATATATCTAGGAAAGCAGCAAGTACAATTAATTCAGACTTGACCTGACGTGAGTATCCAAAGATGCAGTGATCTGAGCTGCAAGGCAAAAGCAACTTAATTCTTGCTTTTAGGACACTACAAAGCAAATGAAGTGCCCTGAAATAGCTTTTATATGCAGGACACAGCCAGGCCTGCCCAGCAGCCGCCCTTGGCACTTGGCAGGCGTGCAGTGCACATGGGCTCATCCTTTGCTTCGGTGCGAGCGCTCCCACTTAGTTCACTCAAAGCTGGCCAGGCTCCATTGTAGCCAGTAAACCGGCAACCCCCTTCTCTCCAGGACGCTGGCACAACGTGCCATGTGGCACAGCACTGATGGCTAGCAGTGTCGGTGTGGCTGGCAATGGTTGCCCTCCGGCAGGCGTCCATGCCGGTGTACGGAGAAGCCACTCCGAGCATGAGCAAGAGATGCCAGCCCCGCTGCTGCTCCTCATTGCTGGCTGTTGCTTGCCACACTGCTACAGTGAGTTTGGTGCTGCTGGGAACAACCTGGGCCCTGGAGAGCCCGGGGCCATGTCCTCACTGGTGCAGACTAATGCATCCTCCTTCCCTACCCTGTGCTTTCTACACAGGTGTCTTTTACTTCAGCTTGAGGAGAGCAGCAAAGGAAATCAAAGTCAATACAAGCCCCTGGAAGGGAGGGAGGTTGGGCTGAGGTCCCGGTAACACAGAGGCTGCAGTGCGACGGCTGCAGCCAGCGAGGGCAATGCTCACAGCTCTGCTCCCGGAGCAAGCCCAGTGTAAAGTAAAG
>NW_008795405.1:16878516-16883458 GCF_000699145.1 Aptenodytes forsteri
AGGCAAGGAGTCCCCGCCCCCGCTGCTGCTCCTCATTGCTGGCTGTTGCTTGCCACACTGCCACAGTGAGTTTGGTGCTGCTGGGAACAACCTGGGCCCTGGAGAGCCCGGGGCCATGTCCTCACTGGTGCAGACTAATGCATCCTCCTTCCCTACCCTGTGCTTTCTACACAGGTGTCTTTTACTTCAGCTTGAGGAGAGCAGCAAAGGAAATCAAAGTCAATACAAGCCCCTGGAAGGGAGGGAGGTTGGGCTGATGTCCCGGTAACACAGAGGTCTGCAGTGCGACGGCTGCAGCCAGCGAGGGCAATGCTCACAGCTCTACTCCCTCGTAGGAACAAGCCCTGTGTAAAGGGGAGATGCTACCAAGAGCTGGCACGGCCCAGTGGAGGTTCCTGAGAGCCTGGGTGTAACTCAGCAGGCAGTAGGTAATTTTTTCCATTCCGAGGTAAGATGGCCATCTGTGGTGAAGGGAGATGGGATGGTCCAAGTCACCCCACGGCCAACGTGAGGACTCATGCCTGTGCACAGGATGGGACAACAGCCAGTGGCTGTAGAAATGGAAGAGTGCAGGGCAGCTGCGCCTGGTGGATCCTGGGCTAAACCCCAAGCTGCAGCCTCAGTCTCCTGAGACTCTCTCTGCTTGCTGGAGAGAGACAGGCTCCTCTGGGGCTCAGTCAGAGCAGAAATCCAATTTGGATGGCCAGATGTGCCCTCTGTTTGTCCTTTTCTGTGGGCATGGAGGAATCCTGCTTCCTCTGAGCATGTGTGTGTACGTGTGTGTGTGACACGAGCAAGCCAGTCTCAATAAATGCTCAGAAACCTTTGAAACATTAATCTGAGCAGTCAAAATCTGGAAGTAGACACAGAAATACACAGAAAAAGAACACAGAAATACATAGAAAATAGCTAGTCAAGAAAGCTACAGATGGGAGCAGTTTTGAATTAAATATCACTTAAAAGTGTGATGGTTTCTTCAACCACAAAAGGGCCGGCAACAGTCACGGTGTCAGAGCACATGAGAGAAGCTGGGAGTGAGCACATACAGTGTAGCTTAGTCGTGGTGGGGAGAAAGAGAGAAAAAGAGAAAGATGGATTTAACCCTCAGGTTGTGGTTGAATAGTACCAGACCTCCAGCAGCAAGACCTCCTCCTGCTGCTCACTCCTGTGTGGGGCTGAGTGCATGGTGCTCTGTCCCTGCAGCCCTGCTAGCGCCGTGATGTGTAGCTCCTCCATCCATTTCATGGTGAGACCATGCAGGGACGGGAGCAGAGGGGGCAGAAACCGCTGTCATGTCTCAGGGCCAGATGGGAAGCGAGCAGGGGCAGGGAGATACGTGCAGAAGCACCGCTGCTGGAGGCAACGTGTCCTGGATCCCTGGGCTTGGCAGGATGGTTTCATAGAGAAGTGAGGCATGAGGCGTAGGAAGATATCTGGGTTTTCTCCCCCTGGGTGACAGAGAACATTTTGTGATTAAACTGAAAGAATTCTTTCATAGCAATTGGAGTGACAATTAGTGACAATGGCAGGCAGCTGTGGTACTGTGACCGGGCTTATTAAGCTAATCATAATTGTCTCCCTGTTACCTTGTGCTCCTCCCTGTCTGTATGGGGCATCCATCTGTTGTCGCTTGTTCTGTAATTAAACCGGAAGCTCTTTGGGGCAGGGACCATCTTTTCATTATGTCTTGCACAAGGGGGTCCCAATCAGAGCCTCTAGCTGCTACTCCAGTGCAAATAAAGTGGCAATAAATAAGGGAAAATACTCTACTTCTCTTTGATTTGAATACCAGTTACAGCTTAGAAAGCATTACTGCTAACGAGACATGGTTTGTGAGGGGGAAATGTGCTTCATCAGAGGAGAGACGCACGCATTTTGCTGCTGGCAAAGGCTCGAGGGTCGTGGTGAGACTGACCCTCCTGCGACTGCAGTGTGCGAGCTCTGGCATCCTGTGGGAGGGCAAAGGCTTCGCCCCCAGCCGAGTGCTCAGCCATCGGTGGAGGAGGCATCAGTGAATTTGCCACATGTCGCTTACCCCCTGGGCCAAGGCCGGCCCCAATCAGCTGGGGGAACCCAGGAGCTGTAACCCTAAGTGCCCCTCACAGCCTTGCTCCTCAGAGCCGTACCCCGTGCCAGCTGCTGGCTGCTCCTGTGGCATGTGCCAATAGTAGCCTGTGTGCTGATGTGTGTGTGTGTGCGCACACGTGCCTGTGGGCAGGGCACGGGGGGAGGACCTAGCATGGGGCATCCTGCAGCTGGGGAAGCGCAGAGCACGGCGCTGAGCCAGGGAGACCAGCCCACGGTGCCTGCGCTGATGGCAGCGGTGCTGCTCCGGCTCAGGATGGTGCGTGGGCAGCGGCTGGACCCTCTGCTCCGTTGGGGACACCAGAGTCAGGGCAGGACACCAGGAGCCTTAGCATCAGGTCAAAATAGGCGAAAAAAACCCTCTCACGTGAGGCCTGCAGTGCAACCCCTCGACCCAGGCAGTTCATCACTCACATCTCCTCTTTCTAAAGGATCTTTTCCAGGTCCCCATAGAAGTATATTACTTCACTGCTGCATTAGTAATCTGCTTCAGAGGCAGTAAACAAAAGCCCGCACTGCTAGTTCATACTTCACCAGGCATCAAGCTTCGGATGTGTCAGTACTCTTATTTTATTTGATGCTCTGGGAGGCTAGGAGTTTGCTGCAATTAGCACTTTATTGAAAGCCCTGTGGAGCCAGGACCCATCTCTTTCTCCTGCACTGCTTCAAGGTGCAGCAAGAAGGGGTCCCACGTACGGCGGGCGCAGCAGCCTGCGCAGCGCACGCCACGCACGCACCATTTCTGGTGCTGCTGTCAGCCCCTGCAGCATCCCCTCCGAAAACAGGCACTGCCTTTGCGATCACTCCCGCTCCCTGCAAACCAGCTGGAAAAAAATTCTCCACTCCCGTAAGAGAATATTGCCAACCCGCCCCAAGAGCGCAGCGCATGTTATGAATATTAATACTGAAGGCTTGGTGGAAAAAATAACCCGAGTGCCCTCTAGTGACACGGGATCCGAGCTATGCCGGGGCTCCAGGGAGGATCGGATGACTCGGGGCATGGGGGTCTGGCTCACAGGTGGTGGTGGGAGCCCAGGGAGGCCTCGAGGGGTGATCTGGGGGAGAGGCCTTTGCAAGGGTGAGGATTTATAAAAATAACCTGTGGCCTTGCCACTGTAGCCCGCTGGAAACCCCGGCTGTCTGCGGCAGCCCTGCAGCCTGTACATGCAAGCTGACCACCGAGAAAGCCCACCGGTATCGGCACCATCCCTGACCTGCCTTTTCCCAGCTGCCCTGGCTCAGCGGCAGCAGCCCTGTTACCCAGCTTCTCCGATTCTTCAGCTTTTTCCTGCCTTGAATTCATACTCCCCTGTGACACAATATTTTCCATGGAAACCAGTGATAAACTCACAGACAAGTGTTCCTCGCAGTTCTGTCATCAGCTGCCCTTTCAAATAAATGAGGCAGGAGAGGCGGCCGGCGGTACTTTACCTCAGCCCGCCCCCCTTGCCTCTGCAGCAGCAGTGCTCCGAGCCAAACCCCACTGCCCTGAGCACGGGCATCTCTCCCCCCTCCTTCCGTGCAGCCCTGCACACAGCCAGGGCAAAGAAATCTCCGTTCTTCCAGCTGTCTCCTGCATGGGGACTGTATCGGTCCCAGGCAACTCCCTAGTTTTTATTGGGATTTTGGTATGTCTCACCATTCGCGTTATTGCAACTGTGACCGGCCCAGGTAGGAGCCTACCTGTTCCTTGGCTTCCCAGTGGAAATCCATTTACTGGGATAAGTCAAGTGAGGAGATAAACAGCTGAGCAAATTGCCGGCGTCCTCAGCTGGCAGGCCTTCTCTCTGCGTGCAGGCTGGATCGGCGCTGCCATTGCTAAGATGAGGGAGTCAATTAAAATGGGCGGCTTGACTGCCAATATATCTTCCCGATCTAATGTGGTTGCTTGGAATAGAGAGGCTCTCATACGATAATGCAAATTGTCATCATAAGTCAAATAACGATAATAAATAGCTAGGGTGATAATGCTGATTGTGATTATTGCATTTATTATGGCAAAGCAAGACAAGAATGAAAAGCTGCTGAGCTGATCTTGTAAACTGTCCTTGGCCTAATCAGGCTGCAGTCCCAACACACAGCCCTGCGTGGTGGCAGAAGGATGGGGACATTCAAATTAGCCACACACGGTTCCTCAGGAAAATTTGCAGGTTGTGACCCGCTCAGTCAGAGACACTGGGTTGTCTAATGCACTCCAAGTATTCTGATGGTTTTAAAAACGAGCCTAAAATAAGCGAGAGCGGCGTGGATTATTACTTGGCTTTAGTCTGCTGAAGGATGAGGCTTTTTATATGCATGATCAGTTTGCAGAGCTTTTTCTTTTCCATTGCTCTTTTGCAAAGCATTTAAACATATTGACTTGGAACCATAAAGAAAACCCCCAAACATTAATTTTTTAATGTATGGTTTTTAGTGTATGTAAAAACATACACTTTTTTTTCCCCAGTGTCCTGGTTTCGGCAGGGATAGAGTTAACTTCCTTCCTAGTATCTGGTACAGTGCTGTGTTTTGGATTTAGGATGAGAATAATGTTGATAACACACCGATGTTTTAGTTGTTGCTAAGCGGTGCTTGCACTAGTCGAGGACTTTTCAGCTTCCCGTGCTCTACCGACTGAGAAGGCTGGAGGTGCACAAGAAGCTGGGAGGGGGCACAGCCAGGACACCTAGTATCTAGTGCTGTGTTTTGGATTTAGGATGAGAATAATGTTGATAACACACCGATGTTTTAGTTGAGTTGGGCGGGGGCGGTGTCCGCTGCTCAGGGACTGGCTGGGCATCAGTCGGCGGGTGGTGAACAATTTTATCGTGCATCACTATCACTTATTTTGTATGTTCTTTTATCATTATTATTATTA
>NW_008795405.1:16883554-16891125 GCF_000699145.1 Aptenodytes forsteri
CTGTGTGGTGTTTAGCTGCCTGCCGGGTTAAACCACAACACACAGGAACTGATGGAGAAGATGTAGCCAGTAGATGCACTTGATTTATAAAAGAGCATCCTTGCAGCTCTGAGCCCTTGAATATTGCAGCTGCCTTGTGAATACGATTTTTCAAGCCCTGACTGCCCGTGAGAGGCCAGGATGTGACTGCTGTGACCGCTGGGCCGGGTGTTATCCAAGAGGAGGACCTCAGCGCAGGTCTCTCCGGGGTCAGGAGCGGCGGGCCTGTCGTTTCCCAGCCGTGGGGACTGCACAGCAGCGCTTCCCGCCCTTCAGCTACCGCCGGCTGCAGCCTGCGTTGCACTGCAGAGAGGAACAGGCAATCATTACTGCATGTCTGTGTCCATAAAACGGCTTGTAAATCACCCCAGCAGCAGCCCGGGGAGGGGACAGGAGCTTGTGATAGTATTTATCCATCATTTCCAGACAGAACCCTCTTTCCAAAGGGCCATTTTCCCCACTCTTAAATCCAAATCCAGTGGCCTTTACATTGGCTTGCTCAGTGCAAGCCTAGGTAGAGCACAATATTCACGCTGTGCCGGCTGATTCCGCCTGTCTGCTGCAGACCCTGCTAGCCGCAGCAGGAAACCGTGACCATGCCCTCTAACCATGATGAGTATCGTAACCGCAGTCCTGCGTTGTAACCGCAGCAGGAGCAGAAACCGTGTCGGCAAGGCTTCTGGCCGCCTTCCGCCTGTCAGATGTTAGGTCTTTCCAGGATGTTTCTCCCTCTGTAATGGTTATTGAATAAGATGAATGAATTGGGCAATAAGATGCCACGTTGCTGCCTGTGACTGGGCTTCTCCAGCCTGACTAACTGCAAATGCTCTCCTAAGTCAGTGGCCTGTGAGTCCCTGGGGAATTAGTCAGAGTTTCCAGCACTCAGCATCGCTGCAGACGAAGCCACGGTGCCACTCCTGGTTTCGCGCAAGCCGACATGTGAGCACAAGCCTGGGCGTGGGGACGAGCAGGGCATCCAGCTCGCAGCCACTGGCTCTTCTAAGGAGCTCTGAATTTATAGATTGAACAGTCCAGCTTTGCAGCTTGCCACCAAAGATGTAGGCTGACATAGTTTACGTTTCCCACCTCCCCCTTGCAAATTATTAATAAAAAGTAAGTATAAAAAGGAAGGAAAGGTAACTTTTGTGCTGCATCACAAGATCGCCGTAACACCAAGGCCATGCCATTTTGCCTTTCGGCTCAGAAGCCTTCCTCCAGCCAGATCCCAGGCTCCATCTTGAAATCGTGCACCCTGCTGTGTCCCCCCTCGGCCACTTTGCTTCCCCGTGTAGGCAATATTGATGTCTGATTTTTGGTCTTCTGCTGTTTGTGGTTATGCTTCTGCCTGCCCCCTCAGCAGCTGCTAGAAAGCCCTCCCCAAATCCGGCTGCCGACTGCAGCAGTCTCTCTTAAGTCATCTCCGAAATTTTCTAACAGAGGTTTTGTGGTGAACCAGGACAAGTGGAGAGGAGTTTAACCACAGGCAGCAAAGGGGATGGGTTTGCTGCTGCCCTCTGCTTTGAGGCCGTATCGAAGTCTCCTGTCCCATCCTTTGGCATGAAGACCCTGGGGGAGGAGGGGACCGTCCCTGGGGGTGTGTTTGCACAGCATCTCACCCTGCATGACCCACCAAGGAGCCCAAAAAGGCGCAGCAAGGGTGGGTGGCATGCACACCCAGCAGGTTCAGAGGGACCACCAAGGGGGGTTCAGCACAGAGGTCTGGGCACAACTGTCGACAAAGTCCCACAGCTGCGGGGCGAGGAAAGCGCGTGCTTGTGTCTCCCCTACGTAGCTGCTGGTTGCCTCTCCTGGGCACAGGCTAGAGAGGACTTTGTTTGGTCATTTTGTGTAACATTAAGTTGAAAAATAAATAGAAAAAAAAAATAAAATAACCTGCCTTTGAAACAGGATCAGTGCTACAGTGGTGAATAAAAGTAAGGAATCGTCCCTGCTTGGGCCTCTAGGCACCTGGTGAGGAATGAGTAAACTCTTACCGCCCAAATGAGAAGTGAATAAACTCCATTTACTTGCCTTCACCTTTGACTTTAATGTGCAGAATCAAAATATCCAGTCTTCCCGCACTGATGGTGTGACGGGTGCGCTCAACCCCTGACCAGACTGGCGTGGTTTGGTGCAGGCTCTGGAAGAGGTAAAGGCCTGAGCCGTAGTCAGGCCATGAACTCCCCTAGTTTCAATCTGTTCTCTGAAACCCACAAAGGAGCAGAGTGGCACAGTGAGCATCGATGCAAATGAGCTTGGAACACCGATCATGCGATTAACGCATGAATAGTGGGTGGCTTTTCCAAGACTCATTTGCCAAGGAACAAAGAAAGTTGTGAGTACAAGGAGTCTCATCCATACCTTTCCATCGCATGTAATTTAACTACGAGCCAACCACTTTATCCCATAAATATGACAGCCTAGGTGAGCCTTTTTTGAGCTCTCCCTGCTAGGCAGCAGCATGGCTGCATGGCGGTGATCTCCCCTTGAGCTGGGACACCTCTCAAGGTTGCTCCTCGAGGCAGAGAGACCTTTTTACCAACGGCAGATCTTTGGTAAGTGACCGATACAGTGCGTAGCCTTGTAGTATGGTAACTTTGATTTTGTCTTGGTAATTTTGATTGCATGCTGAATTGATGCTAATGAAACATTACATAAATTTTGCATATGTAATCCCTTAGACATAAACCATTGACCAAGTCTAAGGCTAGGTTTGGACCTAGCCACACCTAGGCTCCTCTCTGAGGAGGAGTTTAGAAAGCAAGGGGGTCCACTCTGAACCTCATGACTCAACGGGAGGATCCTCCTTACCCTTTGGCATCCATGGTCTCTCTGTGAATCATTCTAACTTGAGTGTAACTCAATTTTCCTTTTTATGTTTCTTCCATGCAGTAATTAATAAGGTGAACATTGCCATCAAACTCATTGAACCTTGGTAAACCACTGTTAAACTTTGTTAAATCCCATCGAATTTATTGAACCCTGTCAAATTGTTATTCTACCTGAATAAAACATGTTGCTGCTTCTCTCTTTTGAGGGAGGTGCATTCCACTCATTCTGTGACAGATGGAAACAGCACAAAGATGCCAAGGCTTCTTTGGGACCCTTATGGTGCTGTGATCTCCCCTCCTTCCCCTGCTCTCTGCCCCTTTATCCGCCGATCAAACATCTGAATTCAAAGAGGCTGATCCTGGGGTAAGCACTATGTCGTCACTCATTTCTATTATACATCAAGAGAATATCTGGTCCTCTGAAATAAAAATGGATCCAACAGCAAAGGAATCAAAAGGCAGAGCCCAGCTCTAGCCGCGGCCTTTCTCCAACTGGGAGACCCACACCCAGCCCCTCACTGCTGCTCCTGGGCAATAAATAATTCCTGCTGAAGACAAAGGAGACAGGGAGAAGCAGACGGAGAGCACATGCTGCTTCGTTTAGCAGCAGATTCCCAACTTGAAATGCACCGAGCGGCCAAGACACTGGCCAGCATTTATCCCTCTGATAAAAGAATGTGTTGGGGAGTGGATTGCAGACTGCCAGGATGGAGACGGCAGCGATGTGAGTGGCTACTCTCTCTGGCAAACGCTGGCAAACGAATGTCACACGCCTTCCCCTGTGCCCGAGCTGCACGGGGCTCTGCGATAGGGGTTCGTCAGCAGCAGGAGTGAGGGCAAGGAAAGGGGTTTGCCAGCTGCTGGCCTTGCAAGGGGCTGTGCCTCAGTGCATTCACTCTGGCAAGGGTCAAACCTGGTGTCTGCAGACTGCTGTGGGAATCTGGCGGCTGGACTCAGTGGGAGCCAAGCTGATGCTTTAAGCTAGTAGCCTGGGTCCCCCTGACATGGCCAGCTCTGAGCTGGAGCCTGTGCCATCACCACTGAAAACAAGCCCCACACTGATGGCAGTGACAGCCGGAGCATGCTCCTCTTTCCCATCTCATGATGGCATCTCATGAGAGATGAGAGGCATCCCATCTCTGCTTAAAGAGGAAAGAGTTTGCACTCTCACAGCAGTGGCTGGTCAGTGGGAAGTGTCTGGTGCTGTGCTGCCTGAGGTCAGCTCTCTGCTGGTGGTGCTGGTGTGGCTTTGGAAGGATCTGTTGGAGAAAAGGGCTAGCACCAAGCAAGGAAAAAAAAGGCTGAGTCTTTCTGTTTACCTCTCTTATCTTCTGCACTTCTTCAGGCTTTGATTGTTCATTAGCATGGCTGGAAAGGCATATTTATCCTGCCTTCAGCCTGGCACCTTGCATCTTGTCTCCCTTCAACTGGCAGGGAAGGACCCCAAAGCTGGGTGTGAGGTGTCTTGCTAAAAGATGGCAGCTTTCTGTCAAAAGGGAGCATGGGGGTCAAGAGGAAAGAAAGGCAGAAGAGAGTCTAAGAACAGGAAGATAGAAACCCAGAAACAGGAGAGAGAGAGGACTGCCAGAAGAAAAAGAAGGAGGAGGAAAAGGAGGAGTTGTGTGAACAGACAAAACAAAGAAAGACTGAAGGAAGAGGCCTGCAGCAGATAGATCTTTATATTGCTTTGACTTCCAAAGATTTCAGGCCATCTTCCTACTGACTCACAGTGCTGGACATGCTTTAAATAACTGCCTGACCTTCCTCCTTTGCCCTCTTACTTGTCTTCTGCCGCAGCCGGCTGCTCTTCTTGCCCATAATGCATAGGGCCCTCGGGGCCATGGGTGGCTCTTGCCAGCAAGGTTGGCCTCGCAGGGCGGCGGAGTGTCTGGGGGCTGCAGAAACGAAACACGTCATCCTCATTGGAGTGATGGTGAGCCGGGGAGATGCTTCTTGCCTGTGCTCTGCCCCGTGCAGACCCTGCTTGCTCAGGCCCAGCTAGCTCATCCACCTCTTGCTCCGGGCATGCGGCTCAGCTCACTCCCATCGCCCTTTCCCCTTTCTCTTCTCCCAAAGGCTATGGGGTCTCCTGCCCCCTCTGCTTTTGCTCTTTTTCAGGCAAGTCTTAAGGCAATCAGCCGCTCCTTTCACAGCCCAGCTCAGCTCTTCTGTCTTGCTCTCCGTTTTGTTGCAGGCTACTTCTTTCAGACCCTGGCAATGCCGCTTCACTAAATAATGTATACGGTGGGAATAGCCACATTGGCTTTCTGGTCCTCATGCATATGTACCTTTGTATGCAAATACCAGCTTGTGCTGTGGGAAGACATCATAGGGTCCATCGGGTGGACATCCCATAAGCTGCCCAGCACTCTACCCTGTATTTTAATAAAATTTTGTGTCAGTTTTTGGCTGGTCCCACAGGGTACACAAGACTGTAAAGGCACATAAAGCCCTTGACATCTATTACATGGGCTTAGAAATTTGGGTTAGGGCTAGGCGTCTCTGCACCACCTTGTACAGGGTTGGTCTGTGGTCTCTAGCACAGCTGGGCCTGAAAGTGCAAAGCTGAGGGCACCTGGACTTAGAGGGGACAAGGTGTCCCCAGGCATGCTGAGCTGGGTGGGGGCAGCAACTTCGCAAGCTCTCCTGCTGAGCCACCGATGTTTGTCTGCTGACATTTTCTGCACGAGGACTTTGTTTCCCCCCTGCGAGCTCTCACCAGAGGAAATCCTGCCTCTCACTGAATGCCTGGCATGCTGGAGCAGAACCGGTCTGGGGCTTCCTCCGGCGTCTTTTCAAAGGTTAATGAGTGAGGTCAACTCAAAGGCATTTCTGACAGCTCATGTGCAGTTGATATTGCTGAGATCTGGATGACCAGGCTGAAGAGACACCAAACCAGTCAAAGCAAAAACGATTTCCTCTGTCAGCTATGAACTATCTTGCTATCTAATAGCCAAGTTCCATCTTGATGGGGAAACCCACCAGTCTGAATGATACCATTTGGAAATAGCCTTGCTTTGTTTTCCAAAGACTTCAGACATTTCTAACACACGCAATCCTTGCTAAATTTTCCAAGCAAGTGACATGTAAACAGTGATTCTTTCAGAGAAAGAACGTGTGTTTTCCACTTCACTTACACCCTTTGTACCATGAGGCAAAGGAGCTCTTGGATGGATCTGGGGCATGGAAGACCCAGCTGCGGCAGGGCAGGCTCCTCCCTGCTAAAGGCACCAGGGGGCCCAAAGAAACCTACCTGGTGAGAAGGGCAAGGCAGAAGCATCACCAAATGGTATCGTTCTCCATAAATTTTCAGTACTCACTGATTTATGTTTCTGAATAAAGCACATCAAGCATACTGGATGGCTCAGTGGCTGTTCTACACCAAAACGCTTTCTAGCTCCTTTTTCACATACTGTCACTAAGTCTTATGGAGTATCTCACAAGTGGAAAATGAGGTGGAATTGAAATAAATTGTCCTGGAGGCAGCTGCAGGCTCATGGGTGTTTAATGTGTAAAAGTCCAGCAAGCATCACTTCACTCACAAGATATCCATTTGTCAAAGGTTTATTTTACAAGCTCTATATGCTGCTGTTATTATTTGTGTTGTGATCAGGCCTTAGATTCACACAGAAAATAGGACCGCTTTGAATCTGACACCTTACCACAAGAGAATAAGAAATTGTCCTGCACTCAGCAGCTTAAGTTTGAAATATAGAGGACAGATGAAGGAGGGAAAGAAAGGCACGGGAAGGTTCAGTTACCTACCTGAGTTCATGCAGCAAAGCAGCAGACCCTAATTCACAGCCCCACAGCTGCAGGCACGTCCTAAGCCTCACGCCAGCTCCGTGTACCCCAGTGCAGCTTTCTGTGGCATGGCTTGTCACTCTTCGTTTGCGTCTCAGAATGAGTTATGGCTGGAATAAAGGATACAGCTGGGACTGAAACATAAGAGGGGTAAGAATAAAAGGAAGGGGTGAAGGAGGATAAGCACATTTTCAGGTGATTTGGGGTCACAGGGATGGAAGGGAGGGATCAGGCGACAGAGGCAGACAGCAGTGCTGACAGTGCCCTGGCAGACAACAGCATAGAAGGTGCCGAGAGAGAAGGAAGGGGGATGAAAGGGCTGCCAAGCAGGTGCAGGGCCACAGCTAGTGAAAAAGGAGGTGAGAGCCGGGGTAAAGTGGGTCAAGAAGGGGCAGAGGAGCTGGCAGACAGGCTGGGAATGAGGAGGAAGGCGACAGCTCTCTGAAAGCGCTGCAAGCTGAAGACTTAGATGAAGATTTAAGCCCGGTTGTGGGGTAGATGGAGGATGCTACAGAGACAAGCAAGCCCAACCCCATGGGACAGAGGGAAGCAGCAGGGGAAGGAAATGCAGCGACACTGCCAGGGACACAGCTACTGCAGACGTTAGCTTGAGGGAGTGCAGGAAAGGGCAGAGGAGTGACAACTATATGGACGGTCTTTTTGCTTACAAGAAAGCACATCTGTCCCTAAAACCGGTAGTAAGGCATGAAAGCAAGAGCATTAAATGAGCAACTCCCCATTGCTGGGGGCATGAGCATAGCTGTGAAGCCGAACACACCCTGCAAAACTCAAATTACTGTATTTTACCCTGCAACCAGAACGATGCACCTGGCCGGGCACCGCAGCCCAAACTGCGGTTTCATTTCCTACCCACCCCCGGAGCTCCCTGGGCTGAAG
>NW_008795405.1:16891369-16894089 GCF_000699145.1 Aptenodytes forsteri
GGGCTCCGCGGGAGGGACCCGGGACGCCTCGCACCCCGCCGGCCCCACGCACATCGCGCCATGCACGACCTGCACAGCTGGGGTTTGGCCCCCGAAAGGGTTAATAACATATTTACACATCCTTTGGTGCTTTAAGCACGAGATAAAAGCTGCAGGCGGGCTCGGTGACGTCCCTGTGAATACCCACAGAATAAATTTAGTACGTAACCTTTGCTGTCAAAGGCTAAACGTGATGCAAGTGGCAAAGGTGGACGCCTCTCGTGCTCGCCCTTCTTCCTCCTGCTGCACTACTTCAGGTCTTCAGAGAAAGGGGACTTTGCCATCGCAAAAAGCGGTGCAGTCTCGGCCCCGCTGCCAAGGCCCCGCTCCCAGCGCAGGGGCCGACGGGTTGGGGATGGTCCCGCTGGCAGCCGTTAAGCCAGTATCTTCCCCCTGCCTGGCGTGACGAATGGAGGATAAGGAGGTGAGCGTGAGAAAACTCAGCATTGCTGGTACGGATGAAAGCTGCTTTCTCAGCACCCACTGAAGTCTTCACCTTTTCACTTTGCTGGGAACTAAATGGGGTTTGGACTTGCCCGGGGATGATCCTTTGAGCTCTAAGCTCGTGAGGAAGGTGAGCACATGCTTGTGTTAAGCCTCTGTTTAAGCACTCTTCTGAATCTGCGCTACAGAGCTCAGCACCCTGCAGGGAGAGATCCGGACCCAGAGGAGCTACATCCACTTATTTGGGGATCAGTCCTTGTATTGCTGAAGTCTGTGGGAGATGTGGTGTTGGCCCGGAGAGCAGGGAGGTCATCAGTAACTGTGCACCTCCCTGTGAAGGCTACAAAACATCGCCTGTGCCACAGCAGGGAGGCAGCAGCTCAGCTGACCAGAGTGAAGGAAACTCTTGAGGCTGCGTTGGTAACCTGACACATAGAAATTGCTGTTTTAAAAAGTGGCTACAACGGAAAAATACAGCCCTTATTGAAAGGCAAATTAGTAGCAGGCTCTCTCCAGCGAGTGTTCAGGGAAAGCATACAGGGCCCGCATTGTTATTACTCTCCTGAAGCTTCCTATCACACTGTGAGAGGCACAGCCAGGGCTGGATAAATAATACATCATAATTTTCAAGTCCCAGAGAGGTGACTTGAAGGTAGTTCAAAAGTTCAATGAATTATCAGTTCCCCTTGGGTTCTTTATTTCTCTTGCAAAGGATGCTATCAATCTCGATAACTCACTAGCTACCAAAAATAATAATAAGTAAAAGATCATTATGTTGAAATATGTGTTGTAAAGCAGCATAGCAATTTGGAAGATTAATTCAGTCCAGAAGGGGCAATAGCTGCTGGCTAAGAGATGGGCTGGACACCAATTACTGCTCTCACTCATTACTTCCACGGACAGGGATTGGGAAAACACCTGCAGTGCACAATAATTCTCCTTGAGTTAATATGCTTTCATTCAGTGCTGATTAACTCTATTTATACCTCCTCTATGGTGATGAGAGCAACGTGATTCATTCCTTTATTTCCGTAACACTCTGATAAACTGCATTTATTTGCCACCTCTGACCTCCTCACGTGCACACTGCCTATTAATCCTTCTCAGCCGGTGCTGCTGCTGCCATCCCAGGCCCTTCAGTAGCCATCAAACAGCTGCTTCTCATTTTCTTTCCTTCATTTAAAAGCACCTGCTACAAAAATGTGAGTCAAGGGAGAAAATTGACTGGAAATTTTACTATGATGATGGAGGACAGGGAGTATATTTTGTGCACATAATATCTGGCTCTGTAAGGTGCTTGTCCTATAGTGAAGCCTCAAGGTACTACTGAAGAAATAATGATTAAGTGTGATCTGTTTGGGGTATCCAGTCCTGGATGACTGACAGCTGTAAGGTAAGGCATCTTGGCCATGCCTTGATACACTAGGCATGTCCAGCTTGAAATCAAATGTTGCCATTGGTGTCACTGAGGAGTAGCCTGTGTCATGGGATATTTTTTTTTCCACTTTTATTTTTCAGGTTTATTTTAATTTTTATTTCTCTAGCTCCTGCTCTGAGTCAGGGCTACAGGGTTCATGACCTGGGGCTTACTCTTCCAGCAGGCTGACTGAACCACATTATGGCCAAACACTGCCTCTGGAGGCTGGCAGGATGAAGTCTGCAAAGAGACCTTGACTGCATGAAATGTTCCTGCTTCTCCCCCATCAGCACAGCACTACCCAAACCCAGCACTAAAATTTGTCTTAAGATGGGATGTAAAGTAAAAATATCTGACTGCTTGTAAGAAGTAGAGATGCTTTTTTGCTTCTTTGCAAGTGGAGATGTGTTGCCCAGTGGAAATGCTGGCTGGTAAAATTCCTCACATTCACAACGGCAGCACAGACATGTAATCTACCCCAGTATGTGAGCAAACTGGGGAAGTTTGACTTTGGTTGTCAGAGTCATTCTAGGAATGGCTTAGGTTTTGCTGAGCACAGGCGAATGGCCTGCATTTTCTTGTAAGCTCCCTTCCAGCTCTTTAAGTCCAAGTATTGCAGTGCTTGGGTTTCCAGTACAGCAGGCAAACATCTCAAAACTTTAAAATATTACCCTGAGATCATTTCAAATCATAGAGTTACAGAATCATGGAGCAATTTAGGTTGGAAGGAACTGCCAGAGATCATTTGGTCCAACCCCCCTGTTGTGGTTTAACCTCAGCCGGCAACTAAGCACCACACAGCCACTCGCTCACTCCCCCG
>NW_008795405.1:16894355-16897356 GCF_000699145.1 Aptenodytes forsteri
GTCCCTTTAGCCAGTTGGGGTCAGCTGTCCTGGCTGAGCCCCCTCCCAGCCCCCCGTGCACCTGCAGCCCTCCCAGTCGGCAGAGCGTGGGAAGCTGAAAAGTCCTTGACTAGTGTAAGCACTACCTAGCAACAACTAAAACATCGGTGTGTTATCAACTTTGTTCTAGTCCTAAATCCAAAACACAGCACTGTACCAGCTACTAAGAAGGAAATTAACTCTATCCCTGCTGAAACCAGGACATCCCCATTCAAGGCAAGACTAACTTCAAGATTAAACCAGGTTACCCAGGGCCTTTCCCAGTCGAACTTTGAAAATATCTAAGGATGGAGATTGCACAACCTCTGTAGGTGACCTGTTCCAGCATTTGACCACCCTTGCTGTGAAATTTTTTTCCTTTACATATAGTATCTTATTTTTTACACATCCTTCCATGCCATCCCAGATCCAACACTTAGGACCTGCGGCATTTTGTGTAATCTAGGCAGGAGGAAACTTGGCCTTTCTGCTCAGCCCTGCCCATGCTCTCCCTGCACGAGCATGTGCTTTCCTGGTGCAGGACAGGCTGGATTCCCTGGAGGAGCTGAAATACCTCCTCTAATACCTGATCCCCACCGCTGAGCTATGAATCTTTTTCCTCTGACTTTCTGAGGGCATGTTCCTCTTTTGCATTCTCCTTTGATCATTGTTTCAAAATCTTGAGGGGATTCAGCTGCCTGCTCTGTTTATCTTGCTACCCTTTCTTCTCATTCAAGGTCTCCAAACACCTTCCCTAGGAATGAGATAAAAGCTTGCACTGAAACCCTGGCCCTTTTGTCTAATTCCCCAGTCTGCCTGGATCTCCTCACCAGCCTTGTCAGGCTTAAATGTCATCATGCAGTTCATGTAGATGCTCCAAGATAACTCACTGTCCTCCCTCTCCCTGTATTTCAAACCACACTTTTATTTCCAGCGTGTCCGAGGTCTTTCCTTTTCTTGGTAGAGAGCTGTGCTCAGCAGCCCACTCTGCTCTGGTGGCACTTCAGAGCCAGGTCACCCTGGCCAAGCCTTTGGTGAAGAATTTGTTGTAAATGGCCTCCTGCCACTGATGGCTGTGGTACAGGCGGTGTCTCTGCCGGTGCTTTTTGTCATCATCTAGTACCCATCGAATTATAACTGGAGGGTGGTGGAGTCTCGTTGCACCTGGCGCATGGGGGAGTTCGGGGCCAAGAGGTTCAGAGCTGGCAAGGGTGGGTTAAATCCACCCTTCATCACCACCAGTGGTGGATGGTTCATCCACCCATCACCAGTGATGGGTGTTCAGCTGCAGGGCTTGCTGGCTCCAGAATTAGCAGCTTTGCTCCCGCCCTGTAGGCTAGAAGGGAAGATCTCCCCTTACTGCTGCCCCCCTCCCCCAAATCTGAGAGGACCCCTGAGATTCCAGCTGGCCATTTGGGGAGAATGGGTTCAGGCTTCAGTTCCGTGGATCAGGATTGTTTTGCCATGACATACTCCTTTACGTGCTTTGGAGGCTGAACATCGGAATCAGTCTCCCTTTGGCTTCTCTTGGCTTATTTCAGTGTGACCTCTTCCATTTTGGCTCTCTTCCCTGAGACTTTTCTCACTCGCAGGCCATCACAAGGCTCCCCAGAACAGCCCTCCCACAACAACAGGGAGGATTAGCTCCAACAACAACACTCCTCGCTCCCCGCCATGGGCTCCCAGTGCTCCTCTCCCCACGGGCTCCCAACGCTTGCCCAGGCTGCCCGCTCTTGATGTGGTCCAGGTGAGGTCAGCAGCGGATGCAGATCAAACACCGTTTGATTACACCAGTTTGTGGTGGCCGAGACTGGGACATGCTGCTTACTCCTGTCCCGAGCAGCTCAGTGCCTCCTGCTCGTGTGAAACAGCCCCAAGTCAACCAAGGGCGTATTGCATCTGGAGATGTTTCCTGTCTCCAGAAGATCAGCAGGATGTCAAAGGCTTAAATAAGAAAGAGGAAGGCCCTTAAAATGAGCTTTCATAGCCCCGCTGTTGTGCTTTGGCACGGTAGCAGGATGTTTCAGGTGTAGGTGAGGTCGGATAACCACCAGCAGCACACTGGGTGGCCGAGGGAACACCGATGGGCTGGCCAGGAAAGGCTTCATCAAATGACACTGAGATTTGCACTTGGGAAAAATACCATAATTTGGAAAAATTCACATGATTCTCTTTTCCCAGGCACGCTGTTGAAGGAAAGTCATCAGTACTGAGAGATGGTTAGATCTGAGAGGCGGCACAACCATCCGCAGATGGATGAACATTGGAGTCAGGCTGTATGGGGATTAATTGCTGCGAGTCCAGAAAATAACCGTAAAGGGATAACACAGCTGCTGCTGTAAAAAGCAAACCTCTCAGCTTCTCGCACCGCCCTGTGTGCAGTGTCCCCCTCCCCTCCATCCCTCCCTGCTCCCCGTGCGCGCTGCCATAAGGCATATCCTGGAGCCGCGGTTAACAGAGAAGTGATTTGTCTCATAACTGCAGCTTTACACAGTGTGCTACTGTGGGCGTTACAAATTGCTAAGCAGATTTAAAGCGTTCTTTGAGTTGCAAACTGCAGTATTTCTCCACATAGTGATTGTTATTCATCTTTTCCAAGACACCGTGGGCCTGATCCTGCAATCTGCACTCCTATTAAAGTCAGTGCTGTGGGAGTACTGCCGGCATACAGACGGCAGGAGTAAGACCCAATTAATTTAGCCGCAGGGAAGAGCAGGGCAGCAAACAAGCTTTTTTTGTTTTTTTTCTTTTTTTTTCCTTTTTTTTTTTCCCCTGTGCTTGTATGTGAATTTTCTTGTTCCGTGGGCACTTTCAGAGATGTGTGTCTGGGTGTGGGCTGCTGGCTGGTGCAGTACAGGTGTGCTTGCAAGCTTCCAGGCTCTCTGGGGACATGTCCTCCCTTATTCTGCCTCTCTTTCTTCCCTTCTTCCCTTCTTCCCTTCTTTCCTTCTTCCCTTCTTCCCTTCTTCCCTTCCTCCCTCCC
>NW_008795405.1:16897454-16911330 GCF_000699145.1 Aptenodytes forsteri
TCCTTCCTTCCTTCCTTCCTTCCTTCCTTCCTTCCTTCCTTCCTTCCTTCCTTCCTTCCTTCCTTCCTTCCTTCCTTCCTTCCTTCCTTCCTTCCTTCCTTCCTTCCTTCCTTCCTTCCTTCCTTCCTTCCTTCCTTCCTTCCTTCCTTCCTTCCTTCCTTCCTTCCTTCCTTCCTTCCTTCCTTCCTTCCTTCCTTCCTTCCTTCCTTCCTTCCTTCCTTCCTTCCTTCCTTCCTTCCTTCCTTCCTTCCTTCCTTCCTTCCTTCCTTCCTTCCTTCCTTCCTTCCTTCCTTCCTTCCTTCCTTCCTTCCTTCCTTCCTTCCTTCCTTCCTTCCTTCCTTCCTTCCTTCCTTCCTTCCTTCCTTCCTTCCTTCCTTCCTTTCCAGATGGCCAGTAAGTCTTTCTCAACGGAAATGTCATCAAAACTGGTTCACAGCCATCAGAAGTTTTGTTTTGGTCCAGCTGATGTGTCCAACACCACCACGTGTTGTTTAAAACAGGTGCACCTGTTGTGCTGTAGAGCTGGTAATTCTGATTCTTCCTCCTGAGCCGTGAGCGTGGCGGGAAGGGGCACAGGCACAGACTTAGGATGCTATGTTTGGAAAACCAGGAGGTCTAAAAATGTGGTGTGGGTGTGTGCCTTGAGCTCTGACCCACACCAGCAGCCCTGCAGGGGCTGGTCCCCACCGAGAGCATCCCCCATGGGATACTGCAGAGAGCATTTATGGGTCTGTTCCCCACCCAGTACCAGGGTCTGTCCATGGGCAATCTGGAAAAAGCCTCTGACCCTCATTCACCCTCTTCTTCTGAGGAAGACGGCTCAGGCCTCCTCTGAAGGAGAAGACAACTCTACTTCAGCGACCGGCTCCCTGTACTCTCCCTGCCTGGAGGTGGTGGCACCAAAGTGGTGTGCTACTGCTGCACTTCGAGGAGCATAAAACCCAGGACGGCTGCCATGGTGACCCAGCCCCTGGGCTGTCCACTGGTTCTCGTGTCATGGGAAGGTGGCTCCTGCTGCAGGACATGGCAGCGGGGGGGTGGTGGCTGTGCCACCTGTTACCTCCATCCAGAGATGGAGACCTTGCATCAGACTCAGCTGATGAGCGATGAGGCAACAGCGAGCCTCGTGGCGTGAGGTGTTCATGGAAACGTGTGTTGCTAAGCAAAGAGGATATTGTGCTTTGTACCAACTAGAGCATTTTTAGCTTGTGAGATTGCATGCCTCGAGGAGAGTTGTAACAGCTGAGTCTAGGAGTTGCAAATACGTGGTCTTGAGGCCAAGGATGAGCTGGAGCTATCCTGCCAGGAGGAGGGTGTTTGTGTGTCTGTGAAACTGGGACACTTGGTGTCCTTAGCAAGGGCTCCTCAAGTCCTGCTGGGCTTTGGACGAGAGCTTCCACCATGCTGGGAAACCTCTGTCTCCTTGCCCCAGACCCCAGCAGCACAGGGTGACGCCCGGGCGAAAGCCAACATCTCCCCTTTACTTGCTTCTGAAACCTCTCTGGGATTTTTCCTGGCCTCACAGACAGCCACGACAAATCTCCTGTCCCCTCCCAGGGAGGCAGTGCCAGACAGGAACATCTTACGGAGTGAAAAACACTCTGTCAAAAACATGAGGAAAAGCAAGTGGGAAAAGGTCATGATTAGTTACTTTTCTGCCACGTGCATGTATAATAATGAATCTTGGGAGTGAGACCATGTTAGTCCTAATTACAGCTTGTTAAATATTTATATAGCTTAATCTGTTCACCTTGCTCTTTGGCATGGTCCAACATATCTGTAGGGCTGACCTTTCCAGCTCAGCCCCATTTGTATACTTACAGGCCTCTGGGTAGCTATTACTTTGCTTTATCTGAGAGGGGGAAAATGCGTCATACCAGAAGAGTAAACCCCAGGTAATAAGAGTACAATGTTAAATAAAACCAAGAGGATATAAACACAATCTCCTCTCTCATAGTCACTTATGCAGATTCTTAATTAATGCAAAACCAGGAGATTTCAGGAAAATTAGCCACCAGGTATGCCCTGAAGAACCAGCTGAAACAACCGCACTTATTTTCATGTGTGACCTCCATCAAATTGGAAATTATACCTCCAGCAGTAACAGACTAGTACATTAACCCCCTCTTTCACCTCTCAACGCTTCATTACAACAGGTCTATTTAGATGTAATGGGAACGGCTGGGAGACAGATGAGATGCTCATGGCTATGATGTGGAATTAGCTGTGCAGCCAATCCCTTCTTTAGCCCATTTCTTCAAGTCCTTCTTCAAATACCTTTCTTTCAACAGACCTAGGAATCCCAGGCTGATTTCCAAAGAACTACTCGTGAACTAGAGGAGTGAAAACCTGAAATAATGTTAGTTAATATCCTCCAACCTTGGATGACCCCCACTCCCCATTCTGTACATTGACCATCTAGGGGGTAAGCCCATGTAGAAACTGTCCTGCAATGAGTCTGTGAGGAATTTGGCAAACTATGGGCAGTCTATAAACACCACCACTGAAATCACAATCGATACATACAGAAGACTCTGCAGCTCTGAGGATTTTGGTCACCTTGGTAATTGGAAGAACCTTCAGTGTAGCATACTTAGTCCTGAACACCCTTATGAACCTATTATGTAGGCAAAACAACACATCTGTACCTCCAGGTGCTTCCATAAAACCTTCATTAGGGAGATGTTACCCCAGAGTAACTAAATTAGTTTTCATAAAAAGTGCCTGGTGTCCTCATGCCGCTCACTTCTATACCAAATTTGCTGGCCAGTCTAGGTCTGAAATAATAAATAAAATCAGGCCAGGGACCATTCTCTGGCCCTGAAGCCAACTCATAGAATCATAGAATCATAGAATCATAGAATCATTCTCTAGGAGAATGCTGTGGGAGACGGTGTCAAAGGCCTTGCTGAAGTCCAGGTAGACCACATCCACAGCCTTTCCCTCATCCACTAGGCGGGTCACCTGGTCATAGAAGGAGATCAGGTTGGTCAAGCAGGACCTGCCTCTCATGAACCCATGCTGGCTGGGCATGATACCCTGGTTGTCTGGGCACAGATTAGCCACTTCCAGTCCATAACACACATGATTCTGGGTCTTACCTGGTCCCCATGTGCTGCCCCTGTGGCCCTAATACAATATTACTAGTATTATCTTTTTTTTTTTTCTTTTCCAGTTCAAAGCATCTGAACTAGTGTTGCAGTTGAGCAGGGTGATATTTTATTACTATGAAAATGGGGGTATGGAAGAACTGATGGAGGCACTGATGGAGGACTGTGTGGGGAGGACAGTGCTGAAGCTGGTGCAGGCCGGCCCCCGCTGGCCATTTGGGAACAGTCCTTGGTGCATGCTGCCCTCCATGCTGTGCCAGGGCACCGGCCAGCAGAGCACTGGCTGGCACCAGCCAGTGCCAGGCCAGGGAGCAAGATGATTAAATAGTGTGGATGATGGCCCGCACCTGGGGCCTTTCATTTGCTCATGCTAATGGACCCATAAGAAACCTCCATGAATAGGTGCTGGGTGACTTCCCAGAGAGGCTGTTTGGTCTCTGGGGTTCATGAAGGTTCATTTCAAACTGTGGTTGGCTGGAAACTTTCTAGCAAATTTTCAGCCCAACAGCTGCTTTCTTCAAATCTTGTACGTTTCGTGTAGAATGCGTTAGGTTCATCTGACCAAATCAGAGGCCAGGCTCTGGGGTGCCTTCCTCTGGATCCCTAACATCCCCAGGCTGGGGGCACTGCAAACTGTGGGGGCAGAAAAATGTATTTGGAAAGCTGTTCCTGGGCTAAGAAGTTATGGGTCTTTGGCCCCAATTTGCTGAAACTCGGGGGGGGAGGGAAAAGGTAAGAAAAATGTAATTTTTGGTGAATCAGAACTCCTGATCTTCAGCCAGCTCTGGTAACAACATTGCCACATCTGGTAGGTTTCCAAACATTACCCAAATGATACTGCTCCATATTGGGACTGGCCTCCTTCGTACCCTTGTGTGCCCACCACAGCTCCAGCGATGTCTTGACTAGATGCCAGCTCTCTGGTGCTATCGTTTCCCAGTGCTTGGGAGGAGCGTGTTCATTTAGCAGCACTGCACAGCTCCTCTATGGACCCTGCAGGGGCCTGACGAGGCTGCCTCTCCAGAGCTGCACGTTCAGTCTCCATCTGCAGAAGCACCGCCAGGATGAGGAGAGCCACGGAGAAGGAGTAACCCTCCTGGAGTTGGCACAGTGCTGCGGGAAGGCAAGACCGCTCTGGCAGAAGTGTTTGCAGGCAGACAGCAATCCCCCTCTTTGTTCAGCTTATGAGGAGCTGGACTATATTTCTACAGATAACATCCCTGATATTACAGGTGTGCTGTACAGATTACGCTGCCAGATAGGACAGTGGTGGAATAGTCCATTTTCCCAAAACCACCCTGTTGCCAGTGAGTAGCAAGACAAAAGCAACCCCTGGCATCATTTGTGACCAGGGTCTGCTGAGGTGGACGTTAACAAAGAAAGACAGGCAGTGATGGGCAAAGACCTAGCAGATTTGGGCAATGCACTCAAATGCCTTGAGAAGAGCTTCACTGAACACAGTGCAGAGAGAGCCTCCAGTAGTAGGTAGTATAAATACATATAAGTTATATAATATATATTTAGACAATATATAAAAACTCTGTTCTCCAGGTCCTGTCTCTCTATTCGCCTAGCATTCAACCCTCTTTCCCTCTGTACATGCACCCTACAACCCAAAATTAAGTCATCTGACACTTACGGGTTTGCTGCCTACCATGTCCACCCTGCAGCCATTAGCCAGGCTGTCTGCCCTCGCATCCCATTCCTGCATTATTGGCAGTTTGCTCAGCCCCATACACCCACAGCAGCTCACAAAATGCAGGGTTCAACGTGCCAGCAACACATTGGTTAAATAATTAAGCACTCTGAAAACCCATTATGGGTATAATAGTCATACATCCCAGGCAGAAAAACTCTCTAGAAAAGGTTGTCTAGCTCTTTATTTCACTCAGCTGATTAAGAAGGTGAGCTATCAGCAGTGAGCTCCTGTGACCGAGCTACTGAGGCTGACCAGGCGTGCAGATTTTAGGGTGCTGTGAAGTGCTTAGGAAGACCGCTGGGAAACTCAGTTAATTTGCAGTGCGCTTGTGCTGATCTATAGGCCCTGTGTAAGGGAAATCAAAGCCCATATGGCACAGCACACCCCTGCAAGGCAAAGCTGCTCTCCCGGGAGAGAGTTGGCTCTCACCTTCCACTCCTGCAGCCGTGAGGAGAGCCAGCCTGGCAGACTCCAGCTCCCGGTGTGGTCCTGGCATGACTATTGCCTCTTTAGACGAGACCTGTTTGGGGTCTGGGGACCCCAAAGGTCGGAATGATTTACATCACCAAGGTGATGTCCTCCAGCTACCCAGCGCTGCCCCATTCACTCTAACATCTGCCCTGGGGGCACGGGCAGCGCCAAGCCTTTGCCGTAGGGGTCTATCCCTGGGGAAGCAGCCGTGTAAGCATTGCCTCCTCCTGAAGGGAACTGAAGAGTGGGCAGAAAGAAGGTGAATGGCATTCCTGAAATGTGGGAAAAGAAACGTTTTATCATGGTTGCCATGGAAACTGGGAATGGACAATAAACACTTGGAGGTTTTATCATTTCCTTTAGCACTTGTAGCACACAACCTGTGTGAAGAAGAGCATTATCATACACAGGGAGGCTGGCAGATACCTGAATGGGAAAAAATGTGTGAGAGAATCTGTGCCAGGGCCGACGGAACGCATCCCAGCAGAGGGGCTGCAGAGACACCAGGGAGATGGCACTCCCTGAGGTGCTTCCAAAGAACGGGAACAGGGCACCCTGGAAGGAGGGATTGTATGGGCAACGCAGAGGCAAACATCTGGGGAGACTGGGTTTGGCACAGAGAACCCCATGCAACCCAGGAAACTTACCATCTGGGGGCTCTTGTTACTGCCAGCCCCGCTTTGGCACCCTTCTGTGGTCCTATACATCCTTAGTCCAACCAGGCATCTCTTTCACAGCTGTTATGTTTGTGTGTTTCCTCACTGCAGTCTTTGGGTTTTTATTCAACACATCATGTATTACTTTCCTCACTCAAATTCACTTTGGTGCATTTGACTGGAAAAGGTCATGTAGATCCAGCTCAACCCTTCAATGACAGATCATGCCCACACACCACCAATACATCAAACAGGAAGACATTTCCTTGGTTACAATGCATTCATAGGCCAAAAATCACTCTCTGTCCTCAGCACACCAAACATCCATTATGTTGTGGTCATGACTATTTCGGTCATTTAACAGAGATGCTTTCCCCATCTGCCTAAAATATTAAATTTCTGCCTCCTGCTCCCACTCACATTCCCGCTCCAATATTTCCTTCAGGATGTCTCTCTTCTTCTTATGGATGTGCAAAAAAACTGCAGGCACTTATCACATGAGGCACATCATGATGAGAAACACCCACCCTTCTCATGAAGTACCACCTCCCTCCTATCCATCTTCCTGAAGTACATGCCAGCGATCATCTGCAACCACTCCGCACAAAGCTAAATAATTCTTCCTTCATGCCGAAACCACCAACAAAGACGTTCCTTGGCCAGGGAAAAAGAGCATACACTGAATCCAGATGCCCAGAACAAGAAGAGGGACCATAATGTTCATATCATCTCTAGAAGCAAATAGTGCCTCTCCATTCCAGCACCCATACCCGATTTTTGCAATAACACAGCATCACAGACCTTTCCATTTCACATTACCATCAGTGAATATTTTATAGTGATCAGTCAGCCTCTGCAAACCCACGGAAAATACCTTTTCCTGATGGCAAAGACTAGGCATGTGTGTGTCTATCATTTACAACCCTTTAAAGCCAGCACCAACTCTTACACATTTCCAGGTTTATGACATGACGGAGCAGAAACCTCCCCACTTCAAATCCCTGTGACAACATTTGCTGTAGCTGATCTCCCAACCCCAGCTGGTGAGCTCCTGATCAGCAGTAAGATGCCAGAGTTAATGGTGGCATGGTTGCCCACTTGGATGGGCACGCTCATGGCTGTGTTCTTCTCTTGTAGGTCTGGGCTCTGCTCACATCTCTAATTGGTCTTTGTCATCCAAAAGGTTTGCCACTGGCAGCGGCCATCCAGTTCTACACCACTACCTGCGTCCCACCAGTCGTTGCTGCCTACGTGAGCCCTGAAACAAGAGTTTCGTCAGGTAAAACTGCTTCACATAAGCTCTCCATAAAATTTCATCTCATCTTCCTACAGCATCATTTCCTACAGCTGAATCACCTCAGTATCAAACATCTTAGGAAACCCCAGATGCAAATTCTTCTGCTTGCCCAACTACAAATGCATGTGCATAATCCCATCCATATTAATGAATCTCATAATCATAGCACTTAGCAGCATGTCCTCCATCTGCTGCCCAATGGTAATTTGAAAATGGTGCCAGGAACATTAACGGATGGCAGGAAAGGATGTGAATCACGGGAGTTTGGCGGTTTAATACACTTACCCCTCCAGACCAGTATTCCTGTAGTTTCAGAAAGGCATCCCACAATGTACTGCCAGTAAATCTGTAGGGCACAGAACAGCGCGAGGGACCTCAGGACATCTCCCAAGTACTGAGCAGACAGCGTATGCACAAGGATTGTCAAGAGAAGCCTCTTAGACTATCATAACGAGGAGGGTGGACAAAAGAGTTTGATATAGTATAAACAATGTACATACATATATATACAGAAAAATACTGTCCCTATATAAACATGGCCAAAGCTCTAAAAAAGTCAGTGTCTGTTCTAGTTGGTCGAAAGACATCCTTCGAAATTGAAAGATGGGAATACTAGAGAGGGAGAAAACTGCAACCTATCTTCCCAATCGATAGCTGGGATTAAATCCGGAACAGCTGTTTTTCACCATTCAGCTATATGACTATATTGTGACAGGTTTACCAATTGAATCTACTCTTTCACAGTGGGGAGAAACATAGTTCGATGACTTTCTGTGAGAGTAAGGCCTCTCTCTCTGGCAATTTTAATATACATACTGGCATACAGCAAACATGATTTGAAGCAAAGGTCTGCAGAGAATTAATGTTCCAGATAAACACTTGTTTTTTGCCTGACGCAGCACCAGGATGAATGGGCTGTTGTTAGGTTGATTTTCTTCTTGTCACCAAGCAGGTCTCCCAGTAGCACTTGCAAAGATAAGGGGATCAGATCTCCAAATTCAGGGTGAAAGCTGATCACTACATCTCGATGGAAATTATTCTCTTGCTTTCAAGGTATCAGGTAGTGGCTGTTACTACAGGCTATTGTGTTAGTTTGGAGACATATAAAATACCCTATTTTCTTCATCCCCATTAATATGCCCTTCTTATCTTTTCTCGCTTTTCTTAATTTTATATGTAACTTTACACTTTGCTTTGCTTGACACTTTGCTGTGTAACCTATATCCCAAGAAGAACACAAATAACTGTGGGTCATATTTGTTTGGTAGCAGGTCTGGCAGCTGATCGTCTTCCAAGTTGTCCATACATGATATGTAGCTGGTTGGCATACAGCGATTTCTACCTTGTAAACCTGAGGTCTCCTCCTTTATCACGTTGCTTCACAACAGAGATAAGTGTGTCCTGCAAACACATTTCTGTTCATCTGAATCTTTTTATGGATTTGCTTTGACTGTGTGCCTTCCTTTTTCGTGTTTGCTTTCCACAGTTATCCTAGGGAACACATTTTCTGGTAGGAATACTCACCAAGTGTGAATTTAGCGTGAAAACACATTTTAAAGTCATAATAACAACCACTTACATCATAAAATAATTCCAGAAAGTTACACTCGGGAACAGAAACGTATCACATCATCAGAATATCAACATCTCCCAAGGAACTGGCCACAAATGAGACACAGAGCACAGATTATTCCAATAAATTATTTAGCAAATAAGTCTGAACAATAGGTCCATATGTAAATATTGTGATCTCTTCTCAGATAGTCTATGAAGAGAAATTATTTAGCAATGTGTCAGATGAATTATTCAGCCAAATACTTGGAAAATAAGTGAGATGCAGAACATTTGCTCTTAAAGAAGTCCTCCTTTTAATCAATTAATCTTGTTAGCAAGTTGGCTTCTGACATAGGAAAAATGGAAAGAGAATGAAGCAGAACAGTTTCTTCCCTAAGAGCATTGATTATATGTCAGCAACATCCTTGTTTTAAATCTGGAGAAGTAGTCTTTGAATGCTAGTAACTTTCTTAAATCTTTCTTCAAGTTTTTAAAGTTATGCCTAGGATCCAGACGCTACATCTCAAAACTTCTGCAAAGATGCCCAAGGTCATAGTTAACAAGTTTCTCAAAGAGACTCAAGAAATAAGCAAAAAAGGTTCCTCACGCAGCTCCGTTTGTTTCCTCTGTTGGATCACAAACTATATTCCCCTCTTCTTGCACCTCTCCTGAGTTATATCACAGCACCCCACTAAGGAAAAAATTAATACATCTAGTGACTCTCTCTTTCAAAACCACATTGAAATGCTTCTCCAAGAAAAGCAGCCTGCATCCCCGTTGAGCAACGAAGTCTGCCATCTGGTAGGTTTGTTCTTTATAGTCATTTAGAGGATATTAAATGTTCTTTTGTATGCAGAGAATTAGGTGGTGGAAGGGCTTAGCATTCTATTTAAGAAAAAAAAAGGAGAAAAAACAGTTCAGAAAGTCATTGTGTCCAGAGAAGAATATTAGAGAGGCATTAAGTAGAAAGACAAAAGGCAAGCTAGCATCAGCTCCTTTGAAAGCTGTAAATCATTCCGACTCCTCGGGTGGTTGGTTAAGTTCATTGTTAGTTGGGTAATTATTGTCCTTCGTCAGAAGCTAAGCTTCCAAACAGATTTTGAAACAAAATCATCCAAAATGAGCAGCCAGGAAGACCTAATGGTGTCAAGGGGGAGTAATGGAAAAAATATCTTCAAACAGAGCCTTTAAAGAAACCCATACTTTCCATTTACATAGCTAAATTGCTTATCTTTGGAAAATTAGGGCTTTTTCAAGCTATTCTCTTCAGTCACTGAGGAAGTGTTGAAGGTAGCTGGTTCCTAAGGGAGAAAAAGCCTCCAGACAAGGTTTTTGATTTACCTTAGGACTTTCAATGACCCTCTACCCTGGAGACTAATGGAGCAGGCTAATGCTTCCAAATCTGTTGTTTCAGCAGATGCCAGGAGTGTTTGCCTGGGTGGAGTGCCCCTTCTGTGAAGTGGAAGCTGTTTGCAGACTCTTCCAGCTGGAGGGATCAGGTAAATCCAAACAGAGAGTGAAGAGCTACCAAATCTATGAGCATGCTAGAAATTCAGGAGACTTGCACAAGGTCTGATAATCTAAAGCAAATGATATACAGTGATTGATGGCATGCTGTTGATTGATTGCAAAGACATAGACCAGCAGCTTCCAAGACAGGCTTCACAATCCTAGAAGGTTTAAGCAGGGCCATAAACCTGAGTTAGATTCAGGTTAATTTTATTTTAATGCTGATAATTGTCATTGTTTTAAGTAGTCTATCTGTAAGTGAGGATTCAAGAAAAAGAAAAGTTGAGAACATTGAGCTAGACAGTGTCACCACGAAATGCAGAAGAGCCCTGAAATTGAAACCCACTGTAGCACCTGCACCGGTGAAGTGTCCAGTGCCACACAGGGCAGCCCTGAGCTAAGTTCTCTAGAAATGTGGGGAAAAGTAGTAGCAATCAGGAGTGCCATTTTGTGCCATCCTGTAGCCTCACACTGCAAACTCATCCAGACTTGCAGGACACAGCTGGCCCAGCTGCCTACCTGGGACTACATAGTCACCTCAGGGCTCGTGTAAGTCAGAAACTCTCTAAAATGGGAATTCAACTGTTCTTGAATCATGGCAAAGATACAAGAAGCCCTCAGAAAAATACTGTACACCCATTTGAAGCGCTGACCCAGCACAGGGGACCACCTACACCACAAAGTAGATCCATGTAAGCCAGCTGAAAGAACCAGATGCAAATTGGAGGAGCCCTCCGGCTCACATCGCTACCTGTAGGGAAAAACAACCCTGTAACTAGCAGCAGCAGCAGCAGATCTCCAAACCCCTCCACTATTCCTCCGGATTCACAGACAGTCAGATTCCTACCAGACTCGTGTCAGCAGGTCATAAAAAGTTTTAAGTTGCCTTTTCTTTTTCTGACGTTCTGGAAGAAGTTGTACTAACAATGAGCCACTGCTTGACAGCTCTGAATCCCAAGCTGTTGGGGTACAGTGTGACTTCCAACATATTGCTTCCAGCCCCCACCACCCACAGGGAATGGCCTGGCAGGGGGAGCGGCACAGCCTGTTAGGAGGAGCCTCTAACAAAGAGATCCCTTGTTCCCTGCACTCAGCTAAAGGGCAGCACCCACATCAGTCAATGCAAGGCAGGCAGTTCAGCTTCTTGCAGGTCAAGAGATCAGAAGAGTAGTGATAACTTTATACATTTTTTGTGCTGCGTGGCCCAAATTAAAGGATGCGGGCTAAAAGATACCACATCCACAAAGGATGGAGGGGTTTTTTTACCTTGAACTGCAGTTTCAAACCCGTACAGGAAAGCTAACCCTAGAGGGCTGAAGAAAGAAGAAAAAAATTAAATGCCACCAACTGCTGACATTGGACCTGGCTTCGCTCCAATGTCTGTCAGAGCTGAGATTGATTAGGATATATGGTATCCTGGAAACAGTCGGTACCTTCAGCTGGTTATAAAGCCATTTTAATTGTCTTGCTACCACCATAGCAACCATACTCCCAACCACAGCCTCCAGGAGGGGAGACGTGCTGTTGCAGGACAGTCTTGTGCCTATAGACCACATCTGATGATGATGCAGTGATTCAGACAGATAAAACCTTGCTCCAACGCCAGAAGGGACCAAATTTGGAGAAGGAAATGAAGCCAGTACTGTAATACATAGTAACTCATTATCATAGCCAACATTAAGCATAATAATTTAAAGGAACCTTTGGTATTACACAGGGAGGCCCCCGTCACAGCAATCCCTGCAGGTCTTACCCCACAAACCACCCCTGCAGTGCTGCACACCCACGTGGGGGGTATGCAGGGCCACGTTCCCTGCGCAGCGGCAAGGGATGAAGATGTGTGGCCTTGAAAGCGTATCAGGGAGTGAAGCCTGAAGGAATGGGGAAAGGGTGTAAGTAGGAGCTCTGCAGCCAAGGAAACATGGGTGTTTTAATAAAAAGTTACTCTCCTCCTTCCAGTAAGTTTTTGATATTTAATATCAGAAAGCTCTGTGTGATTCTTTATTATTTTCCCAGCCCGAAGCCCTGGCATCTGAAGCCTCTGTGATTCTCGTGCTCAGTGCATGCTAATGCAACTTACCTTCTCTGGTTCAAGCAGCACCACGGCGTGACCAGATTTTCTGACCAGAAAGCCTTTGTACCAGGCAGGAATTGATCCCTTTTGCTGCTGCCTGATTTGAGTGAGAGCTGAGCCTGCCGTTGGCCAGCTCGGCCATGCCTGCTTGGACCGAGGAGCTGTGCTGCCCTGGTTTTCCTTTGGGATACGTAGCCATGGGACTTTATGTGAGATGCTTCACAAAAATACCTTTTAAAATAATCAAATATCTGCAAATGAATTGGAAACTCTTCTCTCCCCTGCCTCTGCAAGGACATTACTCAGTTGAATGCAACCAGAAAATTGAAGGACTGAGAATTTTCAATCAGGACTGGGGTGATTAATTGTCTCAGAGCGCTCACGAGGTGACCTGCACAGCAAACAACAGGTATGACATCTCACGATTCAGAACAAGAGCTGTGTCCAGGAGGGACAGTAGCGATCCACAGAGAGGAGTGGGATGGGAGCAGAAAGATCAAATTTAAAACAGTAAATTCACAAGGTTAATAAGGGTTTAGCATCCTGCATGTTTATCCGATTCCTTCACTTCGGCTGAGCCAGCACGGCTGTCACTGCCTCTGACGTTACCCTGCAACAGAGGCAAAAGAAATTGGTCTCTTTTAATCTATAGCAAAAAGGTTTATGGTAAGATACACCTTTGTATATATGCTGTGCAGATGGCCAGTTGGCACTGCTCAGCTGATGCACTGACTTGTTAAGGCACGCAAAAAGAGAGGCATGCACACCATGAAGAAGCAAGGTGATAGCTGCATCTCTCGCTGATTAATCTGGGTATTTCTCTCTTTCTTTGCTATTACCTTGTGGTTGGCTACACAAGTGTAAAAAATCCTGTGAGCCACAGGAGCCCTCGCACCAGCAGGGTGTCAGGCATAGGAGATTTGCACCTCAACAGCAACCACTGAGCCCAAGTCCAAAGGGGGACCGGTGGGAGGAGAGAGATCACAGGCAGCCCTGCAGCCTCCAGGAAGGCATAATATTGGCCACAACTGTGGCGTTGGCCATAATAACAAGTCAAATTTTGGCAAAGGCCCAAGGCAGGGGCTTCTCTGATGTAGTAGTGCTGGCACCGAGGGCTTGCACATGGTCTCCTCCTGAGAAACCAGAGGTGGCACATGCAGCTGGTGTCACCCAGGGCCTCAGCACTGGCACGTCTCACCAAGCCTCCTGAGCATGGGTTTTCATCTTAATTTAGTGTGCAGGATGAGTGCCCTTCCGCACACCAGTCTTACTCCAGATCTGCAAATGCAAACCCCTTCTCTTGGAACCAAGAATTATTTCCATGATATGTATTTAATAAAGGCATCTATGCAATAGAATCATAGAATCGTTTAGGTTCGAAAAGACTTTTAAGATCATCAAGTCCACCCGTTAACCTAGCACTGCCAAGTCCACCACTAAACCATGTCCCTAAGCACCGCATCTACAAGTCTTTTAAATACCTCCAGGGATGGGGACTCAACCACT
>NW_008795405.1:16911820-16912109 GCF_000699145.1 Aptenodytes forsteri
TAAACCTCCCGGTGCAACTTGAGGCTGTTTCCTCTTGTCCTATCGCTTGTTACTTGGGAGAAGAGACGACACCCACCTCGCTACAACCTCCTTTCAGGTAGTTGTAGAAGCGATAAGTTCTCCCCTCAGCCACCTTTTCTCCAGGCTAAAGAGCCCCAGTTCCCTCAGGCGCTCCTCATAAGACTTGTTCTCCAGACCCCTCACCAGCCTCTGCATCAAGGGAGGTTCAGGCTGGACATCAGGAAGCATTTCTTTACTGAGAGGGTGGGCAAACACTGGAACAGGCTTC
>NW_008795405.1:16912458-16915821 GCF_000699145.1 Aptenodytes forsteri
CTGCAAACTTACTGAGGGTGCACTCGATCCCTTGTCAAGATCATTGATAATGATATTAAACAGAACTGGCCCCAATACTGAACCCTGGGGAACACCGCTTGTGACCAGCCGCCAACTGGATTTAACTCCATTCACCATAACTTGGGGGTGAATACTTGGGGTCTCCTGGCATAATTAATCATGAAATTAAATTCAGTCTTTGCAGTGTTCAAATCAATTCCACAGGAATAACACTGGCTGACTGGCACCCTGTTAATCATCTAGAGAGCCTTTGCCATCCAGCCTATTTTAGAAGCTGTGGTGGGCTTCAGAAGCCATGAGTATGGGGCTTCCAGGAGCCTGAACAGAGGATATCCCATCCACATCCTCTGCTTTCCCAACTGGTGTCTGATCAACTTGCCCTTGGAGGGAAGTGAATTCCCCACTCGGGACCTCAAATGTTGCAAACACAACTCCAAAGCCCTCCTGGAGAGCACCAGGCAGATGCTGGTTGCTTCTTCTGAACATTTTCGCTAGCTGCCACGGACACATCTTGAGCTGACAGAGGCATGGACCGAATCACAAGTGTTCATGTGAGAAAAGAAGGGTCACATTTCCTCATCAGATACATGGTAAACATGCAGTGGAGGTATTGCTACAAGAGGACCATCAAACAGCATCTGGGGATTTCTCATGATTCAAAGGGACCTCAACCATCCCCTCTAGTCGTCCGCATCATTCCTCATTATCCCTGCTGCCATGTCTGGGTAGTGTCCCAGCCAGCTGCTCTTAAATCAGTCTCAGCCAGCAGTTGCCCATTGCCCAGTGACATCCAAAGAAGGGGAGAGAGCTCTTGACTGGTGCTCAGCCTTCAACGTCCCCGACATGCTGGTGGGAAGGAAGGACAGACAGGCTCTGAGCTGTACCCATTACCTGACAGCCCCTTAGGAAGAGGCACAACTGCCCGCTTCCCTGCCATGATCTCTGTGAGGAGCAGGAGCAAAGCCCCACCACACTCTGCAGGGCACCGTGGGGGCTGAAGGCAGACAGTACATCCCACAGTACCCACACAGCTGGCTGGGTGCAGCACCCTGTGTGCCACTGGGGCACATCTGCTGCCCAGGACTACACAGATCCTGTGGTGGAGACAGAAGCTTGTTCTTTCCTTCCTTGTGGCCATAAAAAAACCCCAGTTGTTTCCGCAAAATTCAAAACAGCTTTAAAACATCTTTTTTTCTGACAGCAGTCACCCCCTGTCCCTGCTCTCCACCTTGCCTTTTGCAGTTCCTGGTGAAGCAACTCAGGAAAAAGTGCACACAGGAACCTGCTCATGGGGAGTGGAGAATAGAAGTGGAAGCAGAAGGAAAGGTCTCTCGGTGGCACCGCACTGTCCCCACCAACCTCCCTGCAAGATTCTGGTGCCATTAGATACGGGGGGCAGCAGCAGCAGTTTCCCTTTTTCACCCAGCGGAGCAGCTTGCCCAGCCCCATGGCTGGATCCTGCCATGGCCCAGTCATCACCTGCGCTGCCCAAGTGCCTGATGGGGCACACAGGCTCCCTAATACCACCCCAGGGCTCTAATCACACGGACACCTCCTTCCTAAAGAATTCCTGCAATTCCTAATGTCACTGAGAAGTGGGTTTTAACATCCACCATATAAATCTATCCTTACAGCCGTTCTGTCCTCAGACAAGAATAACTACCTGTTACGATTCTGGGAACAAAACTGCCAGAAACAAATGGCCAGCCCATTGCCATGGCAGAGTTCGTTCTCAGAACACCGTGTCTTTATACACTGAAGCTATATATTGCATATATAGGTTTAAACCGATAGTACATTTTATACATACTTGCAAAAGGAGCGTGTAAAAAGCAGGCAGTGTGTAAAAGCTCACAGTTCAGGAGCAGCTCCTGAAGGAGAGCTGACACAACCAGTTCTTGCGTGGCTGTTGAGTTGGGGTTCATACCCGTAACCCTGGCACTGGAAAATGTCCTGGTAGATACACTCTCTGTATAGAGGGTGTACATATATCTATATACATCCTTTGGGAAGGAGCTGCCTTCACTTCCAAATGGGTTCACTGGGCATGGGCACAGATCCCTCCCGTCCACCGTCCTGGGTGCATGAAGAGCTGAATGCAGCTGTGCCAGCACTGTCCCACTGCCCTAATTCAATTACCTTTCAGCATTGCCCACAGAAACAGGCAGGTGTCTTCCCTTAAATCACCATCAGCTGACATTTTTCTCCCCACCAGCCAAGCATGAATCACCCTGAAATGGAGGCCGAGCTCCTTGTTTCCTGACAACTCAATGTTAGCCCAAGCAGAGGAGATTGAAGAGGAGGTTACACATCGCCTCCTCTTCCCCTGCCTGCTGCTGGCCGGGCAGAGGCTCCAGCGCCTGCAGCCGCGCGTCCCCTGAACGCTCCATGCGCCCTGTGCCGTCCGTGCATGCTGGCACTGGTTTCGCAGGACCTCACACAAACCAAATGCTGGAAGGGCCTCCCCTGGTTGACACCCATCTCCTCTTCAGTGCTCACATTGCTCCATCGTGCTCTCGTGTGCTCGTGCTGGAAGCACCGCTCTCGGGAAAGGCATCAAGTAGTGCATGTCCCTCCCCGGAGCCCCACTGCCCCTGGGGCCAAGTGAAGAGGGGACCCCAGGGGCTGCATCTCTGCAGGCTGAATCTGCAGCTCCAATTACTGGACGTGCAGAGGGAGGAAGGCAGGTCTCAGCCCCCCTCGCACCGCTCAGCACCTGTGCTTGAGCTGCTTCCCAGGGGGATAGGTAGCAGTGGGAAGGACCATGCTCCTTTTTACAGCCCTCCAGGGCCACATCCCCCCACCACTGCTCCCCAGGCTCCTGCCACGAGACTGCCTCACCCCACTGTGGACGTCTTCTGCCTCTCCCCCCAGCATCACAAATAGAAACAGAGCTGCAAACACTCCCCTGACAGCCTCTCTCCAGTGGATTTGAGGTGGGCTCCTGACAGCCCCCTGGCAGGGGGGTGCCCCTTATCGCAGCCCTGGCATAGTCCGCCTGCCATCCCCAGTTCCGTGGCCCCTCTGGACAAGGCGGTGATGGGATGCTGCCCACAGGAGAGTGCGTCCCAGCTGTGGGCAGGGCATGCAGCTGGGAAACTCACTCTGGGGGGAATACCCCCCTCCCAAAGAAACCCCGCAAAAGAGCAAAAAAAGTTTATGCCGCCTGAATTCAGCGTTTTCTCAGCAGGGACTGCTGCGGGGAGGGGTCGGGAGCCCTGTGTCAGCTCCACACCCGTGAGCAGGGCAAGGGGGGGGAACTGCTCCGGGGGAGTGTCCCCTGCCGGGCCCCTCTGTCCCGCGCGTGGGGCGCCGTGTGGGCCGAGCCCGTGCGGGACCGGG
>NW_008795405.1:16916406-16998902 GCF_000699145.1 Aptenodytes forsteri
ACGGAGCCGGGTGAGCCGCCGCGCTATTTTGCGGCGAGCCGCAGATGCCAGCTCCCGGCGAGGGTCCCCGCGGCGTCTCCCCCCTCGCCCCGGTGCCCGCTGGCTGCCCCCGACACGCTCGGCCCGGCCGGGATGGCTGGTCTCCCCTGCCGCCCTGCCGCTGGCTCCATTGTTCAGCCCGGCCCCGCCATCGCCTGCATCTCGCCCGGGTCCCATTTTGCGGCGTGTAGGCAGAGCTGTAGATTTGGAAGAGGTTTTTTTTTTTTTTTTTTTTTTGAGTAAAGGGTGTTAAGGAGAATTCACTGAAGAATGGGTTCTCCTTTAAAAAAAACCCCACCAACTACTTCGGCAGCCGAAAGGGCTGTGCGAAGGAATCCCGATGAATGAGCGTAGCACTGAGGGAGTTGTTGGTTTGTGGTCTGCCACCGCCTCAGCTGTTCGTTTATTCCGGTTTTTTTTCAAGGCAACTTCTGAGGCAAGGAAGCGGGTAACATAGCGCAAGTTTAAGACAATGATGCTTTTGGTTGCAGCCTAGCTGAACTGGGTAGAAGAACACTGAAATCCTGCCTTTCACATCAGGTAGCAAATGCCACACATACGATTACTTGCAGAGAAAGAAAGAACCTACTTTGCTCTGTAAATGAGGACTATGTTTCACTCTGAGTAAGGGGTGTGAATATTTTCCTGCAGCCTAATGAACATACCACAAAAATTTTCTTTTCATCTGGGACAGAGCCGTGTTTGTAGATCTCTGAATATGGCTACAGTCGCGGAAGGGAGTTAGGTTAGGCTGGATGTAGCAGTAACCCCTCAAGCCACAGTAAGCGATATACAGAGAGAAATTTGTTTCCATTAGTCTTTTGCTGACTTTACTGCAGTCGTATAGTCAGTGGTACAGTGGTACATAAAGGAAGCCCTCCTGGCTATAGGTTCAAATCTTATTGAGGGACCCAGAAGTTGGTGTTCACGTCTGTCTTGCAGCCTGGCTCTCTGCACAATGCCTCCTTATGAGTAGCCTGAAAATGAAGGTGAAGCGGGGAAATCTGCCTACACACAACCAGGCTCAAGCCAGTGTTTTCCATCTCTTAGATTTAATGAGCAACAAATTTTGTGCCCAGAAAAGAATCCAGCTCACAGCTCAGGATTTTGATAATTAATATTCCATTTAAAAAACATGTTTTCAGAGTCAACATTATGATTACAGAGAGAAAACAAGCAAACAGGGAATGACTTGACCTGGTTTCCTTGCTTTCCCAATCTAGCCTGACAATTTGTCAATCAAGTGGAATTTCCTCTAACGTCTCTGGTACATTACTTTAGCAGAAGAAATGAACGTGCAAATGTAATCACTACTTTCCCTCCCTTCTCACAATGATCTCTTTGTATTAAGCAACAGGCTTTTGCATAGATGAGGTATCAACCCCGCAGTGTCACAGGCTGAAATTGCTCCTTCTCTCTCATTTCTGAAATTATGCCCCTGCATTTGAGCCCCTGCGTTTGAGCGTATTTAACCACATCTGTCTATTTCGGAGGGGTCAGTCAGAGAAGCCTTGATCTGGGGCGGATTCTATGTCATCTAAGGCAGGAGGAGCCCTGCCATGACTTCAAGGAGACCAGCATCTGCCTCAGCAACAGTCCTTCCCTTTACTCCTCAGACATGCGTACCTTGTCTGGAAAAATCTGTAAATGAATCAATTTCCTGCACTTTCCGTCTTCAAAGGAAGACTTTATTGCAAACCCCGGGAAAACTGCCAACCAATAACAACCAGGTAGAATGAAAAGACTGATTGATACCAACAGGTCCTTAAAACCTTATCTCAGCCCCCTGTTTCAGCCTTTGTCCCTCTTTGATGGCAAGTCCTTAGGGGCTGGGATCACCTCTCCCTCACGGTTCAGAGAGAGTGTGACCAGTACCGTCCTCTGGAGAGCAGATACCAGTGCTGGAAGAAGCTGTGGTCCAGCAGGACAAGCCCCTGCTCTCATCAGGGTGCACTGACTGATCCCTCAGCATTTTGCTCCGTGGTGCCCATGTCCCCATAGGACTAGGAGAGAATAGTCCAAGTCCATCTCCTCTGTTGAGACCACTGCAACTTCTGTAAGATGTAACCTGAATTTTCAGCTGAGTTCTGTCTCTGACATGCACACACATAAACTGCCTGTGTGCAAATATTTAGGAGACCTCTACATCCGGAAGGTGCTTGTTAATTGGTTCGCAGGAAGACTCATAGCCCTATTAATGCATATCTGCTTTCAGCGTTAATGACTCATTCAAAAAAAACCATACTGCATATTTGTCTTTATAATAATTTCTTTATTTTTAGCTGTGTGTTGTCCTCACCCTCCATCGTGCTCATCCCTGCTGCGATAGCACACGGTGTTCTCACATCCTCCATCTCAGGCTGGGGCAACTTCCCATACTTGGAAATTCAATTAAGCTTACGGAGTTTTAATTCCTAGAGAAAACCAGCTGCATCTCTGGTGTGAGGTTGTGATGTCGTGACACCTGCAGTTGTGCTGTTAATTACCAGTAGGGAACATTAAAAGTCTCTTAATTGTCTTTGTTCTCTTAGGAGTGTCTGGTGGGTTTTTGTTTGCTTGTTTTTAAAATCTAACACTTTTGCTGTGTTGGCTTTGCTGAATTCTCTACTAAATGCTCAATATTGCGTCATATTACAGCACTGATAGCACCATATTCCAATTTCCCCAGAGTTACAAGGAAAGAACTAGTTTATCTTTTAAGTAAATACCGTTCTACCTAACTGTACCTAACCTCTTACCCTATTCTGTTACCTAGAAATGAGCCCGGTGATAGACTATCCAGAGTATTCTTTCACAGTGCCAGAAAGACATCAGACATTTCACAATCCATTTCCCATGACATTTCCATCTAAGAGTCACCTACTCTGTGTCAATGTTCTAAGATACTTTTTTCCTCACTCATCTTCTGCTCGTGGGACTGTGGCCTGAATTCAGGACCATCCAGAAATACCTAGGGAACAGTAGAAAGAAGCACAGGAAGCCAATTTTCATCTGTCACCAATCCCCACGGGTGCTGTAAGGTGGGGGACAATCATGGCCTGAAATATGAGGGATGAGAGAATCGTCAACTTCCAGGGAAGATCTCAGAAACAAACCCATTTCTTTCTGAGACCCTTTAGTAACGGTTGCTCTGAACTAGAAGGAATGATATAGTTATTTGTAAGGTGCTGGCTTTGTAAGGTTGTTTTGAGAAATTGAAGCCAATGCAAGGTTCACTGCGTGAGCAGAGCTCAGAAACACTCTGCTCAGCACAGGCATTTCTGATCCCAAAAGCAAGTTCTCAGATGAGAGAGTATTTGCACAGCGAGTACCAGAAGAGGTACCTCTAAAAACATTTAACAGCTTGTTGGGGGTTATCTCTAATTTTGATGGGGCTGTTTTCTTAATAAGGTCCTTCCACATCAATTAGCTGCTGAATCCGATGTTAAAAAAAATAAATCCAAACTTTCTCTTGGCACACGGTTCCATGAGGACTCTGTGGAGATTTCCATGATACCAAGGTCTACCATCATTCGGAGGAGCTGGCTTAGTCATTCTTCCCATCTGCTCTGCTTCTTCCTCCCTCCGCTGCTCTGCACATGCTTCCTGGCTGTCTGCTCCTCATCCCTATCTCCGAGCATCCTGGCTGGCTGCCCCGCTCTCCTCCCTTGCCATACCTATCCCTTGTGGCATCTTCCGCGAGGAAGCTCAGGTAGTTTAGTGCTGAGATCAAAGAGCTGAAATAAATGAGTTTCTCTAAAGCAACCAGGAAAAAGAAAAAGAAAAAAGAAAAACCCACGAAGGAAGCACCGTAGCAAGCAGCATTGCAAACATCATTTGCAACAAACTTTGAGTTAAATTACCCCCAAATTGTGAGATTGCTTTAAAAATTGTGGTAGTTAAACACAGGCACATTTTAGTTCTTTTCCCTTCTTCTTTGACCATTTATGAGTCAAGTTTCTAGCTCCTTTTTGCAAACAGGGCCAGTAGGAACTTGGACAACTACAACAAACTGGAAGTTGAGGTTTGTGTGTAGTCATGGCGCTCCAGGAGCTGGGGATGTAAGAAGAACCACGGCTCCCTGATGCCTCACTGTGCAACACCAGGAGTCAAGGAGGTTGAGTTAGAGTGATCTGCCAGTATCGTGCCCTTTGCGAGCCTGTGTTTTCTAGTGTTGGTAGTCCACAGATGAGTGTTTGAGAAATTCCCCAGGGTGATATTTACCCCAGTAGCTTCTTTGGAGCAGGAACAGTAAAAACTGCAGCTTGTTGTGAAGTTAGCGGTGAGAGGCAGCACGGTCTGGAAATAGCAGCCTCCTACCCCTTTTCGCTCTCCCAAACTACATGCTGTGTCTCATGCTGAAATGCCTGCTCCTCCACATCGAGAGTCATTTCATCTTGCTGCTTCCTGAGAGAGATCGACATCTTCTGCAGAGCACACACTGCCGAGGAGAGGAAGGCAGCTTTGGCCTGCGGAGAGCAGAACTCAAGTACTGTGTGGGTGGCCGAAGACAAGAGCTTCTGAAATGAGGGAACAGAACAGATCTCTAATCTCCAGACTCTGACACATATCGCACTTTTCTCAGTTGCTTAGGAAAGAGATTTGCATCCAAAAAGAAGTGGGAGGTTTAAATAGGAGTTCATACACACGCGCATTCATCTTCTGTGGTCCGTGCGGTAATTTACATTTCGCTAGTCCCATGGAATCCACAACACTTCATAAAGTGCATCCATTACAAACGTGCAACCAGGGGAAACAAAGAAGCTGTCCCAGGTTCCTATCCACAGTGTCCAAAAGCTGAGCTCAGTAGGCAGTCATGGAAATTGGAGGCTGCAGGGTGTCACTGAGGTAAGCACTTATTTTGGGTTGTGCCAAGATGCTGAAGCTAGTGTCCCACCCTCAGCAGAGGTACTGGGCATGGTCCTACCTATGGATGGCCCAGGCCACCTGTGTGGCCTGAAGCACTGAGAAAGGTCCCACCCTCAGCAGAGGTACTGGGCATGGTCCTACCTATGGATGGCCCAGGCCACCTGTGTGGCCTGAAGCACTGCAGGGCCTAAGCCGTAGCTCCATCCTCCTAGGACACTAACATAAGACTGAGGCATAGAAGAGTTGGATCCACAGAAGCACCTGGCCCTAGAAAGTGCCAACTGACATTTCCTTGCAGGGCTGTGCACCTTCTGGTACCATGTGAGCAGCCCCTTCATGGCTTCATCCGCCACAACAACCGTAGCTCTGTCCTAGATCGCCCACTCATCCACCCTGGCTGAACTGACAGCCCGATCTGCTGCAGCAAAGTGGCCCAAATAAGGCACCCTTTCTTCTTCGGGGTGGAAAGACCTCCTTCGACCTGTTTGTTTATCGGGAATTGCTGAGCAGGGTTTACTGTGGCCCGCTGAAATTTTCCACTTTGCAAAAATCAAGCAGTAGACCATTGCTTCTCCTGCCTAACACAATTCTTATGCATGCCCTGTCCCAATTTTCCTTGTAATCAATAGCAGGGGTTTCTTTTTGTAGCACACACAAAGACTAGGCTCCTTGAAGGAAGAAAAGAGGCTTTAGTGTGGTGAAGTGGGGGGGGGAGCCCAAGGCTGAACTTCTGGTTTGTTTGAGGCACTATCTGAAATAAGTGGGAACCGCGTGTGCGCTGCGATTGCATGGGCGAGCTCCCAGAGCTCGGTGTTTACAGTCCTCCCGCGTGCGAGGCTGAGCCCAGAGCCGCGTCGGGGACGTCTCTCCAGCACAATTTAAATACGGGGCTGGTAAAGCCCCTGGGATTGTCCCATTGAAATAAGAAGGGGAGGGCTCCCGTTTCTGCGGTGCCAGAAAAAATTATAAATTTGCACATGGAGCAGTGGTTCAAGGCCAATTTCTGCCGCCTATCTACACTTATTTTTTAGAAGGTGCACCTTCAATGTGGTATTGTTAGGCTGTTATCATAATATTTCCATGAGTGCTTAGTGGGGGAATGATTAACTCGGAAAGCCTGGGAGGGGAAGAGGCTGTCCCGCAGCCCCTGCTAATCTAGCAGCAGCCCTGGCACCCTGAGATCAGGTCTCCCTCTGCCACCCAGTTGTCTCCAACACTGGGGCAGCTGGGAGAGGAGGGGTGATGCTTTCAGAGTAGGAGGCATCTCTAAATAAAACTGACCTGATGTTGGAGGTGCTGCTGTCTCCCGAGGAAGCATTCGGGGCTCGGCGTCTCTGAAACGCAGGGTTCCTTTATCAAGCGGACGATCTGCGGGCTGCTAGGATTGCAACATGTGGCCGGTTCCTATTTCTGTTTTGCCCGATGAAGCATGCTCGCCTTAAAAACATCTACTTTGCAATTCACAGTGGATTTATCCTAAGGAAAGGCCTCCACTGCTGTGCGTGGTGGAGTCCTCTCCCTGCACAGCAAGGCCAGGCACGACCCAGGAGAGACAGCCAGGCTGGGCTTCCCACACACCCCAGCTGGCCAGAATTGCTGCACAACATCCTGCTTCTGCTCCCTGGCGCCGGTTGTCCTCCCGTGGGTGGTGAGACCACCCCACCAGGACAGACCATGTCCCTGTGGTGTAGAGACTCCAAACACACAATGTGTCCCAGATGCTTTCCAAAGTGGGAGAGAAGCCCGGAGAGCACCTTTTGGTGCCTGGGCTTTTGGCCCGTGCCAAACAGCACAGGTGGAAATCCATCCCTTTGTGTGGGGTGTGAGGCTGAGGGCCCTTGATCTGGGCAAAGGGGCCACCACTGAAGCGTTGCTTGGTCTCACTGGTGGAACCAGCTCTCTTATCATTCCCTTGGTTGTATCTCCTCACACTTTGCTTGGTGCTACAGCTCCTGAAGAGGCAGGACATGACCAGCTCATTGGAGTAGTCCCTAAATCAACTGTTCTTTACTGGGAGGTGTAGCAGGGCTCTCCAAGCCCAGAGGAGGGGTGGCCAGGCAGTGTCACTCGTCCCTGAGGCTTGAGACTTCTTGGTCACTGTTAATAGCAGCACAGCTATGTTGGTTCTCCTGGAGCTGGACAAGAAGCTGGTTATCAAGCTGAGGTGAAGGAGGGCAAGTTATTTTGGGGGCAGAAGAGGGGTAGGTTGGGAGAGGGTGCATTGAGCAAACAGACTCCAGGCTGGACTAATCAGCAAAGCAGCAAAGGTGGGTAAAAGTAAGAAAGGACAAGAAGAGATAAGCGGAGAAAGGCTTTACTCGAGTAATTTCCAGACTGTTTTCACTGCAGTAAAGGCTCGTTGCATGGTCTCAGTAGCCATGCCTTGTTTTTAAAAGATTAAGCAGTATCGTAGAAGGAAGAGTATTAGTTTGTTTCCTCTAGTGTCAGTGAAAGAAGATAATCACATCTATTAGGTAGATAAAGTGAGTATTTCCTCTTCAGAGAATAAATGCGTACACTGGAAACACTGAATTATTCAACAATCTTGACTGGGAAGAAGTTTTTGTGTTTTTAAATATGGCTGGGGGGGGGGGGGGGGGGGGGGCTTGCCCCCGATAATCACATCTATTAGGTAGATAAAGTGAGTATTTCCTCTTCAGAGAATAAATGCGTACACTGGAAACACTGAATTATTCAACAATCTTGACTGGGAAGAAGTTTTTGTGTTTTTAAATATGGCTGTGGGGCTGGGAGAAGGGACTTCTTCCACGCTGCAGTCCTTAAGTGATTTTACTACAGCTTTCAAGTAGCTGAGCCCCAGGGGCTGACATCCCCTCTCAAACATTGCATGCACCATAGGACAGAGTTGCCCAAAACGTTGGAGAGGGGGTTGGTCTTGGGTCAGTCCAATCCAGAAGTCCTTTGCTGAGACTGGAAAAGCAATGGATGTGGGTTTAATTCATTCAGTACTGCGTGGATCCTTATATACCGCTAACCAGGCATCTGAAGATACCTCTAAATAGCAAGTGGCCTGGCTTGGATTCCAACCAGTGGCCATGTGGTGCCCGGTTCGTTATCTCTTACACCATTTTGTCTCTCATTGAGAGATGACTCCGTGTAATAACTGTTCTTACTACATCCAGACTTTTCTAAAGGAGAGATTGAAGGTAGACAAGTTCGTGCTGAATTTTCATAAGTTTAATAGCAGCAGTTTTGTAACGAGTAGTGGGATAAAAATCTTCTTCGCAGAGTATTGGATAACATGGTATCGGATGCTCTCTGGTTTCCATACAAGAGACAAGCACTGAGTGCAGTCATGAATTTTTAAGGGACAAAACATTAGCCTCTCTGAAGTTGGTGTGATCATTGGTTAGGAAGGAAAATTGCCAGACAAGAATTAAACCTTCTGAATTGAATCCTGGGGATGGAGATGTGATTTCCTGCTTCCCTAATTTGCAATAAGCATGGCCTGTGGCATGAGAAGAAACTCCAAAATGCAATGCACAATTTTTCCTCTGTCACTGTTTTTGAATAAAATCAGTGTGCAGTTAGTCCAGTGTTATAAATCTTGGTAGAAGGGCTTCCAGAGCAGGTAGATTTGTTTAATCACTTGGGCTGGAATCCAAACCACTGGAGGATATAAAATATATACACTAGTGCCATTCACTTCACTGAAAACACCTTTTTCCCATCCAAGGAAATAGCTGTGGCTGGCATGAATATATACTTGGCAAGCTGTAGGGCTGAACAAATTTCTCCGAAAATCATCTTTGGCCAAGATACTGACTATATTTCAGCACTGTAACTCCTCAAGCTCTTCAGCTAAGACTTTCTGACAGAGAAGTCATCAGAAATCAGTGATTCACGCTTTGAAATGGTGGGATCCTCACCTCTGCTCACCAGGCTCCCTGTCTGGATACCAAAGTATTGCCTTCAGTTTGGAGTAGACCTTTGCAAAAATCACTTCTCCTGTGACATCTGAAACAAACATGCAGTAATGTAATCCTAAGGTATTCTTCTTTCAGCATATTTTGTCTTCTTTGTGTCTTGACCAGTAGCTTCTTGAGCAGGAATCTCGTTCTTTGATGTTTTGAATCATGTCTTACTAAGAACGCTGATCCTGCCAAATAAGGGTATATGTTTTTATTTTCTGATTTTCCAACTATCATCAAAATTCCTGTATGGGAGAATTTCAGAGTGTCCCAGTTTCAGCAGTTTTTGTGTAGCTTACACTAAGGAATAAGGTTTAGCATCGCAAAAGAGTCAGGTTGCAAGGTATTTCAGCTAAGAGCTTTGGGTGTTTCTGGAATATTAATTGCCTCGGTAATTCACAAGGTATGCTACGAGCTGCGTCCTTAGCGAGATCAAATCCCATCTGGCGTAGAAATTTATACAGACCTTCACAGCAGGAGTTTCTGCAGCAAGTTTTCAGTAGTACTCTTTCACACTGGTCACTGCCAGCGTTGTAGCTTTGGTTGCACGCTCTGACTCTGTTGTAATGTGTCTTTCAGGCACTTTTAGGATTTGACAGAGTTTGTACGACACTTCATCAGCGACGTGGACGCCTGCAGCAAGGACAGTTTTTGGAAGCGACATCCGTTGATGTGATTGAAGGTAATGCGCTCTCTTCTGTCATTGCCCTGTACTTGCCATTTATCGCCCACGGAGCCTCATGGTCTGGCCGGGTGTCCCCTCTTGCTGCCCATCCTGGTTGGTGAGGTGAGAGCAGGATCAGGCCTCAGTTTGGTGCTTGTCTGAGCATCCTCCAGGCTGATCCTTGCTTCAGGTAACAGCTCTTCCTAACCGTGGCTGAGCCTGTCCCATAAAATGTGGTTTTGCCCCTCTTCTTAAGGAAATCTTTGCTTATGTCGCGCAACCTGCCGGTTTTCCATAGCTGCATAAAGTGCTTCATGTTTTTGAATCCTGAAGCTGGTCTTCATTCAAATACTGTTTTGCCGCCAGGAATTTCACAGGTCAGTTTTGCCCTCTGTTCAAAACCTAAAATAAAAATGTGTGCATTGTTTTTGAGCACTTTCTCATGGTAAGTGGTTTAGCACTTGTCAACCTATATATTGTTCTGTATGTTACTGACCTTGTTAGTGCCATCACAAACAGCAGAACCTGAGCCGTGCATTTGCTCCATGCCCCTGGAAAAAGATCAGCATAGCGTGGTCCTGCAACTGTAGCAGTTGCATTTAAGATAATCTTCTCTAAATGTAGTTTTCTCACAGGAAAGCTAGAACAGATTTTGCTTTTTTGTTTTTCCTAATTGGTATATTTGTGCTTAATTAAACCTAGGGGAAGTAAATGCATCTCTTAATTCACTGCCACAAGAATTTTAAGGTTCAGGGTAGGTGACTCATCCACCAGAACAGAATTTATTCTTTGTTTGTAAATGCTATTTATTGCCTTGTTTTGCATCACTATGGCTACTGTATGTCATTGGTGATATCAGCATCTACCGTACATAAAGTGAATGCAAGACCGAATTTAAAAGATATAGTTGTTATAATAATTTGCTTGTATCAGCCACTTTTCTGTTGTATGTTAGTACGTCTCACATAAAAGCAGCACTAAAAGTGGCTCAATATTTTTCCATCAAAACTGGCTGAAAAGTAAAAAATTCTCCTGCACATAAATCATATCATAATTAAAAAAGCTCTAAACAGCCACCAAACCCCTTTTTCAGATTCTGTGGCTTTATAAACAATTCAGTGATGTCCTACAGATGATTTTGAAGTTTCAGATGAACTGATTTGCAGCGGCATTCTCAATTATTTTACTTCTAGTTATTTGTAGTGTTACATACCTAGTTAAGCTTGTTAGAAGCACCTCTGCTTTCACAGCCCATATAGATTCTTCTGCTTTCCTTTACTGTTTCTAAGTGGAGACTGAGAACAATTAATCTATTCCAGTTAAAGCCTAATTATTTTGCCAATTGCATGGCCCCATGTTCTTTTCTGAAACACATCAAGTACAATCACTTCTGCCATCCTATTCAATCAAAGCCTTAAGTTGCACAGATTTTGTGAAATGGCCTGGGCTTTAACAGCTTGAGAGCTGATTCACTGAGGCATCTGCTGTAACACTGGCAGAACTGTCACCATTTTCCTAGCCAGAATCATTTGTCTTTGTCATTTAGAAATAATCTGCGGGGTGTAATGTGGTCTTAGGGAAGCACGAAGCCCGTTATTGCTCAATAATAGAATTTCATGAGGTCTTAACAACATCTTTGAGCTCATATGACACATTTGACAGTGCATGTGTGGATGTATATCTCTAATGCCCCATGGAACAAGGACAGAGAAGTGTTTTAAACACTTGGTACATATTGAAAGACTGCTCAAATAAACCAACCAGCTGTGGGCGACTGCAGGAGTCTGCCGCTGGCTAGCGGGGACCAACCCCCAGGACACACAGCAGTGGGACATGTCTTCTCTGTGGTAGCCAAGCCCAAGACTTCATAAATCCTGGCCCACCACAAAGGCTCCAGGATTATTTCCAGCCAGACACACACTTTCTCATTTCCCTTTCCCTGCAATCCAGGACAGCTGGGGATGGGGCACTGAACCCCAAAAAGGATCTGAAAAGAAAGATGTTCACCTTGGACATGGTCAGAGCAGTGGGCCCTGTGCTCCTCTGGCTCACGTCTGGGTTTGGCTAACAGGCGATGTGAAAGCCCTCCAACAAACTCTTCCCAAAGAGTTGGGGTGGGAGAGCGGGGTCCCGCTATGGCCCAGCATGGTCATCCGCAGAGGCAGCCCTGGAGGGACAGCAGGAGGGATACAACAGGGTCCCTCTGGGACCAAGGGAGAGACCAAAACCCGGATGGGGAAAAAAGGCAAGAACTGCATGAGCGCCAGGGGTCATCAGAGGGAGGAGGCAACGGAGGGGGTCCTGCTTTCCTTTTGGGCAGGGAAAGGTCCAAGGGCACAGCTCTGTCCTTTTTAAGCACTGTCTTGGGGTGTAGGAACAGCTGGCACAGCTGGGCCCATGGTCACCACTCCAGGAAAGGGTCTCCCATTTCCAGATCACCAGTCCCTCAGTGTTGTCATCCATGGGTGCCCAGTGGTATGGCCCACTGGATGCTGCAGGAATAAAAGCATGTGTCCAGAAAATAAATGTTTTACTGATTAGGTGGTTTGTGGTGTCCTGATGCAGTGTCCCTGGGGACGGGTACAGGTCCAAGCAAGGGCAGGGAAATCAAAACTCTTTTCCTAGCAGGCAGACTCTGTCCTTCTTCTGCTGTTCTGTGGCTCTGGGAGGATTCAGGCTGTGTAAGCTGGGGGATGCCCAGATCAGTGGTTGAGTTTCAGAGCCTGGTTCTGCTCCCCTGGTGTGTGGGTGTGTGGGTGTGTGTGTGTGTACCAGGAAACGTGCTGTTTAATTCAGCGTTGGCTGGGTCCAAGGCTGGCGTTTCAGGGCTTTTCCCTAAGCTGATGATGGATGCCTGTGGGGTCGGGTCCTGGCCCACAGCTGAGCTCAAGCGTCTCCTGGGTCTGCCGTGCTCTTTTTTAAATATGATGCAGTGGGAGTGAAAGTCTCTGTGATATCACGCTGCTCTGTGCTACAGCTAATTAAAGTCATTGTGAAGGGTTTTGTAGTAATTGCAGATATTGTAAAATTTAGTTTTGTGGGGTAATTGGTAATGCAAGCCTGAAACAAGTTATCCTTAAGATGTTTTAGTTTGCATTTCTCAGTAGGAGCAGCCTTTACAAAGAAGGCTTTTGTGTGTGAAGCAGGGCCAGAATTAATGGCAGCATTTAGTCGTGCCTAAAGGGGTGCTTGCTGTGGCAGGTGGCAGGGCGGTGTAATTGATGATGCCTACGTTCTGCGTGCTGCAGGAGGCTCTGGCAGCCAGTAGGTGCTGTACCTGACGAATGCCAGCTAGAGAGAGTGAAATGCCTGGGGCCAAACCCATCCAGGGCTGATGTATTCCCATCCAAAATGAACGTGGCCCCTTCAGTCTGTAGGTCACACAGAGTGGTTCAGGCTCTGTTTGCTCCTACGTGCTTAATATGTGCTATGAAGTTTTCAGGCATCCTCAAATTTTTCAACAGAATGCTATATCTATAGATCTCAAATGTGAGGAAAATCCTAACGCCGTAGAGACGCGTGGCTACCCAGCCATGGGCTGGGCTGAGCTCTCTGCAGCGACGACTGCAGCCGGCTCTCATCCCTCTGCTCCGGGCTGCCGAAGTGCCCAGTGGAACAAGGAGAGTGCAAGGGCCAGCACTGTAGTGCCTCGGGTGCCAGACAGCACAGGGGGATGTTTAATGGGCACATAAGCAGCTTAGGTTCCTAAGTCCCTGATTTAAATGAGATTTAGGTGCCAAACCTTCCCTGATGCATTTGAAAATCCCACTCAACACCTCTCTGAACATTCAGGCAAGTAAAGACTACTGAAAATCTGGCCCTTGGACACCGATACAGCTGGTGTGTCTGGAATTAACAGTTTAAAAGAACTGCTGGCTCATAATTAAATGGAAGAGACATCTGGGAAGAGCAAATATTGAAGATGTTATGAAGAATCAGAATGAGAATTTAGTTCAAGGCTGATATTTCCACGAGTAACTGGTTTTAGTCAACAGATGCAATTTCTGAGCTCATATATTAGTAATGAACTGGTTGCTGATAACATAGGAGGGCTCATATTTTCCTGCTGATGAATCTGGGACTCTATGGGGGTCCTCTCTGCTGTCCTGGGGGGGGCAGCTGGAGTCGATGCCCTGCTCTGCATCATGGCATGCAGTGGTAGCAGTTGGCTTGGAGGGCCAAGGAAACACTTTTTGGGGGGCTGTTTAGAAAGGACAATCTGTAACACAATTATTTTAACAAATATGAAAAGCCAAAGTCTTTTGTTAAATTAACTATGGGGCCAAAGCTCAGAGCTGAGTTTTCCAATTCTGATTTAATATTCACAGCATGACAGAGGTGATGAACACACGGGAACCGGTGATGGAGGAATTCACACTCAGCCAGACTCCTGAGGAAGGAGGCCCTTCAAGCCAGGTAACTTTAGAAAAACTGGAAAGTATCCTGAGCTGCTTTTCAAAAGCAATGTAATGCAACCACTAACTGTCATGCACGTAGATGCTGAATTGCAGAGCACAGCTGCCAGAAGAACAAGCCCTGAAATACATGTTTGATCCTACTTAGGTTTTATTTTTAAAAGGTAACAGTTCTGGCGGGAGGGTTTTGTTGGGTGCCAGGCCTCCAGGGCACGGTGGCAGCGATGCCTTGCCCCTGTGGGGATGCAGGCAAAGAGGGTGTTTGTCTGAGCAACCATCGCGTGATGAAGGCATCCAGCCAATACTGTACCACAGCTTTTATGCGGCCACCCTTGTAATGAGCTAAGTTTCCTCAGGCTCAGAGGGAGCTCCCTTTTTAGAAAAGAGACCATTTGAAATGATGGTGTAATTCACACAAATGGCCGTGGCATTGTAGCAGCAGCACTGGTCAGGGCCATTTGCTGGCAGGTGCAAGAGCATTTTCTGTCCCCAGGCGTTCTCAGACACCCACTCGTGTACCCGCTTGCGGTGCTGTTTCCAGCGGGAGGGATTACGAGCCCCCCTTGTGACAACCTCCATGCCCTGATTTGTGCTCTGTGATTGTGCTCGTGACTCTCGGTGTCACTGCTGGGGACAAACCACCTAAACGTGTCCTGGTGGACCTGAGTTGCTTCTCAACACAAGATGTATTACTGTGGGCAGACTCAGAAAGCTACTCTAGGAGAAGCCTGTTGCAGGTTAAAGTCAAGCATTTGGAAGCCAGGAAAGTCAGAACTGAAATTTTGCAAATTCCTTTCAGATCACTTGTGCATGTAATGAAAGGCTGTATGCAATTAATAAGGGTACCATAGGCTTTCCCGTGCCTCGTCGACCGCACACGATAGATGCTGCTCACTCAACGAGCACATTTTCAATATTCTCTTTCCTCTTTTTCACCGAGTCCCAAGTTTTCATTATTGTGTTAGTGTACACTGTCCAAACTCTGTGCCAACTCCGACTCTACCTATGTTTTTATGGCTTTTCTATGGTGTCCCTGATCATATGCTCCAGAGGTTTTCCCCCAGCTCTTTTACCCTACCCCTCTGCGAGAAGGTGATACCATCCACATTTTAGTGATGGCCAACTGAGGCAAAAAAGCAAAAGAAACGAGAGGTAGCACAAAGTCAGCGACTCAGCGGGAAAACTAGGTTTCTTCCAGCAACTTCGAAGCACTCTGGCCAGAAGACCTGTCCTTCTCTTCCTGCAGTCTCCTGCCCACTCATCACATACTCCAGCTTCCGCAGAAAAACACAGCGAGGCCGGACAGGCAGCTCTGCTTCCTGCCAGTCCTGACTCATTCCTGGAGGGACGTGGTAAATACTGGGCTCCAGTGGAAAAAAACATTATGTGGTTGGTGTGAGAAAAGACCATATGAGAATGACACAAACAAAAATAGCCAAGCTGAGGCCGCACAGGTGCCTTTCCTAAATTTTGTTGCAGCCATAATAATCTCCTTTTAGCACTTTTGTAGATCAGCGTGTGTCATTTCCTAGGGCTTCAGAAAGCAGACAGAAAAAGCAGAAATTTTGTTGCATTGGATCCCCCTGCCAGGGTTTGCTGGCAGGCTTGGAGACAGGGTTGCTCTCACGCAGCCCTCCGCCACCCGAGCAGGCTGAGCAGCAACTGGGGGAACAGGTCGCTGTCACCTGTATGTGCAGCCCTGGGAGGAAATAAGGCAATTTGCCCACAATTTTATGGCTATTTTCTGCCAGCCGAGACGTGAGGCTCAGGGAGCACTGAAGAAGAGTGCACTGCTGCTTAGGTGTGTCTCTGGACCTGTCCTGGCCAAGGAGATTTTACCTTGTCTCGTATTTGGAAATAGCAGGATCATATTAGCAGCTTCTTAAAAAATTCTGTCAAGAATTTTGACTGTCAAGACAGCTGTCATGGAAATGTCTTTCCAAATTATAAACAGTTCCGGAGGAGGCTGTTTTGGAAATAGCAGGATCATATTAGCAGCTTCTTAAAAAATTCTTCCCTGTCAAGACAGCTGTCATGGAAATGTCTTTCCAAATTATAAACAGTTCCGGAGGAGGCTGTGTAATGGGAAGTTGGGGGGAACTTTTCTGATAGGCAGCACAAGCAGCATTGCTTGATCAGGACGAGTTACGCCCATGGGGGTGCAGCTCAGGAAGGCATTAGAACGATTTACCTTCAGTGATTCACTCGGTCTAGTTGCACTGAAGGGGCTTTCTCACAAAAAAAAATTCCTTCTTAATTGTGTCTCACTTTGCAACACTAACAATACGATACAACATTTTTCACCTTCATGTAGATTTGCAAAGAGTAATGAATCCCTGCAACACTACTATGGGGAGCAAGGGTGTCAGGATGAGAATTATTGTCCTTCCCCATCTCCAGAAGTCAGATACAGGCATCGCAGCAATGATAAAAATGTGCTTGCTGCTTCCCAGACACATAGGAAGGGAATTGCCCGTCCCAAGGGCTTTCCTCCCTGTGCCAGTTCTGATGCCACGTGGGACAACTAAACCCTAAGGTCTTAGAGAGAGCAGCTCATGGGATGAAGGAAGGTTGCAAAAGCCATTGGAGCAAACGCCTCCACTGGGTTATGACCCTACAGTGTCCAGGTCCCTGGCAATGTCCTGGTGGATGTACCCGGTTTTATGGTGTTTAGGGAATATATGAATGTTTCTGCTTGTGCTCGTAGCAGGAGCAGTGCTGAGACTGGCTCACATAACAGCAGTGCTCAGTCTAACCAGAGGCTCTGATTCAACGGTGACCGTGTTGCAGATATGCGCGGAGGTTCCCACCAGCACACAGCAAACCTGTGGCAGCACCTGGAGTTAAACAGGGATGGTTCTTGCTCTCAACCCCTAGTTCAGTTCCTTCAGTCCCCTATTCTGCACCTTGCTTTTATTGTTACAAATAAAATAAAATAAAATAAAACTCAGCTAGCATGGAGAAATTTAGAGCCCATTAGTGCGGGTATATGGACGTTTGAGAAGCCGGAGATAAGGTTTCAGTGAAGCAGCAACAGAGTTTGTCTTACGTTAACATCCTGGAGGAGCCAGAATTAATTTTCCTCAAAAAGCCCCAGAAAAAAACCCAATCCAAAACAAAGTACCCTGAGAGATTTAACTGAACCAGCTATGTTGAAAACAAGAAAGCACTTTTATGTGTTACAATATCCTTCACTAAAAAGATGTAGTTCAGCTTCAAGCTCTCATCGCTGCACAGTGTTTGACCTGCAGCTTCAATGTGACAAACGAAAATAATAGCTGGCACCATCCTCTGTGTAAAAATGATCTCTGGGGCTACCTATTTTGCATGAATGCATCATAAAATACAGTTTCACATTACATAAAATAGCTCTGCAGAATGGTGGCTTCTTAATAAACTGTCACCGCAAGAAAACATGAATATCATATCAGAGTAAAAGGACAGCAGCTAGAAGTGCTACAGCAGCCATTTAGCTTAGTGTTACAGCAATGACCTTTGTGTCCTAAAAACCCACCAGAACTGAAACACAAGTGTTTCGCAACATAATGAATTTTGTCACCTGAGTCTCCATTTTTACTGTGCCCATCAGATCACACAAGTCATGGCAATCATCTGCCCCACATGCTGGCAAGCAAAATTGGGTTTCTGGTCCTAGTCTTTGCCCAGCAAGGGACAGCATGTGCAGGGGAGAGCGTGCCGAGACCTATTAGCCCCTCTGTGTCCATGCTTGGCCGCTGAGGAGCTTTTGAAATCCTCTGTGTGCAGGACTGCTTGCCCTACACCAGTTTGAACGGGTTTTTTTGGTGGACATGGGAGTGCATGTCAAATGTAGAAAGGATGCTAATATGGGGCGTGTACTCTGCTTGCTCTGAATATGCATCCCTGGGCCAGGCTTTGACAGGCATGTCCCGACATGTCTCACCAGGCCTTCCCAGACTCACGTGAGAAGTACCCCAAGCTGTCCAAAAGACTGCCGTCGATCGTGGTGGAGCCGACCGAGTCCGGGGAGGTGGAGAGCGGGGAGCTGCGCTGGCCTCCTGATGACCTGAAATCAGCAGAAGACAAGGGTCTTCATGGTGACCAAAGAGTCTGTGTCCAGCAGCAGCAGCAGCAGATGGATCTGGAAGGTCTAAATGAGTAATTTTCATCCTTGTTCCCCATAGGAAAATAGCAATTTCAGGCCATGCCATGCACTGAGTAAATAGTGTAGCAAAGAGCAGTAGGTGCTTGAAGGTGCCCAGAAACACCTGCACTGGGAGTCCTGTGGACTGAAAATTTCCTTGTAGCTTTTGAGCACATGGTGTTTTCATCCACATCAGGCTCAGTGCTGGCCACTCGCATGGCCAACAAGCAGTTTACTGCACATCAGCAGTTCACTCGAGGAAACAGTGTTTCCTGTTCAATAGCATATATGTACCTCCCTATCTCCTAGCCTAAAAGCAAAGTGTTTAACAGCTGCTCATTTTCAAATGTGCACCACATCATGGTGTCCCTGGAGTGCATTAATGTAGCAGGAGCTCACAAATATGTAGATATGACTAGTAGTGTCACTGTGGGGTAAATACAAAGACAAGCTAAAGATAAGAGCTTGTTGGAGTGTAGCTTGCACTGTGAATGCTCCAGCGTGGAACTGGTCTATTTATTTCTGTTTTTTTCATCTCAGTGCTCTCCGTTTCCCTTAAAGAGTGACACGGTTTCCATTTCAGTGCACCATTTGCCACCCAAATGCCCAGCGACAGCAGCCAGGATAGGGTGTAAGATACACCTTCCCTTACATTCAAAGGGGTGATGACAAATGGTCTGATCTTGAAGTGTCAAATCACCTGCTATTCCACTTGGCATTTCTGGGTGGTGGCAACCACAGGGTTTGATCATTCAAGAAGAAATATGAGCCAAATCTATGGCCTGACCTCCAGGTGGCACATTAGGGCCTCTGTGTTGTTTTTGTGCAGTGACATTAGGACTTGTTATGTCTTCAGGACTGGGAGTTTGAGCAGATTTCACTAAGACAGCAGGTAGCCCTCCCACTACGGTGGCTGTCCTGCTTTTAACGAGAGGGATCATCACCTCATCTCACTACCCGTCCTGAGGTCTGACATCCCCTGTAAAGTCAGGCTGTGATGCACTCAGAGTACCCTACTCCAGGTTTAACTACTGGTTTGCAAGTACAGTGAATTGCTCATGTCAAGTCTGAGCACCATGACAGATCATCTCTCTGGTGGAGCAGGGAATCAAATGAAGGCTGTTGTACCTGTATGGGGAAATAAATGCTGACGAACTATTTCTTTGCAGATACTTTAGCTCACCCAGCTCAAGAAGTGGAAGACAGTACAGATGCTCTGGAAAGCAGAACTGAAGAGGACGAGTAGGGACTCCAAGGCCTCAGAAGTGAAACTTCATTGTGAATGTTGTTGGAAAGCTAACACACTCTGAAGATGTGTCAAAGTAATCTGTATTTAAATCTGCAAGGGTTTTATTTAGTTAGTACCTGGTAAGAAGCGTCTGGGCTTTAGAACTGTTCTTTTCAACATTTTGATTTTCAGGCTGGGATTCATATTATTTGTTTAATTTTTCCTTGGGAAACAATGGGACGTGTTAGGAAACACGAGATTATCAAGGAAAAATGCTCCTAATTTCAATTAGCACATTTCATTGGATTTACCTTATTCAAGCAAGGCTGCTTTCAGGTATCAACAGCAGGACAAAGGGGTTACATTTCTACAGGAGGGATGTCTTAAATCTAAAACCTTTCTTGTTTTTAGCCATTTAAAACTAGCACTGTGATATTATGGACAATAGATGTAATATAATGTCACCATTTGATTTTGTAACTTTTGTATAGAGACGCAAGTGTAAGATTTGCCTCCAAGCTGCCGCCCCAGGCGCAGCCCAGAGCAGTTCTCTCCCTTTGGCTAACCTGTGCAAATTCGGATGAACCAGCCTTTTCTTAAGCCACCTTTTCAATAAGACTTAGGCCTTTCGGAAACGCTTTCTCGCTGTACATTGACGAAGCGGATTAGCTAGTCGCTGGTGTTTGTGGAGTGAGGCTATCTGTTGTAGGCTTGGTCGGGTGGATCGTGCTGTCCGTGCACTCTTCAGGCCCAGGTCCAGCCGTGGCGTGGCGCGCACTCCTCTCCCTTGAAGCCAACGAGATGGCTTCTGCTTCCGCCAGGGCTGGATTTGTCCCACCTTGTTAATAGAAATTGTTGTGACAATTCTTCTTTTGGTATGTTTTGTGTATAACGTGGGTGCAGAGGCCCAGCTGTTCCTCCCTTGACCCAAGCCGGGCGGTGGTTGGGGGTGGGTGACAGGAGCTCCATGGCACGGCCCAAACCTGCCCTCCGTTTCGCCTGATACCAGGTCCCGCCCAAGCCACCCACAGTAGAAGGGGGTGGAGGAGTGCCGAGGTGGCGGGACGCACACCCGCTTCCCTACTGCCCAAGCGGCGCTGCCGGCGGGAGCATGGGCACCGGGGGGTGCCCTCAACCCGCGGCAGGGCCCCCTTGGCTTTGGTTGCATGGCCACCTCCTGCAGACCAGAGCTGACGGTGGGACAAGCTGTCTCTGGGTGCCTCAGGCCTCCAGTGGATTTTCCTTGGGGATTTGGGGGCCATTTTGACAGGGGTAAACCCATTCCTGCACGGGTACCTCCCAGAGATTCCCTCCCACCGTCCCAGGAGAAGCACCAATCTTGGCCCAAAATGCTACCCTTTGGACAGTGTTGGTGGAGATAGATAATGCATGTACTCAAAAGGGTTTGACTGTGTCAGTGACGAGTGTCCCATAAGCTACGAAGCTGGCTTTCTCCATCTCTGCAGGGCTGGATGGGGTCTGTACTTCCAATTAATGTTGCAGCTGGAAGAAGCCACTCGCTGTAGGTGGAATGAAATAACAGGATTTCTTCCAGCGTTAACTCCTAAGTTGACTTCCAAGTGCTTTCTTTTCTCCAGTAATAATTTTCTCTAACAGCAACTTTTAATCGTGTGATGGTGGATAAAATTTACTGGCCAGATGTATTAATAAGATAAGTTTATACCTTCTTAGCAACCAAATTTAATATATTTACTTACAAAGAATTCTGTGCAATGAATGTTTAATACAAAGGAAAGAGACTATTTTACTTCAAAGCAACATTAATTTATGTACAAAACTATATAGCTCATTATTTGGGGTGTTTGGGAACTAGGACCCTTTTTATAAGCAGTGTAGTATAGTATAATGTGATACTTAAGTTAAACTTTGCTCTCTCAACCTATATAACAATCTGTTTTGCCTTCTTGATGTAGACTCTCTTACCTACGCTGTCACAGAATTATTTTGTTGGATGAGTGGGATTCTGGTCAGAGCACCGAATTTCACCAGAGTAACTGAAGGTTTCAAGAGCACCTCCTAAATCTGGCTGCCGTCCCTGTCACCCCCTTTGCTGGTGACAGTTTTCTGGTAAAGCCAACGAAGCGAGAACAAGCTCAAGCTATGTGTTTGGGTAGCACATGAGCAGCAAGAGGAGGTCCCTGGCTCGGACCCGTCTGCAGCTGCTTGCAGCGTGAGGAAGGCCGCGCTGGCGAGGTGGCCTGGCAGATGCGAGGTGCTCTTTAAACGCTGCTTTTGCATCAGCTGTCAAGAAGTTTTACAGAGCTCTGGGGGAAAAACAACGACGGTGACGACATATTTTTAGCTGTGTGATTTCCTTTCAATCTGCGTCTGCCCAGCTCCGTGAGGAATGACGTTAGACGTATCACTTAATTTGCTTTTCTCTTTGTAAAAGGAAAACCAGTTGTTTGAAACACTTCCCCCAATTTTATGTGCTCTCTATCTGCTTTCAGACGCTCCCTCCCTTCCTGCTCTGGATGGCCCTTATCCTATTTCCACCTGAGGTCAATGCACTTCCCTAAATAAGCTTCCCAAAGAAGCAACAAAATTCTACATACACCCTGAAAAAAGGCCACACAGCACTACTTTTTCCATCCTAGTACATAACGCTACAGCCCATATAGAAATACCAGATTTCCTCCTTCCAGCCTAATTACTCCTCTCTTTCCTGTTCCTTCTTTTGCGCTGCTCCCTTGAAGTATTTTACCTGAAGCAAATGAATGCTTCAAGCTACAGCTTTCTTCTAAAGCCATGTGGCCTCAGTTTAACAACCACACAAAGCCAAACTCCTCCTCTCATTTTTATTTTTCTGAACATGGGCCAGAGGCCCTAAAATAGGAGAGCAAGATAGAGAGAAAATGGTTTATACAACCAAACCCTATTTATTCAACTTGCAGGTCTGTGAGTGTCCACTTACTTTGTCTGTGTGCAAGTGTTGTCTCTCTAATAAACTCAATAGTTGTTTTGTATTTTTTTTCTGGATTAAAAGCTTTGTAGAAACTAAAAAGGAAAAAAAAAGACATTCAGTCATATTTTTCTAGTCTAGCTTGTAGAATATTTCATGTAGTGCAGAAAGGAAGTTTTATGGAGTAAGACATTGTTGGATTTTGCTCTATTTCAGTTCTTTCTAATTTTGTAAAATGCCACCTGTACATAATACTCGACTAATGTATGTCCTGTAGATGTATTACACTGTTTAGCCTATTAAATGCCTATACTGGACCAATTGGAAGAAGTGGTGTACCCACAGTGTCTTGGTTTAAAAATGCAAAGGATTGTTTTCAGTGGCATGCGGCTCCTGTCCTACCACTAATACAGGGGAACGAAGCCCTCTCTAAGCCTCCTTTGCCCCGTGGCATGCAAATACTCACGCTGGCCCTCCATCCCACATGCTCCTACACAGATAAATTCAGATTTACACCAATGACAGCTGCTGTCTCTGTCTCTTCCCTTTGAACCCTCCCTAGACCAGGCAGCTCAACGCTCACTGCTTCTGTCTTGGGATTTTCTTGCTGCCCTGCTTGGCGCAGCCCCTTTGCCCTGGGTGGTACGCTACCTTGCGTGCGGGGCTAGCAGCGAGCCAGTTGGCTCATCTTCATGCACCTTTTAATGCAGTGCACATTTTTAACATTTTCTGGAAAGGCTATTGTGGAGCCGAGCAGGAACTCGCATTACTAGAAACCTATACCCTGTGCAAGGAGAGCAGGCTCATGTGGCAGAAAAGATGAGAGGCAGAGATAGTCTACCAGTGAACAACCAATTTTTTCCAAAAACATCAAGTTACCAAAAAGCTAAGGATTGGATAACTGGAGGATGAGACTCCCTGTTACTTTCCCAGTTCAAAAGCAGCTGCTGCTCGCTGTGATGGATATGTCAGCATGGCAAAAAAGCGTTGCGTGGGGTCAAAGCCGGTTTCTCCCCAGCCAGGGTGGGGACCTGCTGCTGCAGGGCTGTGCCTGGTGGGCAGTGGTGGCACAGTGAGGGAAATTTTCTGTATCCCAGGCTGGAGGCAATGAGCCAGCTTTGGCACCACAGTGCTTGCAAACCTGATGCTTAATGTCACTCAGTACTGGAGTTTCCATGCACCATGCATGGAAAATCTCCTGTCCAGGCACATATTACCCTGGGGGTGGTGTGGTAGAGGGGCTGACACTGCCTCCTTCTCACCTCCCTAGGAACCGTCTCTTCATTTTGGGGTTTTCCTGCGTGGTGTATGGTGTATTGTGTTCAGCCACAATAAGGATGCAAGAGGTGCTACCTGATGGCTCCAGGGAATGCAATTTCAACTGGTGCCAATTTTATGTCTCTCTGAGATCTGTGCTGAGTCCTGTCTGTTTTCTTTCCTTGAGTCTGAGGGCAGGGGAATTTTATCTGTAATTAATTATATAGGATGAGCATGGGAACACTGTTGACTTGCTCCTAACATTTATATTCTAAACTTAAATCCACTGGATCCTCAGGTTCATTTAATGTTATCCCATTGACATATTATGAGATCTTTTCATTTATCTTTAATCAGACATCTGCTTAGTAGTTCTTTCTTTTAGATGTATTCTGCTTGACACTCCTATCTAAAGGAGCAAACAACATTTTCAGTGGAATTAGCCTTTATTTAAACCACTAGTAAGAGATGGAAACTGGCTTTTATGATGTTAAACTGAAAAATGTCATGTCCAAATCAACCCTAATTTGTGTTTTTACCATCTTTTTTTCTTTTTTTTCCAAATCCAATATTTGTGTGAATTCTTTTGTGGAGAAAGGTGATCTCTGGCAACTACAGGGAGCCATGACTCCCATAACAAACAGCACATCCTTTACATTCATGTTATAAAAGCTGTTACTCATATGCACCGCTTCTACCACAAATTAGAGCAGGGCATCCTTCTTCCCTTTGTCTTTGAAAACACATTGTGGCTTTTATTATTACAGAGAGTAACCCTCCAAAGGTTAAATTCACTCAGTTCTGGAAAACTAGGATTTTAACAACGTTTCTGGTTTTCTCTCTTTGAAAAAAAAATCGTTGAAAAAAATAAACTTGAAACATTAAAAAGTTGCAATTTTCCTCTAAGAATGCTGATAAAACATTTTCCTTAATTTTCTCCAACATTTCTGCCATGAAAAGTCCAAAAACTTCACATCTAACCTCAGCAGACCTCCCTTCTGGTGACCCTCCCTGAGCCCAGCAAGGAGGGCAGGCAGGAGCGGAGGAGTGGGGGCCTCCAGGGAGGTAGGCACAGGGACCAGGAGCTATTCTCCTCATGCTCAGCTTTCAGACCCCAGACCTTACACTACAAAGGACAAGGATCTTTTCAGCCTGCCCAACAATTCGTGCCCACGCACCGAAGGAAATCTGTTTAAAATGGCCGTGATGGCAGTGAGTCCAGCCATGAAATGGATGTTTGCAATCAAGCCAGCATTCAGCTTCGGCACGGCTCCTGGAGTGTGACAAATTCTCTTTATGAATTAGTCATTTAATTTATGAAACATAGGTTGGATATTGTCACATACCCATGTGTCCGCCATACCCCTGACAACTGTACTCCCACACATTACTATTCAGTAGGCGATGAAGCCATGAAAACCCCTGGGACTGCGATGCTGCTGGGACGTACAGCCAGACCCAGGAGCTGGGGAAGGCTCCAGATACCACAGCACTGGAAACATAAGAATAATTTATTGTTGCTGTTAACTATTCACTGATGATGATTTGAGCAGGAAGAAATAGCACAGGCACCTATCTCATCAACCCAGCCTTCCCTTGGCAGCCCCGTACATCCTCCTGGATTAGCTCTTCAGTCTGGTGAGGTCTTGCAAGTATAGAACTGCAACTGAAAACACAGGGGCAGAACAAAGTAAACTGAACATGGGATTAAACCCAGCAGCTCAGGTGCTATTTCACTGGTGCTGGTCTTTAACTCCTAGCTTGGGTGTGCAGGGGGAAGCAACTAGCTTTTTTCCCCCCAAATTTACAACTGAGGCAGAATGAAGTTAATTGGACACAAAAATGGTCTTCATGTAGCCGTGGAGTACACTGGCTCTGGAAGCAGCATGGTTGGTTTTTTAATTCTTAATGGCCATGTCCAGCCACTAGCCTTCCCATTCCCCAGCAGGACACACGCACGGCTGCTGCGGCTCATCCTCCCCCTCCTTGTGGGCCCGAGGGCTGGGAGCTGCTGCAGAAGAGGTTTCTCTAAATCTCACGTGTTCCTGTCCATTGTGGTTTTGGTTAATTTGGTCCAGTGGTATGGCCCGGAGGTGCTGGGACAGCATCCCTTGGGGGGACAGGAGCTAACCCCACTCCTGCAAAGAGTCTCTGCAGAAAGGGAAGAACAGCTCCTGGTGCCTTTTCCACCATGAAGCCTTTGAGGTACCACAGGGATGAACAGTCACTCCCACCATGCTGAAACCAATTTTGCTCCACTAGGAACAAGAAAAAAAAATTAAGATGGGATTTGGGACTCTAAACACCAGGAGGACTTGGTGCTTAAAGCACGACCAGAAGACACGAGCAAAGGCAAAGCAGCCGTTTGACTCCTTCTGGCCCCAGCACCTTCCTTCTAGCTCAGAGTCTCTCTTTGGACCAAACCTGGTGCCCACGGATACTTTTAACGACCCTTTAGTGTAGGGACACGTCTCTGATTGAAGCTGTGCCTCTCAAGTGTGATCGTAACTGAGGAGCCACAACTGAATTCCCTAGTTCATATAGCGGCTAAGGTGCTGCTTCCTATTTATAGCCAAGCTGGGTTAAATAAAGTGCCTTATTCATCCCTGAGGTTTTAAACAAATTCCAGAGAGGACAAAGGGCCTTGTGTCTTTTTCCCCACCCATTTTTTTTTGGCCTAGTTTGTACATGCAAGACTTGTTCCAAGAGTGATTCAAAATAAGACTAGAAAATTATTTGCTGGCTCAGCATGAACCACTGTCCTGCTAGAAATCATCTGTATGATTTTCATGTGCATTCTGAGAAAAAGAAGCTATTAAAATAATACAAAGTTTTGATGCGTGGATACAAACCCTGCTTGTAGATACACTGATAGAAGTCCCCTAAATTTGCTGGCATTGCTTTGGGTCCACTGCAGCTGAGGGATGAGTTTGGGTACCGAGGGGAAGAAAAAAAGAATAAAATGAGGGTATTTTAAACTCCTGCTTTATAGAAATGCTCAGAAATATACTGAAATAAGCAGAGCAAGTGATAGTGCTTATCACGCTAAGCCGCTGTCCCAAGCAAGGCCAGCTGTCTGAGTAAGTACAGATTTTATTGCATTCTTCAAAGTTTTTCTGGTTTCTAAGAGTGATGTGTGCCCTTCTCACCATCCAGAGCCGCAGCGTGTTTGGTTAGCAGTGCTGCTGGAGGTGCTTCACTGTTTGAACAATGCAGCAAACTACATTGCTTAGGTGCTTGCATTTCATTTCAGCAAATAGGAAAGAACTGGTTCAACTCACAAATAACCCAGACATGTAATTACCTTGTTTTCGCAATAGGTGATTTTGTCACAACCTAGCGCCTGGCTCCGGTCGTGATAACTGCTAATGTAACCAAGCCAAAGCTTTCCTTCCAAATGATTTGATTTTAAACTCTTTAGGGTAGCAACTGCCTTTTGGTTGCTTTGTATTGGAAATACCTGCACAGCGCCTACGGCAGCAGGCTCCTGTCTGCAAGCAGGAGGGTCCCCTGCGGCAGGAGGAAGCTGGCAGGAGATGCCTGCGGTGCCTGTACTCATGCAGAGGTGCCTGGTCCGTACCCTGCCCGAGACTCAAGCTGTGCCTGTCCCGATTTCAGGCAGCTTTTGGCATATTGCCCCTCTCCCTGCTGCTGCCAGCCCTGCTCCTCCCTGCAGCCCTCCTGGGGAGGGGGCTGCTGGCAGAGCGGAGCTGGGTGGGCAAGCTTGCTCTGGCAAGGACAAAACCAGCAGGTTTTTGCTGCGTTCCCCACTGCAGGTGCCTGGGGCCAAACTGAGACTGGGCTGAGGCCAAAGGAGGCAGGTGAAATGGTCTAAGAGCTGCCCAACACGTTTGCCTAAAAGTAGAGTAAAAGCAGCTCTGAGTCTCTCCAGTTATCTTTCCTGGTTACTCTTGAGTTGCCAGGAAAACCATAGACAATTAACTAATTTGTTCTCCCCGCCCCCCTCCAGAAAAGCTCACATGCATTTATATGAAGACATAAAGTGTTTCTGCCATGCAGAACTCCACCAAGAGATTTACAATAAAAATTGTTGTGCAAATGACCTAGATACATAGAGTACAGCACTTAAGTGGGGATTTGGCTAAATCCAGTGCACATATCTAATCAGAAAACATATACAGGCTTGGAAAACCACCGTGATGTGATCTTACAGAGTTTTAATATATGGGTGTGCATAGGTTACAGGAGAAGAGACAGGCAATACTGCATTAATGCTGGAAACTATCTTTTGTATTGGTTTGTAACATCTGCTGGCCAAAGGATCGAACTAAGAGCATCCTGAGATGTAAATCAACCTGATCCACCAACTTGGTGCGTGAACTGAAGTCATTTGACAACTTGTGTCTCAGTCTTATAAAACTGGATAAATGACTGATTCCCAAAATGAGAACCAGATGCTGCTACGTTTTAGCAAAACCTTCCTGCCTGAGGAACTATTCTTCAAAGGAAAATTCCACAGGCAACACTTTTTTGTGCCTTGAACACAAAAGGATGCGAATTCTTAGCAGAAGCATGACTGCAGATGGCAGGATAAGGCCCATGCTTTACACCAGAGCAGAGTACAGCTATCACTATAATGTGATTGTGCCTGGAGTGTTCATAAACAACAGAGCTTCTGTAGCAACATATGCTATAGGCGATGCATCGCAGTAGGTAGGTTTGTAAGTACTGTACCACTGCAGAGTAGTTAATTTACATGAGTTAAACACGCACAAACCAAATGACACATATGGGCACAGAGCATAGGATGCCAAAATCAAATATTGATCATTCCCAGAGCGACCATCAGCTCTGCTCCAGAGAAAGATTTCAGAAGAAACTGGAAGAGCTGATTTCCACTCCAAATTTACTGTGATTAGCATTGCACTCAAGATACTCATGTTGATATTTTGGGCTTTACAAGGCACCACTATTCATTCTGTTTTACAATGTCACCTTCCTTTTCAGTGCATTTTAATAAACTTTAAGACCATGACTAGAATTCACAAGTTGAATTTTATCAGGGCTGCATATGCCAGCGCTAACTCAGGAAACTTGCATATATCAGTCTTTCTACAGGCTACCAGGAACACATAACACTCTGTACACTGAATTATTCCATAGTTAAGCTAGATCTTCTCTTTGTGGATTTATTTTTTTACCTAGAATGATACCATTACCCTCCTGAGTAATGGTTTGCTACCAACTCAAAGGAAAATGCTCTGGACCCAATACACATGAAAGAGCAGGAGTGTCTGATGTCTAATGTGAAAACAGCTAACGCAGATACTCAACTTTTAACACAAAGACGTAAACCAACCCCAGCTGTGTCCATGCTGCTAGGTTAGGTCTGGTGAAGTTGTGCTCACGAACCTCCAACCCAATGTCCCTCTGAGATCAGGTATGTACAGAGGTAATTCCTTTGACTTTGTGGACCTGCTTCTAGATGGGTAATATACTGAATTTGTGCATTTGGACTGTTATTGGGGCTTACTTTTGAAATGGTTGTGGCCCTGTTCATCCAGTGTGCATTTCTTGGCAGCTTTGCTGAGCCTCCACTGAGAACTTTCCTCATGAGCTGTGTCTTCTTGGAGAGATCATGCAGCCCAAACAAAGGAAGGATTAAAAAACACAGGATGGGATCCCTTATGGTGCTGACGCGTTTCTCTCTCCTTTTTGGAAAAATTTTGCGAAAGGGAATGTTAGCCCGAGCTGGGCTCTTCTGCACCAGAGGCTGGTGGATTTGTCCCACAGCCTGGAGTAGAAGTCAGCTAATATGCCCCATCTTTGCTAAGCAGCTTATTTTCAGTCTTTGAATTCCTACATGACAAGCACACAAAGAGCATATTAAAGATTAATGCAAAAGGCCCTGAAGATTGGAGCTTCCTGAAAGGCATTGCGCAGCAGGTCTTCGTTAGCGCACGAGAGCAGATGGACACACCACCGGGGGGCTGACAGCACATGCAACGCCTCTCTGCACTTTCTTCTCCAGCCTAATGCCTCTGAACTTTGTAAGCAGCCCCAAAACATCCATAAATGATTCAGAAGAAGATGGATGAACCAGGGGGGAGAGGTGTCACTTGCTGGATTGTAGGAGTCCCTAGACCTCTGTTCTGGTTCTTGTTTCACCGCAAACCTAGGCATAGCCACTTCATCTATCTGAGCTGAAGTGACACAATGAGATTTATATGTTCAGACCCCAGATTTTCAACCCCTCTGTCTTTACTTTTCTGGGAGTATCTAGCTTTCCTCGGTAAAGTGCTCTGCATTTTTACATCTGACATCCACAGTCACATACACCTGTGGGATTCACAAACTTTCTCATCAGTGGGGCCTGGTCCAGGAGACAGTGTCTCCACAGGACAGATTTTGGCTGCCTCTTCTCAGGGCAGGAGGAAGGTTGCTGAGTGGTTGTTAAGTGCTCCCCGCTAAGAGCATGGCATCGAGATGATATGCCGGTTAAAAGCAGTGACACTTCTCATTTTTTTCCCTTTTCACCTCAAACTTAAAAGCAGCAATTTATATGCCTAGCATTTCAGAAATGTTTAAAATTAAAAAAGACTACCAAATACTACTTTTAATGCCTACACAATGTGACACTGAACACTGCTGCTTAGCAAGTTGGACAAGAATCATTATACGCGATATACGAGCATGAGTATAACAACAGTGTTTTTACTTGCAGCTCCTGGAGACAGTAACGGTTTGCATAAAACATACTGGTGAGGCTGGCATGATTTAGGGATTACATCTTCAAACTAATGGGTGGAAGCGTGCATATAGTTACCAGAAGCTGTTACTCTTCAGTTCTTCAGTTCTTGACTCTTCTCATTTTTGACATTTGCTTTCGTGTTGCATTTCTGATGCTGATGCTGAGCTTTATACACAAAAAGCGAAATAGCTCAAATACTCTACATTCCTATCAGCAGTTGCCCGATGTTGCTACACACCCATCTCTCTTCTCCAGGACGCAGCTGCCTCTGTTGGACATGAACAGCCAGAGATTGCTGAGGAGCCATACCTGCAGCTGTAGCAATGGTCAGCCAAACCCTGCTGCTGGCAGTAACCTTGCTGCTTGCCCCGAGTAGGTGCCGGTGCTCAGCCCTCCCCAAGTGCCACCAAACTAACACCTGGAAATGAAATTCTTGCCCTTTCACAGCCCACCTGTACCTAACACCTTTCTGCACTGCCTCCTCTCCATCCCCATCTGCTGAAGGGGCTGACACAATGGCAGTAGCCCATCACCAGAGTCATTGGCAGGTGCTTGTGACACCCCTGGGACACCTCTGGGGCTGGCTTAAGCCATTGCTCCAGATTGCAGAGCAGAAGGACAGATAGCAAACTTTTTGTCAGAGCTATTGATGGGACCTGCCTCTCAGATGCACGTCCTGTGCTTTAACGCTGTGATTTGCTTCGTGTGGCATTCAGCCCCAGCACTGCCCAGCACCCTGCGTGATGCCACGAGCTCTCCATCCCTCTGCTGTGTGATGATTTACCGGAGCTGCAAACTTGGGCAAGGCCTGGTTGTTTTCTGAACTTGCATCTAGTTTTGTGGCAACTCCGTATCTTGCTAAATAATCATCCAGCCACGCAATTTAGCCCACAGCCTGTAGCATCATGCAAATGAATTTTTGTTATCAAACATTCAAAAGGGAACTTTTTTGCAGACGAACATGTTTCAAAACATCTAACAATCTCCACTTTCTTCCACACAATGTTTCCAAGTGGAGGAAAAAAAAATACCTAGCCCAGCTTCCAGAAACACACTACTCACCATAGAAACTATAAACTAAACCTACCCTACTAGTGATTGCAGCTCAGTGGAGCATTTTAGTTAATAGGTTATTTGAGTAAGAGGGATATTTGCAAAACATTGCTGCTAATCCTGCCATTTGCTGTATGTGGAAGGGCTCCAGCCGATTTCACTGAAACTCCACCCATGCAGAGTAGGCAGCAGAACGAGGGACACAATGAGCTCTTGCCTTTTTTACCAAAATAACCTGTCAGCAGCCATGTTTCAATGTAAACTAATCAGGAGTAAACATGGGATTGTTTCTCCATAGCAGTTTAACTTTTTTTTCCTCTCTGTCCCAGCAGAGCAGTTCAGGATTTGCTTTCACATCAGCTACGCTGAATGACCGTCACTGGCTGTGGGGTAGCCAAGGCTCGGTGTGAGTCATGGGGTAGCCAGCCTCTCGTGCTGCCCCACACCAACTTACCCTGCTCTTTCCCCTGGTCACTACTGGAAAAACCTCTCTGTTGTTCTTGGCACAGGTGGAAAATTATAGGACTGGTCCAAGCAGGGTTTTTCAGCCTGCATCCTCTCTGCAAGCTGACTCTACTCCTACTCGCGCCAGCTCACCTGGCTGGAAGTGCCACAAAACTCATGCCACAGGGTCTTGCATGCACAGAAGAGTGAAACGATAACACTGAGTTTGAGCTCAGCTTAACTCCACAACAAAAAGCATGTCCTTTGGACCAGATTTCTCTTTCTGAAGTCTTAGCCATTCCATTTAGCGCAGGTTGATTCATACCTACCTGTCCTCTGTTTCCCATGAGAAGTCACAAGCTGAGTTTTAAAAGCAAACCTCTAAGTAAATTTATAGCCTACATCAGGTTTTTCATCTTGAAAGAAGCGAAGCCATAAATTTCCCATACAAGTGCTTCAAAAATCATCCCCTTTTTGATTCATTGTGCTTGAAAGTCTTTCTGAGCCAGAAAATGCAGACCTCTCTGCGATATTCATTTTGGAAGTTGAACAAAGGACTGAGGCATCATTTAGGAAGTCTGCTCCAGAAGATGAGCAACCCAAATATGCAACTGCATATATTATCTTCCTTCTGACCGAGTGACAGCAGCCTCTCCATCACACAGACAAAAAGCACATGAATACTCCAAAAGAGGCCAGTGCTTAGGAATGAGAATGTTCAAGGTATCAAGTGCCTGTTTCAAGAAATTGAAACAGCTTTTGCAAAATACATTACAAATTGAAGACACATGTATCTGTGCAGATATTTGCAAAGGCTGGGTGGTCTAGGCACAAGGACCTCTGGGCTGTAGGATTGCCAACTCCAGGTGTTCAAAAGTTCTATGATTGGCTTAAAATTACAAGATTTAAAACGAGTGGATCTGGGCTCCCTAATTGCTTTTTGCAGCAGAGGAAGAGGAGAGGTACAGCATTTTCAGTAATTTCTCTGCAGCACAGAGGGCTGAGAACATCCTTTAGAAAACCCCCAAACTGAGATTCTCTGATAGTCTTATGACTCCAGGTGCTGGAAATGTGAGAGAACGTGATCTAGTGAGCAATAAACCCTAAGTCAGTGATACCACCTTGCAAGCCCACATTCCCTCACCATTTCAAGCCTACTCTGTGATGCTGGGCTGGTTGCTGGGTCCCTCTGGGCTAAACCCACACAAGGACATCACTCCCAGGGCCAGTCTCCCATGCATCCTGCAAACCAGTAGACTCACCAAAGGAGACACCGAGGCTCCCTGGGAGGCACATGGGAAGATGTAGTTCCTGGGAAACAGGACTTATTACAACCAGCCTGATACGCATGGGGAAGTCCAAGTTAAGCTGCAGGAAATCCTGAGGAAGGAGGTCGTTCAAGTTCCACCTCTCTCAGCAATTTACGCACCGGTGTCAAGGGGTGTTTGCTTCTGCTCAGTGCTTGCAGCCAGGAGCCTTCTTGGGGCCACCCCAGCCTTCCCCTCCTCCCAGCATGGCAGAGTGGCAGCCCCAGCTGGCAGGGAAAGACATTTCAGGGCCTCCCTTCCACCAGGTCAGCTGGAAAGAGCACAGCTCAGGGGCTGGTATCTGGGGACATTTGGGGACAAGGGAAAATGAGACTCCAGGATTTCAATCCTTGCTCTAGTGAATACTTACTCCAAAATATTCTTTAATTCACACTTACCTTCCAGCTGGGTGCCCTAAGCAGCAGCCTACAGGGTCTTTCTCTTCCCTTCTCAGACCAATGGCTGTTTGATGTTGCATGCAAAGTGCAGTAGGTTTTTTGCTTTTTAAAGGTGTTGAAAATAACCCGCAGCCTCACAACTCCCTAGTGCTTTACAGAGCAATCACCTCTGAGGCAGGAAACGTGGTCAAATCCTCCAGGCAGAGGTAAAAACTCCCAAGGCTTCCTCACGTCCTGCTGCGTGCATTAGCCAGCTGAGCCACCGAGTCTGAAAATGATGGCTTCATCCCAATGCTGCCTCCTGAGGAAAACAACAAGCCTCTCAGACAGGATGGGGAACATGCCAGCGACCTTCTTCAACTCAGAAAAATTGTGGAGTAATTTAGACTGGGAGGGATCTATAGACTATATTTGGTCCAACCCCTGCTCAAAGCATGGCTACATCTGGTGGTAGAGCAGGCTGCTCATGGCCATGTCCCATTGAATCTTGAACACCTTCAAGGATGGAATCTCCGCATCTTCTCTGGGCTCCTGCTCTCCTGCTTGACCACCGAATAGAATAGGTTTCTTTTCCTATATTCCATTCCCCTGCTGCAAAAGGTGACTGTCACCTTCTGTCCTTTCACTGTGCACACCTGAGAAGAGTTTTCCTCTTCTCCATAACCACCCACTGGTTCCCATTGAATCTTGAACACCTTCAAGGATGGAATCTCCGCATCTTCTCTGGGCTCCTGCTCTCCTGCTTGACCACCCTCTTGGAGAAGATTTGTTTCCTTATGTCCTATTCCCTGCTGCAATATGTGACTGTCACCTTCTGTCCTTTCACTGTGCACACCTGAGAAGAGTTTTCCTCTTCTCCATAACCACCCACTGGTGGTTAGACAAGACAAGACAGAAAGGAGATCTCTTAGCCTTCTGAGGAATGGAAAGGTGGCCTTAATAAAAAGGCGAACCACTGACCCAGGCCTGCTCGGGATATCTTGGCTCGGTGACTCACTCCAATACCAGCCTCCCTGACACCATTGGCAGGTAATTGGAGGAACGTGGTTCCAAAATGGCCAGCTCTCTCCTCTGTGTTTCTAGGGGAGGTCAGTTTCTCATCACTACTATCTAGATACTTTGGAGCAGATTTTTCCATGTGGTAATCACCTGCCATGAAGACCATGTTTGAAAATACAGGTGTTTGGCACCTAAATAACAAGTTTTAAAAAATATGCTGGATGTGATAGGTGCGGAGCAGATGGGCTGTGAGATCTCTGTGCTTAACTTCTCCAACCATAAATTGGACATTATAAGCCTCCCTTTCTCTTACCTTTATCTGTCTTCCCCAGTGACATTTTCAAGGTCTTTGGGCAAGGGCTGTCTTTCCTGTGTCCATACAGTATTTAGCAAAAGGAAACGCTGCTCCCATTTAGGTCCTGTGTGACATGAACCATAAAAAGTCAGAAGTTGGGATGTTCTCTTCATTGTTGCTGTAGAAGTGCTACCAGTGACTCACAAATCAATACGCTCCACTTCCACCGAGGTTTCCATGGGCAAAGGAGGTGTTTCCACAACACGGATGTGGAGGAAGCCATGGTGACAGTGTGTGTAGGAGTGGGGCTCTGCAGGCGCCTCAGCTGCTCCTTGTCACACCAGCCACATTGTGCACTGGCGTTGCTAAAAAGCGGTGGAGGACAATAGCTATTGCTATTTTCTCCTGTTGGGGCAAGTACCCCCTTGTTTAAAAATCCACACCTCTATGCACACCTACACAATACTCCAAATCATTGCAATATGTGGACTCAGATGATATGAAGAATACAAATATTCTTTTGTATTCATCGAGAGATTTAAGCTCTCCCTTCCACACACACCCCGCTGTATGCCTCTATATATCTGATAATATGGGATTATAAAACAGTGCTGTTATTCCTATGGGGTTTGATTATTTAACATTGTACTGAGCAAAGTTATCAGAGCAATCCTGATGGACAAAAATAACTCTTTGTTTCTGATGTGATGTTTGCAAAATAAAAGCCAAAAATAGCTATTGGCTGGTTGACTTGAAATATTGCTGACCTTTCAGCACACCCAGCAGAAACAGCCAGCGCAGAAATCCCTTTGCTCCGGGTGCGCAGAACAAACCACCCTCTGCTCATCTCTTCCATTTGACTCCTACTAAACGTGGGACCGGTCTTGTTTGTTTTCAGTGCCCTTGGGTCACGTGCTGAAGGGGAGAGAGATGTCAGCCCCACCTGGGAAGACTGTCTGGTCTTCCAGGAGAAGAGAGGTCTGTAAGAGCATGCCACCACTGGCCCGATTTCTGTGACCGTTTTAGGTGACCCAGAGCCACTCACAGCTGTAAATGACGTTTGAACTATTTCCTCCTCCACACATGGAGGCAGACCTGGACCTGGATGCCAGATGGGAGCCAGGAGACAATTCCTGGTTCTGCTTGGGCAGGGTGTCCAGCTTTCTGACCTGTGTGCCCCCTTTTCCTCCCTGGTTTGCACTTCTCCATCCTGCTCAGGGCTTTGCTGGTCAAAGCACTGACAAACACCTAATGCCCCTGAAGAGGCAAAGTGTGTTAGGTGTTTGTCAAAGCTTAGGCCCATGAAGCCCCGATCCCTGCAGCTAATTTCTTCCTGTATAACCAACCCTCCAACTCTTCTGTTTCCCCTGTGGATTGAAAGCCCCCCTGGATCAGGGACCATTTTATCCTCTGTCTCACACTGAACCTACAGTCCCATACCAAAGGGCAAGGACTTAACAAATTCCTGCATGGGTCTCATGCCCTCTTCTCCTCAGCCATGCAGATGACTGTGAGAGAGATGCCTCCTGCTCATCACTAGTCCTCCTCGCAGTCTCCTGTCCATCATTACTCCTTCTCACCCTTCTCTCACCTCCTTAGCTGAGAGAAAAAACCCAGGGCACAGAGAAATGAAGGCACCTCATGAATCAGGGAGCCAACGGACCATACAGAGACATCAGGAGCAAGTAGAGGCAATAGCCAGAGAAAAGGGGAGATGTGCTCCTTGTCCAGGGATCTGTTCCTGCCTTGACCCATGAGACCACCGGTGGGCCAGTCCAGGAGGTACATGAGACCCTGCTAGGCTGACTGAGTCAAACCAGGGGATGAGGTCTCAGAAGAGAAGCCTTGTGAGAAGCAGCTCCAACTTTTCCCTAAGCACCCTTCCTTGACTTGCCACAAAGCACGCTGCTTGGTTTGCAGGATCCAAAGTGATATAAGACAGGACATCAAGAGAAAATCTCTTTGCTGGCCATGTTTGAAGAAAACATCTGCTCATGCTGGATCTTGAGGGAAGCTCCAGCTGACACAGACTGGATCCAGAGCTCTGGTGATGTGTTGTGGGGAGCTGAGAGTACAACACTGCTTTGACGGTTTCAAGGTAATCTTTCCTGCAGTGCATGGAGCTTGTGGAAAGGAGAGACTCTCGGGGAATCCAGCTGTGAAATTCCTCCAAGCCGTTCCTGTGCAAACTGTGATTATTTTGAAGGTTCACACATCTAGCTCCGTTTAGGGGAATTTTCACAGAGAAAGGCGGCCTTGATACAACACACCCATCAAATTTGAAATCACTCCTTCAATTGTTTCATAAAATGGGAAAAACAATATGCTTTTTTATGCTTTATTCTCAGAAACTGCTGCTTTAGGTTAACATTTTTACATATACAGTAAATACCAAATTACCTGGCTCAGTCAGAATGCTCTTAATGCTACATTTCAGCCCAAACAGGAAAAGACTGCAAACTAAACAAAAGGGAACAAAGGGTCTAATAATCAGAAGCATCAGGCAAGCAGCTTGAATAATAGGTAGCGTTAGCAGGGCGGCCCGTAGCAGAATGCTGATGGGCCTTTCCAAAGGCGATGCTGTCAGCAAAAGTATTCCTAAACGTGCTGTCGGAGTACAAGAGAAACAGCAAAAAGGAGGAACCTGGTAATATTAATAAATTCTACTGATTTGGATAATACTCACTCCTCTTGTAATACTGCAAGAAGTGCACAGGTACTGGTCAGACACTGTGAAAAATGCCTTACAGTGAACCTGCTGGGAAGAGACTGGTCCTGCTTTTTAATTAGTTTATAATGCTGTTGGGATCAGACTGGTTGTTTAAGGGATGCTCCTTGCCAGCAAGAACCCCACAAAACTCAAATTTGTTCTTATGTAAAAGAGACAAAACTTGGGGGAAGAAAGGGTGAAAGCAGAAAGGGATGAGCATTTAACCTTTGAAACTCAGCCAGTTTTAAACCTGGTTTGATTCACATCGGTGATGTGGATCATCATGGCAAAGTCGTTACTCCCTGCCTGACACCCCTGTTGACACCAGCAGGTATTTTGCTTGCTGAATATGAGCAGGAATGTGCAGCAGATGATAGATACTTCATTACAGACAGGATCTTCCATTAACCCTTTCAGTGGTTATGACAAATTCTTGCTTTACTGCTTTGATCGCAAGTTGTCTTCAGGAATTATCCGCAGCAGAATCTGGCTCAGGCAGCATTGATCTCAGATTTGACCTGCTTGTCTTTTGTTGCTTCACATCCTTATTTTATCATTCTTCAAAGACAAGTGTATTTTCTCTGTAACAAGACCATCTCATAGAGGGTTAGCATACAAAAGGCAGATTACCGGCAAATCAAGAGCAAAGCCCTTTTGGGATACTTGTGCAAATTGCAGCTGAAGCAGATGGTATTTAAACAGAAAGTCTGGGCACAATTAGGGGGGGAAGAGGGAAGCCACAGAGGACCTGGAAGGCAGACTGACAAGATCTCATAGCCTTGGCAACACCTTCTCCTGATTGTCCACATCAAATGCAGAGGATAGGGCATGAAGGAGGTTGCTAATCAGGTGCCACCTTTGACGATCTTCATTTCTGCCATTCTGCTCTGACGGGCTCCTGCCTTTCTCCCAGCCCATGGAGAGGAGGTGCGGATTTACCCAGAGGAGCAGCAAACAGCTTAACTACCAGAATAAATAACTCGGGACCTCCAAAGAGCTGCATGAAATCATGCCAGTGGCAGTACAGAAATATAAAGGACACACAAAACAAAGTTTTCAGATGTAACTGTGGTCAGGGAGGGCTTTCTCTCTGCATACCTTGTTTGCTCACTCCCTGACCCATGATGATATGCCTTGGCATAACTGCATTAACATTAACCATGTTAATGGTCCGCAGTGTTAGATTTGAACAAGTGTCAGGGCTCACAGCATCTGGAGCTCGGAAGATGCAGGGATCCCTCTACGGACAGCAAGGAAGGTGACGGGCAGGATGGCATGGGAACAGGGGCAGATGTAACTGTGGTCAGGGAGGGCTTTCTCTCTGCATACCTTGTTTGCTCACTCCCTGACCCATGATGATATGCCTTGGCAGCACACTGGTACGTGGCCACCAGCTGAGCTGGAACCAGCAGTGCTCACAGGCATCCACACAGTGCACCAGCAGCTGGGAAGAGAGGCTGCTGCCAGACCCGCTGCTCAGGCATCAACGGGCTGGAAAGCTGGAAATAACAAACCAGGGTGAGCTTTGCCTTCAGCAACTACCCAGGGAGGGACAGAAATAGGCTACTGAAGGTCTCAGGACTTAGTATCTCCCAAGCACATTCAAACACAGTGATTTCCTAAGAGAGATGGCCCCAAAACACACACAGAGCAAAGCAGAGTCAACTTCCCTTTAGTGCCTTTGGTAAAATTGATGATTGAGACACGGAGCAAGCTCTTGGAAAGCAGGTAAAGAGGAGCCCAGAGAGGGCAGTCATCTGGGCAGGCAGGCAGGTCCCCTGCATTAACTTCAATGATTTGCACACACCAAGCTATTCCCTTTGGAGAAAAGCAGACGTTTCTAGAGGAAGACCCATCTTGTCTTTGAGTAGATGTTTAAAATGAAGGGAAACAAAGACGCTCACTACATAAGATACAAAGAAAACTACATGCAAAACTTATGACATCGGGGGTCTTGAGGGATTTCCAAGAAAACTGAAAAGAACACAGAAATATTTTCTCTCTACCCTCTCTGGCATAATCACCTTGGGCATTACATGGAAAAACATTCATTTAGATGACAGAGAGATGCCATTTTTAATTTGACATCTCTAAATTTCAGAATAAAACTTTCTGCATCACCTGCCAACTTACCTAAAATGTGCAGCTTCAGTATTTTACCTAGAAAAGTGTTTCTAAGGCTTTGCCTGCTAAAGAAAGCAGTGGATAAACAACCTGAACTCTAATGTAAGCAATTCTTGTTACCCTGGGATTGTAGGAAAAGTAAATAAACAAGGAAGCCCTACTGCAAAAGGTAAGCGTTCAGGGGAAAACATGGGTGAATAAGGAGCTGAAAAATCTGAAAGGAAAAAAAAAGGTTTGGTTCTTTTCAAAATCCTCCTCAGCTTACATAGATCAGTTGAAGGGGACATGGATTCAGGTCCCTTTTGCAGGCTGCAGTCCCTGCAGGATGGAGCAGCCACTGCTCTTCACCTCTGCTCTGGTACATGTGGTCCAGCACCTTCTGGCCAGTGCAAGGATAAACCTCTTGCATGAAATTTCTCCATACATTTCTCTTTCCTCCTTCAGTGACATCTGCCCTGATCTGCTCCTCTTCTTCCATAAGCAGCACTTGAACAGCAGCATAGATAAGCACATTTTGCATTCCACAACAAGTCCCAAACAGGGAATCTTGGTTGGCATCTGAGCTCTGATCTTCACTGGCACTTTGGTCTCACCTTTTAGGACTCTTGTGCTGCTCAGTTTTACATGTGCCTTACAGTGGCTGGGGGATGCTCTGAGCACACCTGCAACCCTCCCCCCAATACTTTAATGCTGGAGCCATGCACAGCTTCAAAAAAAGCCTTTAAACCTTTTCGAAGAGCCAATAGGGTTGTAAACAACTCTTTTTCCCTCGCGTTATGGACTATTGACACAACCGTTCTCTTTCATCGCTCAGCCTATGGAGCAGAAGTATAATTTCAACATGAAAAGAATATTAATAAAATTTTCTCCGCTCCTCACTAAACTGCTCTTCCATGTTAATGGTCCGCAGTGTTAGATTTGAACAAGTGTCAGGGCTCACAGCATCTGGAGCTCGGAAGATGCAGGGATCCCTCTATGGACAGCAAGGAAGGTGACGGGCAGGACGGCATGGGAGCAGGGGCAGAGGAGAAAAGGCTGGGAACACCTCCCGCAGCTCAGGGCCTGGCTGTACATGGCTTTGTGTGGCTTAAAATCCAGGGGGTTGATGACATTGGCAGCTGCGGCACTCTTGGCCCACGGACCTTGCTCTCCTGGTTGGTTTTCATCCTGTCTCTCGTGTTTTTTTCTACCTGGCCTCCTCCCTCCAGGACAAAAATAATTGTCTCTCCAGCTGCTCCTTGTGGTTGCCCTTGCAGTCCCCCCCAGTGGCTGGTGCCACTCATGCGTCCCTGGGTGCTGGCAGACCTGCTGGAGCCACCACGGCCCCTGTTTTCCAGCACAGCAGCCAGCCGTGGGACGCAACCTAAAACCCCACAGGAAGCTCACGCCTGTTCTCATCCCTTGCTAGCCGGGAGTCGCCTGTTTTTAGCAGCTTTCTGCACCGCAGTGGTGTGAAGGTAAAAACAGCCTCTCCCCAGCCCAGGACTGGTCCAGGATCCCACATCTCTCCAGTTATAATAGTGTGAAAATACTGATTAACTGGAGGTCCACAGCAGCAAGAGCAGCACCATCCAGGCAGCATCCAGGCAGGGAGAGAGCATCCCTGGGAGGAGGCAGAGAGCAAACACCGGTAAAGCGACCTGCAGCCTGCCCAGGATGAGGAGCAGCAGGGAAGGATGGAGACATGCTCCCTGCAGGCACACTGCAGCGAGGAAAACCAGAAAAAGTGGGTTAGCTCCTACTCTGAAGGCTCTGCAAGGCCCCCAGTGAGAGCATGAACATCCTGCCTCCCCGAGGAGCTGACACTGTGCCCAAACAAGCGCGCACAGCGTGCCTGAGCAAGCCCTCAGCATGTCTGCACAGGCGGCAGAAGTGCCCTTGCAGGTCTGGCTGCTCGCGGGGCTCTCAGCCACCTGGAGCAGACCAGTCCCCACTGGTGCCAGTGCCTCTTGTGGCAGCCCAGCCTCGAGTCAGACGAACCTTCAAGGGACCCTCCTAGCCCTTTTTCACACTCTGAGCTCTCCAAATAAACCAACTAAAATTCAAGAGCCAGGTTTTGTGAGCAGAAGAGAACAAAGGACCCTTTGGTGTAGAGAAGAATCAAGATGAGTCAGAACAAAAGTAAATGGTGTTTGCAATTCAGACTGCTGCTGCAAAGATGGTTTTCCTCCCTGGGTTTCCCCAGCCCAGCAGCGGTGCCTCCCTGCACAGAGACCAGCCCTTTCTGGGGACCGGGTCTCTCTCTCCATCACCCCCAAGGCTGGGCTGTGTGTCATCCCTGCCTGGACCAAGCAAACAGAAAGTTTTCTGCCCTGTGTCATCTCTTATAGGCTTCATAGGAATATAACATAGGAAGAGACAACTCCCTGTGAAAAGACCATAAATCACCTGTCATATCTTTGCTGCACCTCAGCACAGATTTAGCCTGATACCTGCTGGTGGCTGAGCCCCCTCACCAGCGTAAGCAGTTACCTGTGTTAGCTGCTGCTTTGAAACCACCTAATTCTCAGACATTTGCATTTCTCATGATAGCAAACTCAGCTTCTTTCTTTCCCCAGTTTGGTACTCAAACCTGCACTGATATATATTCCAAAGAGGTGAAATCAGCATTGCTGTCCCCCGTCTTCGGTTGCAGCCACTTCTTGGCATCTTCCAAGTGATGCACCGTTGGTGTGACCGTGACTGACCACCTCAGCACCTCCAGGCTCATTCCTGTCTGATGTGCAACATCAGCAACACTGGAAGTCCCAAATCTGTCCTTCAGAATCATGGAGGTGGCTTAAAAGACTTGAGTTATGGTACACTGGGTGTGATTGAAAAATACATTTAGGTTCTTTTTAATTTGATGTTTTGGTTTCTGTGCAGTTAGGAGCAGTGCTTTATGTTTTATACAACTCTGACAGCTGGAAACTTCTTTTTCATTTAAACAGAAGTGAAGCTTCTGCATCGGGGAACTGGGGTTTTAAGAAAACAGTAGATATGAAAAGCACAGGACTCTGCAATACTTTCTTTAGTAACAGCCATTTTCTGAGTACACCAAATGGTTGGGTAGCCAAAGGCCAGCTTATGAGATCTGTGTTACAAAGGCATCACCCTACTTACAAAAACACACACGTCTTTCAGAATTCCTTTCTGCGTGCCAGTTGGAAGTATCTTCTTGTAAGGAAGACACTCACCCGAATTGCTCAACAGCTCAAGATTTGATTCCCAGCTCTGCTGCAGATTTTCTCTTTGAACTCAGGAAACTGATGTTCAAACTCTCTCTGCTTCAGTTTCCCCATTTGAAAACTAAGGAAACCAGTGATGTCTCAAATGTCTAAGACTCTAAAACTGGCTTATTTTATTCAAGTTTCCAAAGAACTTACAGTACTATAAATTACAAAGCATTATTTTTCATATAAACTTTATCTTGAACCGAACTCTCCTCTTTGACTCACTGTCCTTAATTGACACTGATGTGTTCCTTCCTTCATGCCTTTAATTGCTTCAATATTTCGTAACTACAAGACTTATAAAAATTAATTAAAATGTAAATGAAATGATAGCTTGTGGGAAGATTGCAATTACCATGATTTCATCTTTTGCTGTTACATCCCATGGTACCAACAGGTCTGTGCAATAGGTATGCCAATTAATAGCAGGCGATAGAGATGTCTGCAGTCACTTACCTCTCCCTGCTACAGGTTTTTCAGTAAATGTTGTCTTGCACAATTATTATACAAGTACCTATCCTGAGTCTCCAGCTCCATCAGACTGAGAGGTGAGAGAACGAGATCTTCATTCAGCAAGAAAAGAAAAACATGCCCAAAACAATGGACAAACCTCTAAGAAACCTTACAAATTATTTTCCACATGGTAAATAGATGGCTGCTGAGATAGTTAAATGAAGCAGCATGTTTAAATTTTTATTTTGTCACCATGCCTTCACCTTGGTCTAGCTGAGAATGGATCGGCCTTTCCATTATATCTGTGTATTTAGAGCTGTCGAGTTCAACATGTCTTTAGGCTGAAATTACCAAGTATCAAAAAGAATATCAGTAATTAACCTGATTATACCAAATCTGAAAACAGAGTTGGGGGACCCATGTTTTTTCTTGCTTACCTAGAAATGGAAAATAAAACACTTCTAATAAGTGAAAAAAAATCACGAGGGCATTTCCAATCACTCTCAAATAAGTGCAGTTTATTGACAGTCATCATAAAACCCATCAGTCTTTTTGAAAAAAAGTGGTGGAAACTCGAGTTGTTTAGTGTCAGAAAGTCCCAGAGCTTGTGATCTTCACTGTCTTGACAAGCCAGAGGAACAGCCGCAGTGCTGGCAGCGTGCCTTCAGCGGGGCAATAGCCGCAGCAAAGGGGAGCGTTTTCACACAGAGCTGGCTGGAGTCAGTGCATAGGGGGTTCTGGAGCCACTCACGGAATGGGTGAAGCTGTCAGGGACTTCTGGAGACCATCTGTCCAACCCCCTGTGCAGGGCAGGGTCACCGACAGCGGGTTGCTCAGGGCCGTGCCCAGTCGGGTTTTGAATATCTCCAAGGATGGAGACACCACAATCTCCCTGAGCAACCTTTTCTGGTGTTCAGTCACAGTCAGGGCTGAGCTTAGGAGAGAGTGGGAAGAAACAGATGCCTTGTGTGCAAGACATCTTTTGATAGAAATGTATGAATACAGAGTCCTGTATTCATTAAAATGTCCTGCTTGTGGGATGTGGAGACATGGAGGTTCTGACTGCAACACGGGCACTGAAGGAAACACACTATCCTGGAGATGCAATAGTGAAACTACAGGAGGTGAAGGTATAGCTTCTGGTCATGCTGTGAAAGACTGTGGAGAATAAGGGGGCAGAATATACAACAGAGTAAAAACTGGTTGAGTCATATCGTTTTAAGGAATGATGATCTACCAGGGCTGTGTTGGGCCCCTACTGCAAACTCATCTGGTCGTGGACAAATATTGCTGTAATGATACCAGGCAGAAAGAGTCATATCAGTATGGGAGGCTTTACTGCCGCAGCAGCAGCCTGGAAAGTAAGTGCAACTGGTGATGATATTCCTGACTGTCAAGCCTCAGAAACCAATGAGTACTGCCAAAAATCAGGCTGAGTTAAACCTTGCACTGGAAATAATAATACAGAGGTCGTTCAGTTACATAAATAAAAGGAGAATAAAGACAGAGCAGTTCTGTTATGTGGTGAGAGTGTGGTAGATTAAAGGTAATTGAGGTATCTCCCCAAAACCAAGCAAATGCTTTGCTTGAGTGAGAACGTTGATGCTGAATACAACAGAGAAGGTGGGCTAGATAACAGGAATAAAGACAACGAAAAGGAAATCTTACCTAAAGTAAAAGCATAGATCTAAGATGTTGTTGTGTTAGAGTCAGCAAATGCAGTGGGAGGAATGGACAGAGAATAAGAACAAATAATCTCCACTGCAGCCTTCCGGTATGTGAAATCATTGTCCTAGTAGCAAGGCTCCTCAGGGAAGTCAGGGCAGTCACACCGGACTAGGCAAGGGTAAATGTAGCACATACATGCCAGGATGCCAGGATGGTAGTAAAAAAGGTATGAAAGGCTTTAGAACACCTTCTGAAGAAAGGAACAATTAAATATATGGATAAAATGGTATAAAAATGGAACAAAATTATTTTACTTAACATTGTGACAGACTAATCAGACCTCTTCCATTTGCGTAAGATTTTCTAGCTATACATTTCATCAGGCTGGACAGCAGCAAAATATTCTTACAGAATCACACAGAAAATACAGCAAGTGTTTACGGCAGACAGAAATCAGCAGAAGAAAAGAAAAGCCATTTTTCTTGAAATACAGTCCCTTCCAAACTGTGGCAATCCACCACAGAAACAATCCCCACTTCTAAAACTGCCTGAGAACCGACTTGTCTTTATTTATATTTCCTGTACTATTGTAGTGCAACAGCATTATTGTAGTATCCTGGATCCCACTGCCCAGGTTTGCAGGAGAATCTGAAAAGAGGAAGATGTGTCTTTATGGGCATTTATCCGAGCACTTCACAAATGAGAGGGCAAGAAGGAATGAAGCATGGATATGCTCGGTCAGTTTTTAGAGGAGGCTACAGAGGTCAGCATCAGTGATGCACCCCTTGAAAGAGAAAGGGAACCAGCTTTCCTCTTGAGGGCTATGAAGGACCTTGCAAGGGAAGCCAGGCAGGTCAGACGCAGTGGCACAGAGAAGAGGGAGGCATGGGAAGGATGCCAAGGGAGTGGCATGCTCAAAGCAATGGTGAGGACGGTGATCTCTGCAGCAGCAGCACAAATGGATCTGGACAGGGCCACAGGTCATTCATCCAGATCAAGCAGAAGGGGGCTTGCAGGGAGCAAAACAGAAAATGACGTGTCTGGGCAGGAGCTTTGGTCCTAGCATGGCTAGATGCAGCCTTTCGTGGAGATGTAACTTGAGAAGAAATCCAGAGGGTTTAGGCATGACCTGGACGCTGGGGCCAAGAGAGATCAGCAGCAAAGATGATGCCCTCACAGCCATGGCCTCTGTGGAGGCAGGATGTTAGACAGATTGCTAAAGCAACTTAACCAAGTACTTGATTAAGCTCTGGAGGACAAACAAATCTAAGCAAGCTAGGCAGTCATCTCAAGTGGCGAGAAACTGAAGAGACCTCTCAAGAACCAATGGCTGGACTGTGATTTACACCACTGTAGTAACAGCAAGATTTGGCCAAGTAGGATTAGTTACTATCATCTTTTATCTGTCTCTGTATAGAACATTTTTTGCTGTGAATTGTGAAAGCTTTGGTGCAATAAGCTTTCCCTGATTTCCTTTCTTGGTACTGGGGAAGAGGCTGAAGATGAATTACAGATAGGCTCATAAAATGCAGTAGTCAGTCTACAACAAACAGCTTGCTCAAACATCATAAAACGTGGTGTGCCTTCCCCTGCTGCACAGAGCCACCGGAGCAGTGCCAAGGCACTCTGGAGCCATTTACTCTCGTGCTACCACTGCACAGAAGAGCTCCATGTAAGAGCGCTGAAGAGTTCAACAGGACCTACCACTTGTGGTGAGGAGTTAATGTGTGAAGAGCCAATATTAGAACAAAGAGCCAACATTAGGACAAATAGTGGTTGAGAAATAAGACTGAGAACTTCTTAGGGAGCATCTATCACAGGAATACTGTGTCAACGTGAAGGATGATGGACCGCAGGAGCTACCAACAGAGCTCACCTGGGGACCAACATTTGGGGCCATGGGCTGGGTCAGGAGGTGGGTCTGTGCAAAACACCACTCACATACCCAAACATGCAGCTCTGTGCCTCGACTCTTGTAAGGCACAAAGAGAAAAGCCGCTGTATTTATACACTCCCATCTCAGCAAAACGCGGCCTTCAAAGGAGCTGACAGTGAGACAGGACAAAATCCACGAGAATGTCCCTTCCTTCTCCCGTCCTCACCCCCGCATATGAGGAGCTGCCTCCTTGCTTCCCATTTTGCAGCACAGTGAAGGCATTCCGTCCGTCAGGAGGATGGGCGTCCTTTGTTTGCTTTTTTTTAAGAGCATAGACAGGCCTTGATCCAAACCGGTGCAGATTTCAGGGAAGCTTGGGATGTAGCTTCTCAGTTCACATCCATTTTATATTTTTAACCATAAAATGTTTCTAGTTAAGATATCCTCTAAACAGCAAGCAAGGCAGGAAAAGGAAGAAAAATAATCCACAAATAGCCTCTACCTGAGCCTGAGAAAGTGTAGAGTGCATGGGGACATGGAGAAATACTCCTCAGAGACACCCTCCTCAGAAACTAGAAAGGGACCCAGCGCAGCGCAGCGCAGCCCATCCCAGCATGCTGCACTGGTGCAGACTGGGACTTCGCAAAATCTAACTTCTGTTTCGAGGTGGCAAGGGGAGCCCTCAAATCCTGCCACCCCCTACAGTCATCCTTGCGCCTCAGGCAGCACGGTGAGTGCTCCCTGCGGGGCTGTGGGTTGCACGTACAGCTGCAACCTTCAGCGCAGGGTACGCCGGCAGCTCCGGCCACACTTCCAGCAGGTCTCAGAATAAACCCTCAGTGTCTGTATGTGGGAAATCAGCATTTGTGCCATGGTGCTATCTATGTATGCCACAATTTGTCTAGTTCCTGCAGTCAAACAAGCCTATTTTTGTAGGGTTGCTGAAAACATGGCCCTTAATTACTGCTTTCGGCAGGGAGCAGGAGTATCTGCTGGATGAGATTAGCAGCCTTGTTGCTCTTGGGGAAAACATGTTGGCCGGCTGGACTCCAGTCAGCAGTCCTGCTCTATGTCATGTTTTGTGCCCTCTCCAAAAGCAATAGTGCTGGTTTTTAAATTTATAGAAGAGTTTATCCCTTGTACTTTTGTAATCAGTTCTTTCTTGGCAATTTGCATGAAACATTAAAAAAAAAAAAAGGCTTAAGATTGGCTTTTATACTGTGGTATGGTCACTGAAAACCCTTAGTGCTGCTATGGTATGAAAATTATGTATTTAGTCCTACAGAGATGGGAGAGAAAGGGAGAGTATGCCTGAGACCTGTCTCTCCATCACAGGCAGCCCCACGGGAAGCAGAACCAGACTGAGAAGATATAGCCCGTCAGAGGAACCTGGTCAGGGCAAGGAAAGGGGGAGAGAGGGGAGAATATCAACCCTTTTCAAATTGTGAATGTATTTATGCATTGCCATGTCAGAGCAGAACACCTCCCTTTCCCCAACTTTTAGTGCATGTTTTCTGAAACCCTTGGAAGCTTTTCATTGCTTTTCCTTCTTCCCTGTTGCTTCCTCTTGGCCACTAAGTGACATTACTGTTATTTTTTTTCTTAACTAGGACTCTCCTGCTTGTGTCCCTGCACAAGAATGGCTCAACACATGTCCTAGAAAAATCAGCATTTTTTTTTTCCACAGTTTTGGAGTTGTTTTCCCCCTATTCTCTAACTTCTCCAAATTGAAGTTTTGAAAGGTTAGACAGTGGAAAAAGGAAGATTTGGAAAGAATATCTAAACATTGTACTTTCCCTGGCAAGCAGATGGGGGAAAAGTTGAGGGAAGGTGATGAGAGTAGGGAGTGGAAAGGAAAAAAAAATGATTGAAAGGGGAAAAAAAAAAGATTTTCTTTTATTTTGAAAATTAACAAGTGGAGACAAAATCAATATTTTCACGTTTCCTGAAATTTCTTATGAAATTTCTTGCCAGCACTGGTGAGCTCACAGCTTCCCTGGCCAGGTCGGCGATGCCAGGGGCCAGAAGACCCCCCACACTGGGGAACAGTCTGCAGTGATCAGACAACTGTAATTAAGGGGTACAACAGTACTCAATGACTGTACTCAACTGTACTCAGCGGTCAGTCCCCCACTGTGAGACTGGAGGTATTTACTCTACGGTCCAGAAGAAGTCTTTGCAAGATCCTGCATCTTTCAGTTTCTTCATCAGTAACTTTAATAATGGGATAGAAAAGATGCTTATTATATTCACAAATAGCTTCAGCATGGGGCAGGCTGCTCCGTGCTAGATCAAACTGAATATAAAGTAGCCTCGAAAAATCAGAGAAATATTCTAAAAAAAAGGTAGGATGAAATTCAATAAGGACAAATTCAAAGTCACAACTGTAGGAAGGAACAGGCATTCATATTTATGGGAGATAAGAAGCTAGTTTGGTATCAGCTGGGTAGGAAAGGATCTGAAGGTTTTAGTGGGTCACAACTTGACTGTGAATCAACATTGCTGTTGCAAAAAAGTCAAATACTGTACTGTGACATACAAACAGGATCACTGCTGATAAGGCACATGAAGTAATTCTAGTCTGTCCAACACTGGTAAGATTTTAGCTTGAGTTACTGCATTCAATTTGGAGGCAATTTAAGAAGGTCGTGAGCTCGCTGGAAGGAGTTCAGAGGAGACAACAGCTGGGTGAGCAAGGACCCAAAAACACAACTTGCGTGGGAAGATCAGAAGAAGTGGTCTGTTCTGCCTGGAGAAAGGAGGATGAATTCAAAGGACAAAGAAAAGAAGAAATACATCTTTCCCCATTTCTACTGTGGGTAGGACAAAAATAATGGGTGTAAGTTACAGCGAGGGAGATTCAGACAAAACCCAGCAGAGCTTTGCGTCAGTGGGAGCAGCAAAGTACTGGAGCTGCTGAGCTGAGGCACGTGGGTCTCCACCTCTGGACATTTAAGAAGAGATTGGACAAGTACCTTGAGAAATGGCACAGGTATGTCACCCGAGATAACACCCTGTCAGTGCCCTTCCACCCAGTTTCCTGTGATTTTTATGACAGGTGTCATAACAGTTCAGCAAGTGATGATTTTTAAAAATAGCTCCTGAAAGGCTTGGAGCTTCCCAAAGATGCCCAAACCTCTCTTTCTGCAAGCTTTTCCCACTGCCTCCTATTTCCACTGGCTTCAGTGAAACGAGGGCTTCCCGGCTGCGGCTCTTGGACCACATCAATGACTGCTCACAGTCAAACATTGAATTTACCTCCCAGCCACACTTGGAGGCTCTGGAGTGAACAGCTATTTTTAAAGCCACCATCCTGCCACATTGGAACATTTGCTCGGCAGTAGAGAGTGTGCTTGAAGAAATAATGACTGCCTTTTTATCCAAAGACTATTATAGCTAATATTTAAAGTTCACTAAAAAATATGTTTCTGTATATTTGTATGGAAGGTATATTTAAGGCAAACCTCCCTCAAACTCTACTCAATAAGCAAAGAGCACACAGCAATACTCCACTCTCGACATTTTATAAACCCCTCTGATGTTCTTTTCTTCCTTTAACAATGGGACCAATTTTCCCTTTCCTGGCTGCCAACCTGCCCTCACTTTTTCTTTTAGCACCTCTTGAAATTACCTTGACCTCACCTTTAAGCACATTCTTCTCCAGGACACTGAGCTCAGACGGGGTGGGAGGTGTTACTGATGGAGAAATGAAAGATCAGACATTAGCATAATGGTAAGAATATTATCAGCACTCACCGTTTTCTCTAATGAGAATCCAGCAACCCCTTGGGGCCACCATTAATATTGATCATGGGCCTCACCTCTGCCTTGTCACTTCCCAGGGCCGCAAATCTCTGATGCTTTCTGGCCATCGTTCTCCATGAAGGACTGACTGACTGACTGCTGTACGGGCACCTGTGTTTGGGAGGGGAAAGCGAGTGGACCAGGATCAATCTAAGCCCCTTCCCAGACATCATCTTCGTGACACAGCTCAGTCTCTTGCTGTTTTACTGCTGACCTGACAGAGACAGATGTTGACTGCTGCTGCCACACGCTCATCCTCATCAAACCAGAGGTAGCCACCTCTCACAGCTGGAAAATAAGCAGTCTTCTCACTTAGAGGTTTAAACACCACCAGGAAAAGAAATATGAGCCTCTCCCTGATAAAAATAGAAAAGTCATCTACCAAGAGGAGCCCAAAACTGTGAGTGTGTCTGTGCTGGAGGAGTTGCATTCCCAATTCACAGGCATGGTGCCAGCACAGATGTCCAGCTATGGCTGTCTCACTTCAGGCCAGGTCTGCCACAGGTTTGTCACGGCCCAGGGGCACCTGGGTGATGGACCAGGTGATGGGCTTTGAGACCAGGAGCAAAAAGCCATGCTCTACCTGTAACTGCTGCAGTAAAGCATTGCAATGAGGTCATCTGCTCATCAGTAAGCCCCACCGCATCTAAAAAAAAATTTGGCTTCTAAAAAAAATGGCATAGCCCTGTAGCTGGAGAAAGACTTCTCCTTCACCATCCCTATGAATGAAACCCTCTATTTATCTCTCTGACACCAAGTACCATTGATGCAACCCCATCAGCACAGCTCAGTCCTGCTCCAGCAAAGGCTTCCCTCTGGGGCAACCGTCTCCACTGGCTCCATAGCTCCTGGCCTGACTTTTGGGCCATGCCCGTACTTGAAAGGCAAATCAGATTCAAGTAGGGTGTTAATTGTAAGTGCAATCCCCATTCTTAAATATCTCAACTCATCTAAAGTATGTTACGCTAAAACAGAAAAGGGCATTCAACCTAGAATAAAATGGAACATGCATAAAACCAGATAGCTACTATGGAAAAAACTAGTCCTGAGTTACTCCAAACAGACAAGCCTTGAACATGCCAGCGAGCTCAGAAAATGGCACATTTGTGAGGTGTTGGCCAGAAAGGAGATCCAGCCTGTGTTCACTAGACTGAAGAATCTTTGTAGGCCTGGAGGAGAAAGGTTCTGCACCCTGTTAGCAAGCAGTCAATGCACTTTTGAGGGCACTCTCCTGAAGGTAATTAGCAACTCCCACCTTCCCAAGGCTCAGATAAATAGATTATCCAATTTTTTTAACACCCTGGCCCTTCTGGAGAATAACCTAGGGGCACTGTCTACAGATAAGTCCTACAGCTTGTTCACGATGGGGTGCTCTCTCACCACCAAACACAGCAAAACATTAATTGAACATGCTAATGAAGCCCTACATGCACCTTTTGCCATAGGTGACTCACCCTCCATGGTGAGAGCCCCATGCATTGCCCCAGGGCCTGGCAGCCGCTCCTTCCCGCCCACTGCAGCGCAGGTCGTGGCTCCAAGCCACCATCCTACCCTTGCATTGTGCAAGTTTTTCACATGCCACAACTGATTCTCACATGGTGGCAGGATGAGCAGCCCTAGGGGAAGGTGCTCATCCTCACACAACTCCTCCCGCGCCCTGAGGCAGTGGGCCAGGCTCCCCTTTCTCCAGCGCAAATCTGCACCGCTTTGGCGGCAAGCTTGTTCACATCAGCATCCCGGGCTCTTGAAACCCAATGGCTTGTGTGTGAAGCTGTGGTCCTTCCGTGACGTTGTAGATCCCTGTGTCCTCGTTACTGCTTTCTCACCCAGCACTACCAACTTTTTTTGGTCTTTTTTGCAAGCTAGAACAGCTAGGTTGCAGTTTCTATCCCATCTGCCTCCCAGAACTTAGAGTACTTGAATAAACACCCAGGATCCTGGTAAAGCGTAATATGCCATCACACCAAGGACAAAACAACTAACACTCCTCCAAGCACCAGCACCCTCTTCTACAGCGAGCTTTACCACAGAGGTGATGTGCATAAGACCTGGCAGTGAGCTATGGCCAGACCTCTCCTGTCCCACCTGCCCATGTGGCTGCCTCCATTTCTGGAAGACCTTTTTTCAGTATGAGCCAAGCCAGCTCCAGAGGGTCCATATTTTTGCTCCCAGGCGTGAAGTGCTGGCAGTTTGCACAACCACCGGCAGTGTGGTCTGAGCTGGGCCATGAAGCTACTCCATGCCCAGCTTTATAGAAGAAGATGGGAAGAAGTGAGGAGGGAAGACAGACCTAGAAAGCCAGACAAGAATTTTGACAGCTGCACGGTCACTATACCATGCACTCAGCTCTCATAAGGTACTCAGGATGCACCATAAACACAGCCTGACCTGTACCGAGTCAGTAGTCTCACAAACACGGAGAAGGCAGAAGACCTGGAGAGACCCAGCAGATCTACACACGATGTGTGGTGTGGGGTAATGTTACACTGTGGGTGACAGCAGGGACATGTTATGGGGAGATCTGAGCAATGAGACTTCTGTGGCTTGATGAATCGTCTCTCTTTCCAGTAGACAGAGGCAACACCCCCCTCCAGAGAGCTCAGATTAGGGCTGTGCAAATAGCTGAGTTTTCTTGGCTTTGTTCCCAAATCAAAATATTTTAAGAAATCAGAATCAGAGCAACCTGAAATATTTTTTGTTATTCTTTTGGGCTATGTAGACTGGTTTGAGCCACCCATCCCTCTCCTTCTCTCCAGTGATACTGCAGAAATATTTGCCTATGGATGCATTTATTTTGGGACATTTGAAGAAAAAGAAAAGAGAAAAAAAGGGCTGTCTTCTCCCCTGCTGCAAATAACTGCGGGAGCCTTCCTTCCCTGAGCTCTTCATGGCAAGTGGCTGGTGTCTTGGGGCTCTTGGCCACATCGATTTTACCACCGTGCAGACCAGGGTCAGGAACCCTAGAGCCAGAGCTAAACTCACAAGCACATAGAAGGTAGCGGTAACCTCGCAGGGAGTCCAGAGAAATGGAGAAATCAAGACTGTGCCCAGGCTTAAAAGGAGGCTCTAGTCTCGCTAATCCAAAGACTGATAGGGTTTGTACTGACTTGACCCAGGAGTTGTTGCAGGGTGATTATATAGGACTACTGGTGTGAAGAGGTCAGAATTGGGCCACCTGAGGAAGAGAGCTTGTCAGTACTGGGCAGGAAACCAAAATTCTGCCTTGTAACAAATGACATATTTATAAATAACAAGAACGGACCAGATTTCAGTCAAAACCTTGAGTCAGATTTTTAAGAAAAAAATTTATAGGGCATTCATTTTGATATTAAAAACAAATTTGAGAACAACGCTTTTCTGAACCATTCTGCATCCTCAGCAATTCCATCCCAGTAATATCAGTTAGGTTGTCAAAATACTGTCATTAAAAAAAGTATTCCTGCATAAAAATTATTTTTTCTGGTGGGAAATCATCTATTGGTATTTTTTCAGCTTGGTGTATTGCTGAATTATTTGCTGTTCTATATGATGAATGTACAGAACAATTGGGAACCCATGACAAATGCATGCATATGACCTAGTCAACAGGAAAATATTACTAGGAAGAGGGAAAACCGGGTACAAATTTCATTTGTATTTTCATGAGTTGTAGTTATTTTTATGGAGTAATAAGATGCTGACAACCTCATCTATTTTACATTATTAAAACAAAACTCGGTCTTTCAGAAAGCACCCTTTAACTGGCATGCACTAAAAGTTGTTTTAGGCTACTCCTTTAAAACATAATTGAGTTTTCACTTCCTCTGAAGGTCTGCAAGTATCTTCAGCATGGGAGAAACCAAGCTGGTAACCAACTGCACCGAGGAAGCAGTGAAGCACACCGCACCCACTGCGGCTATGTGCAAAAAACAGACTGAAAAATAGGAAAACCCTCCTATTCCGAAATGACGCCTCAGTTCTAGTCATGCTGAAGGCTGAAACAAGAAATATAAACATTGACCTCTTTCATAAAGCTCTTTGAGGTCTCTCAAAGAGGAAAAAAGCTCTATAGAAGCTATTTACATTGTTTTCAGAGAAGTGTGATTTCTACTTTGTCAGCAGGCCCTTATGCTCTCAGAAAGGGCTTGCTTCAGTTGGAGCTTTACAGCCCTGTCACTTAAGAGTTGAAAAGGGACAGTTTCTTCCCTTCTCACCATTCAAGTAATGGCAATGGATGCTTAAGACTAGGGGGACAAAATGTTTTTTCTTCCCAAAAACATCATATTCTGGTGCGGGAGAATGGTGTGGGGAGCACAAACAGCTTCATGCATTCCCCTAAAGCAGCATTTATGGTCCCTTTGCATTGGTCCCATTTATGGACCCCTTGGGGCCCTTTTTAATTGCACACCCATCACCTCTTCTTCTCCCAGACATTGCTGTTCCCCTTGGACAGTTTGAATGGTCCATGTACCTTCTCCCTGAGCCCCAAAACTCCTTCCTGGCCCCGACCTGCCTCACCTGGAACCCACACCCACACCCTGCCTGGAACTGTCTTATCGCTTGCTGTGTCTGGGAACATTGATGGACCCCACAACCAGCTCCCGCTCTGCCCGTGCCTTCGGTCCCCTGGGGACAGCGCCATCTGGGAGGGCACATCCCACCTCGGGCCATCTCAGCTGCCGGCTCTGCTCCCCTTGCGGGCATCCTGGCTCTGGCTGCTCGCTGACACGAGGAGCACATTATGAATGCCTTTATATCAGGATCCTACCATACACAGCACCAGCGCAGTCTGAATTACAGATAATTTCAAATTGCAGAGGGAAGAAAAATATTTAGCAAAATTATGTAACCAAAGTTCAAAAATAGCCTGTTGCCATCTGGTTGTGCTATTTTGAAGACCAAAAAACCCTCAGGTCTTTTTAAAGCTAACTATACTGTTTGCAAACTCAGCCAAATTTTTTACGAAATCTCGAATTTCACATGCTTGGTTTACCTCTGGAGTTTTTTGAACCAGCTTTGCCTGCATACAAGCCATACCGCCTTACAGCTCCATTCCATGTCTGCAATGCATATTTTAAAAGCCCTGTCACATTCCTGTAAAAGCAGGTGCACAATGTCAGGAGACAAGAAAAAAATATAAAATAAAATAAAATAAAATAAAATAAAATAAAATAAGCTCAATCACTATGGATTAATCCCCAACCCACTGTCCTGCCTTCACTGGGGCTGCACTGGATAAGGGCAGGGGCACCAGGAGACAGCTATTTTAACAGCCTGAGCTGCAATGGAAACATCATCCCCTGGCTGTTATGTTTGCTAAAGCAACTGGCAACTGCAGAGAGCCTGAAACAGTGCCCAGACATGATCTTCCCCATTAAGCAGAGGATAACTTCATGCCATTTGCACCAGCTGAAACGTCAGCATGGAAGGGAGCATTGCCCTGAAATCCCTCCAGGCCAGCAGCTCATCACCACAGGAGCCAAGCACCCAGCAGTGTAACGAGGTCATCCAGCCTAGATCAGCCACACATCACCACTTCTTAGGTCTAGTATTCAAATATCCCTACTGACTACTAACTTTACCAACAAATCCTAAGAAACCACTTTCCTACAACTGCAATCGAATCTCAAAAGTTCTGCATCAGTGAGAGCGACTTGTATGGAAACCTTTAGCATCCAATATTAGTTATGTATCATTCTCCAGTATATAGAAAAAAATAAAGCAATGCTTTCAAATGGATCCTTGTGTAATCTAGCCTGAACCTGACCCCTGCAGCAGGGATGAGGGGCAGCACCTACCTGCTCTGCTCTCGGACTTGCCACCGCAGCACTGAGCTAATGACTTCCACAGCCAACGTACCAGGGAAAGACTGTTTCCCTTCAGCAGTTTTATGTGTACTGCCTTTCAGCCTCATTACATGAGGTTAATTATTTCTGACTTGCTTCCTCTGTACAGTTTGGCAATATGCACCTATTGCCTGCCCTGATGCTTTGCAGTCCCGACCCCTTTTCACACTTGCCTTCCGAGATAGGGACACAGGCCAGTCTCCCAGCATAGACCTTTGTCGCCTCTGGAGACATCATCTATCTCCATTGATGCTCACAGGTGCCCAAACCTGGAGGGAAACCTGGCCTGAAGCAAAGCCTGGAACCACCCCATTTATCTCCAGAAGCCCGGTTGAGGTGCTCCTGCAGGAAGCATGGTCATGGAGCTGCACGCCCAGTTATATGTAAACGCTGAAAGCAAGTTATTTAATAGCATTATTATAGTCTTATTCTCTTGGAGTGAACTATTAGCTAATAGTCAGGACTTCATAGGGTTGTTTCTTCACTGGAAAAAATGAGAATCAAATTAAGATGTGTCCCAGGTGCAAATCTGTTTATTTACGGTGACTGAGTACAAAGCCTAGTTTTGTCAAGTGTGGAAGAACAAAAAAAGACGACAACAACAACAAAAAGAGCAGTTTTCTTGCTCCCATTTGCTAAAGGTGCCATTTTCCATGGCAGATTATAACTGTCTAAATGAAGGCTGCTGCCACCCTGCCTCCTGCCATCCTCAGTCCCTGGCTATGGAGGGCTGCCCCCCTTGTCTAGGGGATGTAGGATCTGATCAGACTGCCAGGGGCTTCGTGAAGGAGTTGGAAAGGATGCCAGGATGGATGACAGGATGCCGTAGAACTATCAGCTTCAGCTGTGCAAAGCTGCATGCCATTAGCAGATCTGGCTTTCCAACGAGCTCTATCCCTGATGGATAGCAGAAGTATTTCTTCTGCTTTCTTTCTCAACTGCACGAGGCTATGACTAATTAATCCCTCTGACCTGGTGATTACAATCCCAAAGAAAAGCCCTGCCATTCACTGCTCCCCTGGATGAGGCTCCCACTGGCCTGGGCTTGACTTACGAGGCTGTGCTTGCTGGTCATGTTGGCCATTGAGTGATAGCGCCTGGCCATGCCAGGCTCTCGGAGGGGAAAGAGGTGCTCAGCACATCCGTCACCACTACCAGCCTGTGGATAAAGATCAAAGATGCACAGGTGTTTTTTCAGCCTCATTTTCCACGTCTCCTCGGCAGTCTAACACCCTGCTCGCTGCACCTCCTCATTACTGCTCAGGGAGCTGGAGCCGGCTATCCACAGCAATACGCTGGTTTGTTTTCTCCTTGGGCTGTCACAGTTAATTGGAAAACCCAATAAAGTATAAGCACTTCAAACTAATCTTCCAAAGAGCCATTAGTTAGCCTCTGTCAACACTGAATTTCATCTGAGTCTTATTCGGTCCCTCAGTAACCTAGGCGCAGAGCTTTGCCAGCTCCATCCTTGCCCTCCCTTGAAGGTGACTCATCAAGGTGACGAACATGAGCCCGTGCGATACCCACTGTCCTGCCCCTGTCATCCCAAGCACCAGCCACTTGTCCAGGCAGTGTGCCGTGCCTTGCCGCCCTCTCATCCCGGCCATCCCAGGGGCAGGGCTGCTTGCCTGTCTCGTTAGCCTCTGGGACAGAGGCTCTTTAGTCAGAGCGGGTCAGAAAAACATTATTCAATGAATTATAAGTTTGATATATTGTGCTGCTCCGAACGAAAACATGCTGAGTTCAAGTCAACAGTTCCAACTGAAAAAAAGTACTTTTAAAAAAATAACAAAGCTTTATATCAGCATTTCTGACAAAAAGCATCTAAATGGCATTTTTAGTTTGAAACTGACTTTTTTTTTTTGAAAAGAGAAAGTCAACAGGTGAAGAACCACATGGGCAGACAAAAGTTTCCCTCCCTCCATCCGTCTCTGTATCGCGCAGTCTTTGCAGTACATCACCCTACAGGAGAGAGAGGGGAGAATCTGAGTTACCCATTTAAAAAATATAATAAAAAAAAATCAAAAACTGACAAGGCACTGACGTGCTCATGAAACACCATCTTCCCAGCAAATGCTCCACTGCCAGTTGTTGCTATTAAAAGTTTGTGAAGGAGTTTCTCCTTCAGCCCAGGACAGAATTTCCCATCAAAACCAGACAGCTCTGTGACAAACCCACATTCAAGCTGCTGTGCTCCTGAACAGCTGCGTGCATTGCTTCCCCCTCTGTAAGGCACCATCATCCCTTCCGCTTGTAATTAGGATAGATGAGTGGCAGTTAACAGTGCAGAGGTTAATGGCAATTCAATTCACAGTACACCACGGGCAGCAGAATGGCACGTGGATGGATGTAGGCATGCACTCATCTGTCACCTCCTCCACCAAGCAGCCCGCTCCCAGTGAAGGTGTACGCCATCTTCCCTTAACCGCGCTGAGCACGTTGGGTTAGGCACTGAGCAGGATGCCCCAGCCAGAGCTATGCCTGCCCTGCACCCTCTCAGAGCTGAGCGGCAGGGGACCCTCTCTCTCTTAACCAGCTATACAAGGCAACCCTTCTCCTACCTTTGAGACCCTAGTTTGGTGCCTAATATCAGGCAGGATTACCCCAGGCCATACATGAGGCTCCATGCCCTATCTTTCCCCCCATTCCCCGCTCTGCCTTCCCCCGGCAGGTAGGACAGATCAGGAAACCCAGGCACACAAGGGCTGGATGCAGCATCCGAAGAGCAGCTGCACCAGCACCAAACACAGAGGAAACACAATCTCACCACTCCCACTTGCTCTCTGCTTTATGCACCGGAGAATTGCGTTAGCTGTCTGTCGTCAGCACAGCACAGCACGCACCTGCACCCCCTCATCTTATTGTCCATCATGACCTTCCCCTCTGTCTCTCCAGCAGCTTTCACAAGCGCTGGACTCCCTGAAACCCCCTCCCATGCGGTAAGCCTGGCCCCCAGTCTTTGATTCCGGATGAAGGTTCCTATATTTGGCTGTTCTGACATAAACAAACTATTTTCTTTAACCTAATTTACCAAGAGGCTCCACTCAGCATCAGGGTCATCTTCATGGGTTACCACTCTCCCAGCATCTACACCTGCAAGCTGTCAAGGTTTTCTTTGCAAGCTAGAGAGAAAGTTAAATAGGACAGGGCAAAGCTCCAGTTCTGGAGAACTGCCCTCCTAATGTAGTTACCAGCATGATTTCCAGAGAACAGTCAAGTCAGAAAGGCGGCAGCCACCACCTACTGTGTAACATCCAACCTGCAAATGGGAGCTTCAGAGAAAGCATCTCTGCAGAGATCTCCAGAGAGTCTTCATGATGAGGAAGAAGGGTCCTACCACTGTCATAAGCTGTCAGTGACTGGGGGATTTTTTACCCGTGCTTCCTAAAGTAATAAAATTTCTGGAAGGATCTGTGTGTTCAGCCTGCAAGCCCTAGAGTGGCATCTGAGTTGTCCTGGGACAGGTTTGGGAGATGTGGGATGTTTGGTAGGTTGCATTACTGCTCGTGGAAAGATTGCAGAAGAAGTCAGGCTTGAAGCAGGTTTCACATAGTAGGACCATGGGATTCCAAGGGGTGTTTGGGGAGAAAAGGGGGAGACCAGGAGATGCTGACGTTTCATTTTCTAGCAGTAGAAGCACTGCTAATTAGACACATGCTCAATTCAAAGATGGACCAGGACTCTGCACTCCCTTGCTTACCACATGCTGAAGCTTTCATTTTACTTTGCAGCATTCGATGAGGGTCTCTCATGGCAGTTTGATGCATTCACGCCACTTTGTTAAGAGTTAACTGGAAGCGTTTGTATTTCTTGACCATCAGTCAAACTATGGTTGCAGTGGCCCTGTGAGGGAAGAGTAGCAAGACAAAGAGATTGGAAAGCCAATCCATAGGTGTGCATCCTAGGTTTCTCATGCAAGAAAGCCTCCTGTGACATCCTTCAAGATGTTTAGATACTGAAAACCAGGAAGAGGTGAGCCCATCTCCCACACAAAACAGCTTTGTGTTGTCCAAGAACGTCCCTGCAGCCTCAGCTGAGCAGGGACCAGTTGTGCAGCATGAGCGGGATGCCAGAGCTGCTGCTTATCTGTGCTGGTAAAGGTTGGAAAGAGGTAGCAGCCTTCCTGGAAACTGTGGTCTTGTAGGTAAAGAAACTTGTGGAAAAAAGAGCTTTTGGAGGTCTTCTCTGCCATCTTGGAACTGACATTGCCTACACGTCAATTGGAACAGGATTTAACTTCTCATGCATGGTAGGAAGAAAGAAAGCCTGGCTGCTGTTAGTGATTAGGAGACTGCAGTGAAGTTTCCCAACTGATCAGCAAGTTTTAGGGAAAAGAGTTTCTAGACAGGAAAGAGAAACAAAATAGGCTCTTAAAAAAAAAAAGTACTCCAGTTTCCTGCCACTGGCTCTGGCGTGGCATGTTCAGGCTGCTGCCCTGCAGACTGCTCGGTGGCCCTGGCACAGGCATCACTCCACACCAGCCAGGATCTAATTGCACAGGGCTCGTTCAATTGTCCCAACTGAGACCTCACCCATGGGCTGGCCGGGAGCCCTGGCTAGGAGCCTCCTCTGTTTCTTTTCTTTCATGCGAACTTTGCCCACAGTGGAGTGAGGAGGCCAGTTCCCAAGGCTTGGGCACAGCCCATTTCACCCCAGTACAGCCTCTCCCCAATGCTGGCAGGTGACTGTGGGGCAGATGCTCTCTGCCTGCCACCTCCTGGGCAAGCCTGTGGGAAGCCTGGCCATGCTCTGCTTTGGAGAAAAGCCTCCACACCCACAAATTGCATGAGAAACTGTTAACGGCGGCAGAAACGATGACTATGAGGGATACCCAGAGTCTTCACTGTCAGCTGGTGGCATTGCTGCAGAGTTCGTCCCAAGCTGTCGAAGACAGAATCTCATTTGCTGCCAAATGCTCAGGAGCCTGGGAAAGTCCCTGCTTTGGTGCCCACCCTGTAGAACAGGGTCACATTGGAGATAGCCTTGATATCGCTCCCGCCAGAGAGTCATAGCAAGGCTGGTGGGTAGAGCATGTAACAGAGTGCCTTGGTTGCCTCTGCGAGAGTACATGTTCAGGAAATATGGGAAGGGAAACAAATTGGACTTGTGCCCTGTTCTGATTCTTTGTGTATGAGAGGCTGGAAGTGTTTTGTTTTCTGCTTTTTCTTACATAAAAAAAATATCAAACATCAAGTTGTGTTTTGGCAGAGGTCTCCTCGGAAGATCTAGAGAAGTGGAGTGGGAGGTTTTGCAGTTTCTAGTGAAAGGGGGAGAGGAGGAGGTGTTGAACTGCAAAGGTTTTCTCTTCCAACTGTTGGTTAGGAGTGGAGTTAGATAAATGTTAGCTAAATACAGACTGCTTAAAACATTTTGTAGGAAAAGCAATTCTACTCGAAATTCGTCAGCTTTTGCTTGCACTGTCATAATACTATTAGTTCTCCAGTGAAGAAAAAACAAACAGGGTAGACAAGACCTGAATTGCTAATGTAAAAACAAGAAACAAAACTATTTTTTGTACCATCCTCACATAACAAAGCAGTTGACTGAGTGCCCATTTCTCAGCTTTGCATATTCTTTGCTACTTCTTCCTCTTACTATAAGTGTAAGAGAAAGGAGTACATGGGACTTATACTTTACTTAATTGCAGTGCAAGATGCCTCACCCTCTTCGTACTCCCAGTGCAGAGGACCAAGGGGATTGCTGACCATGGCAGTGACAGGGGTCTAGGAGATACAAGCATACAGGCCAGGCAAAACTGGTTTCTCGGGTCTAGAAATGGAGATGAGGATTGGAGCCTCTAGATGGAGGACAAAGCTGGCAACTCAGCCTGTCAGAAGATATTTCTCAGGTGGAGGAAAGAGCATGCCAGTGGCTATGTATGAGCCTTGGACCAGTTAGTGGTCCTCTACTGATCGGTCCTAACCAAACTGTCTTGGCCAGAAGTAAGGACCTCAAAGAGCAAGCCTGGAGCAATAGACTTATTACAGATAGGTTTCCAGAATGTACCTACAGAGACGCCAGGTGGAAAAATCAGCTCAAGTCATAGGCAAGATGACGAGAGCAATGATCTGCTCAGCATGAGTGAGTGCAGACAGCCAGGAGCAGGTTGCAGCAAACTGAAGAACAAGAAAGCGATGAACCTCTGAGGCACCCCGGCTGGAGGAAGAGGGGACACTGCCCTGCCTCTGAGCAACACTGTGCAAAAAAAGACCAGCAATAGGTGCAAGACTCCTGACATGGATTATGCTGTTGAAAATCATCTAGCACTACCCCTAAACAAGAAGGATGCAGTGAAGAAGATAGAGACAAGTGCTATCATGTCATCAAAGTCTTTGTTACAGCAAGGTTATAATACCAAACCTCTCACGGACCAGGTGACTGTGCAAGTAAGGATAGATAAGGATGAAATAAGCAACATCAATGGGCCACAGGGAACTGTTTCATACGTTAGAAATAAAGACAGGAACTTTGCCAACAAATCACTGGCAACTTCTAACTTGTCTCCCCAAGAAAAATTAAAAGTGAAACATGTATTACCAGGTAAATTTTCTCGTAATTATAAAGAGCTTGTGTGAGCATACAAGGCAGCTCTGGACAATATTGCCAGGACTCCCCACACCCCAAGTAATTTTATAAAAAGCAAACAAATAAAACTTCTAAGGCATACAAGAGAACTTGAACTTCAGCCCTCAAACAACTTATCCACATGGGATCCAGTTATCAATAATGTATGCCAGGCACACACATGTGAATATTGCAGAGTTTTGTGATTTCCTGAGGATAGGAGGTAAGAGGAAAAAATTACGTCAAAATACCATAGAAGTCCTCATGAAAATAAACAGGCTGCTCTGAATGTCCTCACTATTAATAGATAGGAGAAGAACACTAATGAAAAATATGTTCCAAACTGAACCTGCAAAAGATCAACTAGAGAAAAGAGCTAAATATTATTGACAGGTTTGCCCAGGAGCGTGAGGTGGCAAGCACAAAAAGGTACGTGAGATCCCTTCCAAACCTCGGAGACCTACAAGTGAACCAGTTGCAACTAGAGTGACTCAATCAAAACCGACATGGCAATATTCTCTCTAGCTATGAAGGACAAAGAAAACATCAAGTAGACTTTTTTATTCATCATGTGGAATAGATATTACTTGAAACAAAATTCACCTTTATCAGCATAAAGGTAGAATTTTATATTAATCACAAGCAAATATCACCTTAGAGGATTTCAAAGTGATTGCCAACAAAGCAAAGACTCACAGAGCAATGCACCAGGATAAAATTCCTGCCATTTTGTTCCCGCAGCTCTGTAAAGAAAGCTTCAAAACAAAGCTCCATCTTCTCAGCTGAGCCTGGGAAAGGAATCTACCCCTAAGGATGGGAAAAAAAGATGTTCAAAATTTCCTCAGCAGAGAGATTTAAACTACTGTAACAATCGGGATGGAAACATGCTGTTGCCTGTTCCAAGGCAATTCTTTTTGCATAACAGCACTAAGCAGAGCCCACAACACTGTCAAGAATAGGCTTCCAATGCAACTTGGGTTTTGTCCTATTCTGGCACTGCCCATATTTTCCACATCATTTAAAAAAATAGAAGAATAGCAGCTATCGTGTCCATATTATATTGCCGTTCAGAAAGTCTTTGACAGGACAGATGGAGACTTTCCATGGCAGATACTCTCCAACACCAGAGCAGTCGCAGTCACACTGGGCACACTGAAGGTCCATCTAGCCCTACATCCTGGCTCCAACAGCAGATGTTCAGGGAAAGAACATAGGTATGGAGCACACACATAGTGATTTTACTTTTCCCCTCCCCCCAGGTGTACTTTCCACATTCCTCACCCCAAATATCTGTGGCTCAAAGTCTTACTGAGCCAGGAGACCATCATTGTATTTAATTGCCTTCAATGGATTTTCATCTTCCATTACTATCTACTCACTTTGTGAGCTCTCTTAAAATTCTGTCATGTACAGCATCTCCTGGCAATGCAATTCACAGCTGAACCACGTGGTGTAGAAAAAACCTAATCTCTATTATGTTTTGAGCCAACCTCCTGATAATTACACTTGATGATCCTTATTTCTTGTATTAACAGAAAAAGCGTATGATCATCCCATATTCAACTCTTCCATTGCCTCTCATGATTTCATAGACCTCTCTTAACATTTCCTCCATTTCTCTCTTTCAGGCTGAAGATTTGTGGTCTGCTAGAAATCTTTATTACCTAAATCTAGAGAAATCATCCAGACACCAAATGTGATCTCCATTCATGAGTTAAGAAATGCTCAGTGCTACCACTGAGTAACAAAATCAAATGTTTCTCCTTCCTTGAGCTGAAACCAATACTCACTTCTCTGAAAAAAATGGCCTTTTTCAGGGCAACTATGGTTCCAGGTTTGGACAGCATGGTTGGCAATCTGTGCTTATCTAAGAACAGTTATCTCCTCAGTGACAAACAGGATGCAACAGCATACAGCCAGCCTAGTTTCAACCAGCTAGCAGCAAAGGAATCTTGAAATCAGAGGGAAAAAAGTCAGTATGTCCTCATACCATCTCCTAGAAACAGGATCCTTGAGACTTTCTGATGCATTTACTTACCTAGGCAGCAGTTTTCCTAAATCTGGTGGCTTCATCCACAGTGGATAGCACTTTTTTTTGCAAGATCGGCAGTGTAATTCCAGCACCCTCAGCACCAAGCTCTTTAGCAATAGTGCACTAAGCATAGGTCAAAGTCTTAGAAGAGAGGTAGGCCCGGCCAATAGCAGTTAAATAGCTTTTATCGTGAGTGCCTGCAGCAGATGTTCAGAATAAAATGGCCAGACATAATGAAAACTGCTGAGATCTTATAGTGCACAAGTCTACCCACAGCTGTACAAACAGCACAGGAGAGAATTGTCTTGGGTATGTCCTACAAAAGCTGGGCAACAGGGTCTCTAAACAAACTCTGTTATAGGCAAACCCCAAATGAACACCAGCCTAGTGTGATCCCTGAAAAACAAAAACAACTACAGCAGTGATTTTATAAGGTAACAGTTTGAGAAAATTAAAAACATTTGTCCATTATGGGGCTGTCTGACAGGGACAAGCTCTGCCTCCCACACCTGGCAGGTGAGATGTGCGTCACGATGACCAGAGGTTGGACTGGAGCTTACCAGGAGCATCAGAACCAAACAGATCTCAAGTATCATGACCCCTGCAGTATGAGCAAGGACCTTACACACTGCCTGATCTTTCTGGCTTGCTATAACCTCCTTATTATAGCTTTTGGGCTTTGTGATGCCCCAGGCCTGAGTCCCATCTCATGACACACAGCATTAGTGATACTGTAGTAAAAAGGGTCTCAGCTGTTCATACAGCTGACCCATGTAGTCAAAAGGCCTAATTTTATTTTAAAAAAAATGCATTAAATGTAATCTTAAAGAACCACCTTTTTGCCTTTGAATTGGTGCATTGATGTTACTTTGACTTTTGCCTCATGGTATAACATTACCCTTCTGAAAGAAAAGGGAACCAAGTTTTAAAACGTTTTCTATTGGAGGCTTACATAACTTCACAAGATAACATTGCTAGACAACTTCATGTAATAGTTTACAGACTTGTAAGCTTTTTAATAGCAATCCAAAATTATTGTCTCCTAATATCACCTGACTTTGGAGGAGCCTTGCCAGTTTCCATCAGCCAGGAAATCTGTTCCTTGGGCTCATTCACAGAACATTTTGAGCATCTCTGGCAAAACATTGGCTTGAGCAAGAGAGGAAGAAGTTACTCTGAAATAAACTCAAAAGTAAGTGTATAGACAGCAGTAAGCAAAATTCCAGAGTAATTTCATTTTCATGGGGATGCACAGGCACCAAAATGTCCACAACATGACATTTCAGCATCCTCATGCCCCTGACACAAAGCAAAATAGAAGCAAAAAACAAGTTGTGTTGTTGGTTGGGTTTTTGGTTTTGGTTGTTTTTTTTTTTTCTCCACTGAGGGATAAGACCTTCCTTTAAAATAAGCACATAGAGCACTTGATGTGGGGCTTCTTCCTAGCAGCCATGCAGAGGCAGAAACCTACTGTGGTCACACCTCTGCTGTTGCTTTTACAGGTAGTTGGTAGAGAGGGAAATAATTGCCTGAGACTCTAGAGCAAAAGCTGCTTGAAGGCAGACCTTAAAGCCCAGTTGCGGAAGCTTGGGGCTCCTTACACAGTCTGACATGAAGGACCCAGCAGACCCACAAGAGAGACAGCAAAGGCCCTCTTCACAGCAGCTGTCTCTCCACACAAGCGCATCTACAGCAACCTGCCAATTAGGGGATGCAGCTCAGGCCCCGCCAGCTCCAAAACACTTCAGTGCTTCAGGTACTGCAGTTCCAGAAGGGCCAGCCCCAAGGGGTGCAAACACCATAGAAAATCAGCAGATTAAAGAATAAAAGCGGGCTTCCAGTGGTCTTGCCTAACAACTTCAGGTTACCACAGGGAAGATGTTTCCCATGCCAGAGAGTGTCCTGCTGGAGCACTGCACCAGCACAACAACGTGCAGACCCAATCCCAGCTCAGGCAAGACTCATCTTCTCACTCCAAAGCCCTCTGCTCCGGCTACCTTCTGACACAGGAGTTTTTAGCAGCTTTGTACACTCGCACACGCACACACTCAGCTTCAGTTGTCCTTCCCTCCAGCTTCCCCTGCCCCTCCAGAGGGTCAGAGGAGCACCACCCACCAAGGAACAGGCAGCATCACAACTCACCTCACCCTAACACTGTCCCAAAGCACAAATTCAAGGCCTCCAAGATGCCTCTTGGTTGGTTTGCTTTAGCAACACTGCACACAACTGTGGAGAAAACAGCAGTCGTGGCATTGACCATAGTTAAGGATTTTTGTTAGCTCACATGCTTCAGCTGGAAATCGTCAGCTGATCAGCAATATTTACTTATCATTAACATCAATTAAAAAAATAACCCTAAGGAGCTCTCAGTGACACAAAAAAAGTTGTGAAGGGATTTCACCTGCTCTGCATCACTTCTCACCTTCCAAAAATAATGTGGCTTTAATGACTCCTCTTCAGTGGGGCCCTTTGCTGCCTGCTGTTGGTTACACTGCGGTGTTTTAGAGGTGCCCCATGCAAAGAGAAGAATGATTTCTTGCTGGGACAAGATGAGGTGTGAAGTCCCTCGGCAGGGCTGTTTCATGGGTTACATGAAACAGCAGAAGTCCCTGCCAGCACATCGCACCAGCAGCCCGCCTCCATCCCCAAGGTGTGACGCCTCCCTCACCCCCTCCCTTGGCAGCGGCAGGGCTTTGGGCACAGCCAGGTTGCCCGTGGCCTCTTCCCTGCCCTGTGTGAGAGAAAAAATCACTGAACAGAGAGTTGAGCTTCTTTTTGTTTGCTTCCCCCGTCATCACTTTGAATTGTTGAAGAGTATCTTAAGTTTTACTGAATCTTTAGGTTGTGAAATAATCAACTATAAGAACATTTTTATTCTAATAAGTTAGCCCCTATGGTAGCGTTATGTATTGGATGCTGTGTTACTTATTATTTGAAGCTGTGTTGCTTGAAGTCCCTATTCCCTATTCTCTGGACTCTCTAGACCATAAACAGAGCCCCTAGGTTCTACTGTACATGGGATGAGTTATTTGACAACCTGGCAAGGTAGATATCTAGCTGGCCAACTTGGCAACAAAACTTACTTTTAAGGTGTCCTGAAGTGAACTGTCTTCATTATAATACTAAAAACCACACCCACAGGTCAAGAAGACCCTTGCCCAGGTGAAGACCCTTCCCCTGCGCAAGCGTAGTAACAGAAGAGAATGACACAACAGATATTATAATTGTATGTAAATCACTAACCAATCATTGTAACTGGGAGTGTACTACCTTGTAATTCTTGTGTATAAATGTAACGGTGATCTAGCCATAGGTGTGCTTGATTTGTGGAATTCCACCTTGCACCCGGCGCCGCAATAAAGAATGCCTGCTTTCTAAAACTCCAAACTGAGTCTTAGAGAGTTCATTATCTGCCGATTTACGGTAACAGAATCACCACGCGGAGGGTGCGTGGTGCCTCCAAGCACTGCGGTGACACACCAAGCCCCGGCACTGAAGCCGGGAGCACCGATGAGTGCTCACAAGTGGCGGGAGGAGGCACCATGACGTACATGAGTCACGATTTTTTTCCTTGCATTACTATGTGATCCTCACAAAAGAAACATAAAGCACGCTCTCCATCTCTCCTTTTCAAGCCCACATTTTTCTCAAAGAGACCAAATCCACACCATTGCCCAGTCTGCAGGCAGCATCCCAAGGCTGCCCCCCACTTCTGCTCGCTGCTTCCCATGCTGATGCTGCTGGATCCTTGCTCCTGTTCTGCATCTACAACCGCTCCTTGGTGGGGTGATGGCGGGGGACCACAAGACAGGAGCACCTCACAGACACCTCCGGTGAGGAGTCAAGCACTGGAGGGTTTGAAACTGATGCAAGGCTGCAAATGGAGCCTGGTCACCCTGCATTTACAAAGCTCATCTGGAAACCCCAAAGCAACTCTCAGAAAACCCTGCTTGCCTCAGACTTTCTTTAGAGACTAGATAAAGCAAGAAAAAAGTTTGCACAGTAGCTGCTTTTCCCTTTGATAGCCTATTTCTCCGGCACAGACAGAAAAGATAAAGGGAGCTCTATGGGGAAGAGATTTGCGCTGAAGAATACTTCTGAGTCACTGCTCAGTGAAGGAAATAAAGAGCCTTAGAGCTTCTTGCTCACTTACAGAAAAAAAAAAAATGGATCATTGGTTTTATTTGGACTCCCCTAGGCAAAGCAGTTACCTAAAGTACAATATATTTTTATTGTGCCACTGGGAACTGGATGCAAACATTTATAAATCTTCCTTTGAGGAGGTTATCACTCAGCTGTTTTAAATAGCTTTGTGTGATACAAAAATCCTTAAATCAGACACCCCTCGCATTTAAAAGGGAGGCAAGGGCCCACATTTGGAAATGCACCGTGTGCTGTCATGGATGAAGCCCCCCTCTCCAACAGGAGGCTGAGGCTGAATTGCCCCCCAGCAGACCCCCAGTGCCATCATGTGGGCCAGGACCCACCGGAGCTGGCCCGGCGCTGGAAGGGCAGAGCACAGCCCAGGCATCTGTGGGATGCCCCGGGGCAGGCTGGGGGCAGCAGCTCCCCGCCCCGGGTCCACTGGATGCTGGGGCAGGCAGAAACGCAGTGGCTCAAGGCTACTGGAGCCAGTGGGATTAGCTGGCCGCTGCTAACAGGAACGGAGTTTACTCATTTAAAACTCGCTCAGATATCTCTGTATTCACTGCCCTCTCTTTGGGATTGCAAAGCCAGCACGCCATTGGCAAGATGCAGTTGCGCTAAGGTAGTGGCAGTCTAAGGCTGCAAGAGAGGTAAGGAGTGCAGGAAGATATATCTTTTATTATAGCAGCTGATATGTCAGAAGAATTGGACAAACTCTGGCCCAGAAAGGGTTTGGGTACCCTACGACTTGCCTTTTTTGCAGTTGGCTACTGGAGAGTGGGATTAGCTGGCCGCTGCTAACAGGAACGGAGTTTACTCATTTAAAACTCGCTCAGATATCTCTGTATTCACTGCCCTCTCTTTGGGATTGCAAAGCCAGCACGCCATTGGCAAGATGCAGTTGCGCTAAGGTAGTGGCAGTCTAAGGCTGCAAGAGAGGTAAGGAGTGCAGGAAGATATATCTTTTATTATAGCAGCTGATATGTCAGAAGAATTGGACAAACTCTGGCCCAGAAAGGGTTTGGGTACCCTACGACTTGCCTTTTTTGCAGTTGTGTTAATTTATTGAACAAGGATGGAGCCTGCAGAGGCTGTGGAGACCACAAAGGGCTCGTATGCAATCTGTTCGGTACTGCTTAGCTGCACTGAACTAAAATTAGTGTCGCTAAAGCAGTATAAGTCACTTTTCAGGCCACAGTAATTAAAAGGTGTCTTTTGAAATAGTTTTCTCCTGTACATTGAAGGAAACATTCTCTGTCCCTTCCAGTACAGGAATTAGGGGCAGAAAGTGAAGCCTGCTTCAAAGTGAAGCCCAGCTCCAAAACAAGCAAAAGAAAACGGTTCTTCAGAGAGCAGGTGGCCATGTGGGACTCCTTGCTGCATGATGTTTTGGATGCTAAAAGTCTGCATGCATTCAAGAGGAAGCTGGAGAAGTTCCTGGAAAAGGAACCTGCTGAGGGTTGCTACATGCACACTGCAAACCACATTTAGCCCAGGAAGCTCCTGAGCCAAAAATGGTTGGAGGCTGGAGGAGTATCTGATGTATCTGTTTTCTTCTTACTTTTCTCTGTGCACCCATTTATGACGGCTTTCAGAGACAGGGTGCTGGGCTAGATGGACCTATGGCCAGATCCTGTATTGCCAGTTTTGTGCTCTTTTAAAACAAGCCACACTGATCCAAATCATCTTTACACCAGTATGACAGTGTCTGTTCATTGGGACCAAAATAAACTACGTGGGACCCGTGTAAAGGAAGGGCTGAGGGATGCAGAAATCTAAAACAAGAAGTGAGAAGAGAAGCCCGTTCCCAGGAGCAGCTGCGCCACAGAAAGCAAAATTTTCTCTGGATGATCCCCTGGCCCTTCCCTTTCCTCCCCGGGCCCCGATGAGGACAGCTACAGCTCGCCAGCTCCTGGACCAGGATGGTCACAGTGCCCTCACCAGCCCCAGAAGGAGAACCATCTGCAGGGACATAAAAATACAGATAGGAACAGAGCAATTCCCTCTTGGGCTGGGGGCTCGCCATTCCCCCTCCTCATGGACAGCCCTGTTTGTCTGCACAGCATGTTTTGTACTTGTTTCTCTTGGAGTACCAGCCCTGGGTGGAGGAGCAGAGGGCCAGACAGATGCCTGGAGTCCAACTGTACGGCTAATCCTCAGCCATAAACACGGGCAAAATACAGTATCAGGCTGCTTTTTTTTCCTCTGTATTTTGAAAATGTTAACAAGAAGAAGTTTCCACTTCTTCAGTCCCCTGTGTTGCCCCTGCTTCCTAAACACAGCTGAGCTCTCCCCAGCTCTCCATCATAGCAGTGCACATACCCCATTTGGAGGCACAAAAGGGAGCATCACTCGGCCAGCATCACCCCAAAGGGGTCTGTCCTGCCCAAGGAGGCTCAGCAGGAGCAGCAGAGCCCCCCAGCTGATTTCTGTGGGCAGGGAAGGGCTCAGGAGCAGGAGTTACTGGGGCTACTGGCCACACTGGGCAGCAGCACAATGCTCCCAGCATGGGCACGTTGGAACCAGTTTGCTCAGTTCTCAGACCTTCTCAGTTCTAAAGACCTTTCAGAAAACCTAAAGAATAACAGTAATTAAATGCAAACCAGTGCCTGGACATAATCAAGTAATGCTGGCCTGAACGATGTAGCAGAGGAAGCCAGCAAATGTGTACACTAGCGTCAGAGTAGCACAGGTCTGTCCCTGCACCACAGTGAGTCTCACCAAGGCCACCAAGCATGAGTGAAGCATGAAATCCAGTCGGCAATAGGCAGTCAGTCACAAGAAAACATCTTCCTGGGGGCTGTTGACATTATTATTCTAGATCAAGAAGCAAATCCTACGTGTTAGTTACTTAGTAGATGAAGTTACCATGCCAACTCATATGCTACCTTTTTTTTTTTATTATTATTATTGCAAGAGTAGGCAGCGCTCCCTTGAGATTTCACAAAAGGGGAGGAAAAATGTCAAAGTGCCAAGAATATAATGGAATTTCTAGTCTCAACCCTCTTCCCCATAGATCTGTTTTTTAGCATACATCCCTCTCCTTCTCATGGCAGCAGCGAGGCTAAGCCAAGAGACTCTCTGAATGGTAATTAAGTGGCCAGCCCACGATATTGTGGTGCTACACTTCAGTAATCCACAGCTCTCTCCCCCGCTTTGCACAATCTTCAGGGAACTAATGCAAGGAGCTGGTGCCAAATGATTGCACAGCCTTCCCCCAACCTCTCCTTGACTTCTCTGCACTTCTTTCTTTGTTCACTGTTTCTCTCCTGTCTTCCCATCTGTCTTCTTTTCCTCTGCTGGAAAGATTTTTATTTCTGCCAGTTACTTTCTTTTTTTTTTTCTCTGTTGTCTTTGCTTGTTTTCCTTCCCAAAACATATTACATTCCTGTCTCTTCCCCCACTCAATGCTGCCCCTTCTGTTCTCCATCACCTCTAAGACCCCCTTGCAGAACATGGTCTCCCCAGGGGAGCAGACGTGGGTGCCTCCAGCATGATGCTGGGAGGCAGGGAATCAGCTGTCCGTACCAGTAACAATTTCAGATAGGCACCAGTTCAGCATGAACATGAGAAAACCTTTGCCTGACAGAGCAGAAGTGCTGCTGTGCCCAACCTTGCTGGAGGCAGAGCCCAAAGTCTGCCTAAATTTAGTGCACTTTGCTTTCTGCCTTGGGATTAAAAGCCACCCAGGTCCAAGAAGCGTGGGTGCTGTAGCCTCTCCTGGGGGAAATCCAGTGATGCAGGACATATGAAAAGAGAGGGGCTGCGGGGAAGGGATTGGGGGCAGGATGCAATTCCTACACCTCTTTGGGAACCTGTGTAGGGCTTGTTTGTTGAGGAACAACAAGGCTCTTGAGAGTCTACAGAAAAAAAGGTGCATTCAGTTAAACACAGCCACTCCTGGCACTGCCTCCTGGCACAGCCGGGAGTCCTTGGCGCAGCGCTCAGCTGGATCAGCGCAGGAGCCACTTGTGCCCATACACCCGACGGTTGGTTGTGTCAACATTGCCGTTTGTTTGGAAGACACGCAGCGGTGACGGGGAGAGGATGCCTGGCAGGGGCTGTGCGGCTGCAGGGGAGAGGTAGAGAGGGTGGGAGTCCCTGAGCTGCCCGCCATGGTGGGGTGAGGGGGTCCAGACGCTCGCTGTTCCTGCAGCAGATGTGGGCAGGGGGACGCCAGCCGCCACTTTCGGATCTTGGTCCAGATCTTGCATCTCTTGTTGTATGAAGACACTTGAATCCAGGGTTTACCTTCACCGCCTAAGAGCCAGCTCTACCTCCTGAGAAGGAAAAGCACAGATACTTGCACTAGTTTCATACCCCATTTTCTTTAAGACCTCCATGAGAACCAAAAAAATTGGGCACAGACCTTTGTACCAAGTAAAAGTTCTTTCAGGACTCGCCTTTGCATCATTTTTCCCTGCTTATCTGTTCACAGCCCTGGTCAGTTAAGTTCAAGGATGTGATACGGGTCGTGACTCAGCAGTTGGCTGCGGCCAGCACCAAACAGGATACATTAATTTGTCCTGGTCAACATCCAAGGCCAAGTCCTGCTTTTTATCTTATTTAACGATCTTGGCTATTGACCATTGTATTCAAACGCAGTCAAGCGCAGTGAAGACAGGCCATCCAGAGGTGCTCCTCGGTTTTTCACAGACAATGCAGCAGGTAAATATGAATAATTACTGCATTTCTAATATTATGCAATGTATGCTGATGCTTGGCTTTTTGTGGTCAGGTTTCACACATCTATTTGACTTTTCCTGTTACCACTAGACCCCACAACACATGAAAGCCTGACTTAGCGATGCATAACGGGGTGTCCCAAAAGTGTCCAGTGGCTGCCAGCTCTGCTCCCACCAAGGCTGGTGGGCGTGAGATAAATCCACACTGACTTCACACCACCTGCTCCCCCCAAAATATAAGAAATATTTTAGAAGTGTCAGGCTCAAGCAGAAGCAATCCTTAGACTTTGGAGAGGCTGCTCACAGGAATAAGGACTATCCCCACATATCAGTGCTGCTGAAAGGATGGAGAGATTGGAGGCTGCGATTTGAGAAATTACACCAGTGCAATTACTGGTTTGCACATAATGACCTGAATAATGGCTTGTGGGGGGGTTATTTTCATCTCGACGCAGTGCCATAGCATGGTGGGTTGCACAATGTGATGCAGTGTGTAGTAAATCTGAAACCAAACGGCACTTGCACTGAATAACTCAGAGCCCACAATCACAGCTTGAGCAGAGGGTGAATTGCATTTCAGAATAGGATGTTGAAAAAAAAAGCCTGGAGAAGTTTAATAGGAAAATTTGAAGATGCTTGTTAGTTATATTCTTTCAATCTGATAAAAGTCAATAATATATTAGAAAGAAGTGTTTAGTAGGTCAAAGAAGAGGAGATGACTGACATTCCTCTGCGATGTGGTACAAAGATAATCACCACGAGGCCAAATATTTTTCAGTGTCAGTTTAGCAGATGAAGCCAGAGAGAAAATTAAAATGCGGGAGACAAAATGTGCGATAGCCACAGAAGCAATAGAAATTTGGCTTCATTGTTTATCCTTTGATTTTTTAGCAGGCTGGGGAAGATATTTGTGCTTGGATTTAAAATGTGATTTATCAGTCCCATTGCTATTTTGCAATCATAGAGAGGGAGGTTTTATACACTTTTCCCCCTCAGTGTCGTCATCTTTCATCCTCATTCTCCCTTTCCACAAAAAGGTCTCTCAAATGGCTGATTAGAAAACAAAGAATGCGGAAAACCAGAGGAATGCCCTTGGAGTTTTGTTAATTCAAACACATCTATGCTGGCTTTTCTGGGGAATTGCTAGAAATGGCCTAAAATCCAAATTCTTGCATAAGAGAGGGCTGAAGCCTGACTCAGACCAGAGCTGCGTGGTTCCAGCACCTATGGGCTCCTGCAAACACCTAAATGCTGCAGAAGGGTAAAACAAGGAATTCAGAGGGAGAATGTCATTTCTGTCTGTGCAGGCACACATGGGTATTTTCAGAGAGCAGCAACCTGCGAAAAGGTGATCCTCACCACCCGGCAGCTCTTCACAGGCTGGGGTTGGGTCCTCCAAATAGCTTCAGCTGGGGAAAACCAGTAACAATTTAGGACTGGGTTTGGTGAAGTTGTCACTGGAGTCGGGGGAGGTTTTGGTTGGTAGTTGGGGGTGCTCAGCCAGGCTGTGGAGCCCCAAAACCCCTGGTAAGGCTGAGCACCTACCTGCCAGGCACTTCCCTGGGAGGAAGGTGCCAGTCTCCCTTTTGGAGCCTGCTCTGCATTGCACCAGCGACAGAGCAGTCCCTGGAGCAAGGCTGGGCAGCCACCTCTGGCTGGGCGACCTTGTACGTATCTAGGTGAGGCTCTGGCTGGCCAAGGTATGTTGCATGACAGGGGACACCAAAGAGGACACCAAGTATCACCTGCCACCTCCTGCCATCCAATTCTACCAACAGATAGCTGAAAGCAAAATGGGGAGAAGGACAGGAAAGATCAGGCAAGGTTTCATGTAAAACACTTAAAATCCCAAACAAACAAAAAAAAAAACTGAAAAATTTTAAATTTGACTCATGAATGGATTTCTCCCCATACAAATTGCTTGGGTGGCTGCTGGCCTGGGAAACCAGGCAAGAAGGACGCCCCATGGCGTGGCACCAGTCTGCCGTCAGAGCTGCGGCTCCCTCCGGGATTGCCCAGCTCCAGGGTGTCCATCCATGTGGCTATGGCAGAGCTCTGCAGCACTGCTCCGTGCGTGGGATACAGGTTTGACACGGCCGTGTGCAGAGGAGGGAGCTGCTGCTTCCCTGCGGGGAGAAGGGAAAAAGTCTCCCTCTGGGAAGGGACGGTGCTGACAACCACCGGGAGCCGGGGCCTCGCATGGGGCTCCATAGAAACAAGCAGAAAGCTCAGCTCGCTCCCATCTGCTGACTTCAGAATTGTTTTTTTTTAAATTATTTCTTTCCTGCAGTGGCAGCAGGAAGCCCATCCAGTGCTGGCAGCATCAAGAAGCAGCGAGGGTCCCGGGCTCCCAGGTGGGGACCCTGTCCTTGGGGCTGATGTGGGTGCTGTGCCCACAGCGACACACTCGGCAGGGGCACGGGTACCGCTGCAAACCGAGGGGCTGGCTGCAGGACACAGCTCCCAGGTGGAGGGAGCAATGCTCCCTGGAGAGCCCAGCTCTGCGGTGGCACAGCTGAAGAGGGCTGCATATCCACGGCACTGAGAGCTTCACCCATCTTCCAGCTTTCCAACTAATGCCCGGCTGTCCAGCACATCCTCAGCTCTACAGAGACAAGTTTGGCTCAGTCCTAGGAGGGATGTGAACCGGAATTTTCTGCATACCAAGGCTATGCTGTGGCTTGTAGGGCATGTCGTGTCCTCAAAACTGTGTCGATAGTGTTAGGTCAAATTAAACCACATCTGTTGGTGAAAAAGAAGAAAGGTTGGCAAGGTTTACCTAGCTAGGAGGTAGTGCAGACTGATGCGGGTTGCTCAACCTCAGCCACGCTGCGGCGTGTTTGGTGCTGCACAAACCAAGCATCGCTCAGAGGAGTTTTCTGTGGTCTTGGGGATGAAGTCACGGCTGTGCTGCCATAACACTTGGCCCCATCTTGGCAGCGAGAGGGACAAAGTGGTCCAAGCCAGGCTGCTGGGCTTTGCTCTTGGCAGCCACGTGAGAACCAGGATGACAGTAGGGTCTGGGCTGGCAGGGCACAGTGACCCTGAGGAATGCAGCCCTCTGAGATCTCCACCCTGCCCTCTCCTGCCTCTGCAAGCGTTGATTTCATCCCCTTCCAGTGGGGCAGAGAGGAAAGCTGGGTCTTAAGTCTGTTACCATGATTTACTTCCATTCCTGCAAGATTTGCTGGGCAGAGGCAGACTGACTTTCAGACCCAGAAGTAGAAGATTTCTCACCAACATGATTCAGAGAGTAAAATAAAAATAATTTTGTGCTTTGATCCTCCTCACCCTGCCAGCGCTAGAGCATTGCAGAAGGAAGAAAGCAGAGAGAAACACTACAGGAGGGTGAAATGTGCATTGCAAGAGTTCATATGAAGGGAGATGTGATGGCCTGTGGTTCTTTGGTGTCCCCTACATATGTGCACGTGTTGAACACACCTGTCTATCTATGCAAGCACATGCAGAGAGGTTAAAATTACAGCACGCATTGGGGTGACGTAGTGGCACGTGGAGGTAAGTAAATACTCGGCAAATCTGAAGCCTTTGTTTCCCAAGTTGAAAGAAAGTCAGTTTTGTCTCCCCAGGTCCAACGTTGGAGCAGATTTTTGATGCTAGAGCAGATAGAGGCAATTAAGCAGATCTTTTACTTTCTGATTTTGGCTCCGGTGCAGCGAGGCTTTTGCAAGAGCACCTTGGGAGCCCGGGACACCCACACACCCCAACGGCAGCTCTGTCCCCCCAGCGGCACAAACCCCATGGCAGAGGGGAGCGCACCGCCGGGTAGCATCTCCTTGTTTCACCCCAGATAAATCACAGCTTCCCGCTAACACATGCACAGTCAGCCCTGGCACTGCAGAATTACATCTGCTCCACTTGCCTCCTTTTTTTTCCCCCCCTGGGGACATGTGATATATAGGCTTTCTTAAAGGGCCACACGGCACATGCAAATATCACCTGTCAGGGTGCGCAGCAGAGCCTGATTTTGTGCGACAGCCCCGAAACACCTGCAGTGTGCATCGGCGGGGGAAATCGCTGCCGCTGCACTGCACCAGCTCCCTGTGCTGGTGGCAGCCCTGACTTGCTGCAGGAAGGCAGGGCCGGGGATGTGGAGGCAGGGGACGGCCGAGCAGTTTGCAGAGTGTTTGCCAACAGAGTGATGCCGGAGGAACAGGGCTGCTGCCGCCCAGTGGGAGGAGATGCGTGGGAGCCATGGAGGGTGGCCGGGGAGTGCAATGCAAGCGTCCGTGCTTCCCCCAAGCAGCCGGCCCCTGTTTTGCAGCAGGGTGGCCCATGGCCCCAAAAAGCCAGTCCCCACAGGGGCGCCTGTACAGGAGTGGGCTTCGCCTGTGCCCCTGCAGCTGGGGCTCAGTGGGGCCACAGCGGCCAGCTGGCACTGCCAGCCTCTCTAGCAGGCACATGTGCTGCCATACGCTGCTTTTGCACCAATTTCTGCAAAAGCCACAGGAGGAGGGGCAAAATCCACCAGCACGTGCGAGCAATTCATTGTGTCCCTGTCACTGCTATAAATCAAATTAAACTCTACAAAAAAGAAAACGGCACTTTTACAGCAGCACCTGTTATGCTACTGCAATTAGGGCTCCATTATAGCCCCCCCACTAAAAGGTTTCAAAACACGGCTATATAAATCCCCTTGGACTGAAAAAGAAAAAAATTGCCATTGAACTGGTCCGTTTGGAAAGGGCTGTGGACAAACAGGACTGACAGACGGCTCTCAGGGCTGAGTGCTTTGGGAATACTCAAATTATACACTCAACACCCTGTGCCCCTGCAGCTGGGGCTCAGTGGGGCCACAGCGGCCAGCTGGCACTGCCAGCCTCTCTAGCAGGCACATGTGCTGCCATACGCTGCTTTTGCACCAATTTCTGCAAAAGCCACAGGAGGAGGGGCAAAATCCACCAGCACGTGCGAGCAATTCATTGTGTCCCTGTCACTGCTATAAATCAAATTAAACTCTACAAAAAAGAAAACGGCACTTTTACAGCAGCACCTGTTATGCTACTGCCAATTAGGGCCATTATAGCCCCCCCACTAAAAGGTTTCAAAACACGGCTATATAAATCCCCTTGGACTGAAAAAGAAAAAAATTGCCATTGAACTGGTCCGTTTGGAAAGGGCTGTGGACAAACAGGACTGACAGACGGCTCTCAGGGCTGAGTGCTTTGGGAATACTCAAATTATACACTCAAGCCGCTCGACTGCATAGGTGATGTTCAGCCAGGGTGTGAGCAAAAGCCGTTCCCACCAACCTCCTCAGCAGCTGCCTGTGCTTCCGCTGCTCCGGGGGGGTTCTGGCACCATTTTCTACTGGTCTCCAGTTTTCCATAGGGATTACGCATTTAATAAAATAAAGGACAAACTCCTAGGACTGGTTTACAATGGCGTCATTAAACGAACTTGAGTGAGCCAGAAGAGGCACCCGGTGTTTTGCAGCAGCACCAAGGGTTTGCAAACGCTCTAATAACTAATTAGGAGTGACTGCCTTCAGCGGCTTAATAACCAGCTACGGCTTAACCAGTTCGCTCTGAACAAAGCAACATCATGATTTCTGTACTGGCCAGATGCGGATGCACCAGAAAGGTCCGACCACCCCACCATTGCTGCACAGAAATGATGCACAACTCGCTGCAAATGACAGGAAGACTGTGAGGGTCAGATTGATGGATTGCACATGAAATAGTTTGGGACAAATCAACCGAAGAGAGTGATCGGGCTCTGACGCTCACCTTGAGTGTGGCTTGGTCATAAAACTTTTGGCTGCCTTGCATGGACAAGGCCCCTCTGCCATCGCCGACCACCCGCCCTCGCGGCAGCGGCTTGTTAAGCGAATTATCTCCATACCGATGAGCACCTGCAGGCATTCATTGGCACAATAGATCAGAGCAGTTTCAGCAGATTTATGGATTTAGGGTTTATGGAGTCATTGATATGTGAATTAAGCACTGACTGACTGAGACTAACTCTTCAAAAGGAGTCATTATAATCTCTATAGAAATATAATGATTCCAGTGACAACATCTTCAATGAAACTTCAAAAACACTTATTTAAAAAAAAATAGTACAGAAATACCAGCCACCAAAGGTAAGGAAAATTCAGCTTTACAGAGGTCGGGCATTCAGGCTTCATCCAGGGACATGTTCAGTAAAAGCCACTTCCACCTTCCCTGGGGCATTGTTGTGGGCACCACAGCCCACACTGGTGTGGGCAATGCAAAGGTGTGATATATGCACCCTCCGGCATCGGGAGAAAGCCATGGACTCGTAGTGTTATACAGATACGAACCAGTCTGCACCTTTCCCCCCTCCATCAAACCAAGCCTGGGATTAAGCTGGAGAAAGTTCAGCCATGAAGAAGAAGAGGCCAAAGAGGTTTCTTATAAGGCTCTGCTGTTTTTTCTCAAGGTCCTTGTGCTTGAGAATAACCTGCAGCAATGTGGCAAACAAATATTAACCTGTAAAGTTTTTGAGCACTGTAGACTAGAAATTTTGGTGCAGTAAAGCAAACCTCTGCAATAGAGGACAAGCTCCTGCCAACTGTGACCTCCCCGTCCCCTGCAGCAGAGGCAGCGCTGAGCTCCCAGCTCAGTCCTTAGCCTCAGTGACACATTTGCAACAGCAGACATCTAGCTGTGGTGACATCCCCAGCAGGCAGGTGCCTTGGCTCCAGAAGTTGTTTGCTTTTAGCCACCTCATTTAAATAACACAGTGGTCAAAGTTTGCTTGAATCACTCAGCAGGGCTTTATCCCCGCTCACAGGCTGCTGGCCACAGGGAAGCAATCAGCCCTCAGCCCCCTCCAAGGGGAAACTCTCCCTACTAAATGCCACCACCTCCAGGCGATGGGGCTGGTTATCCCCCCAGCACTGACAGACCTCAGGCTCCATCCCACTGAAGCCTGTGGAGTTGCACCATGGTGAAAAGCCATGGCATCACGCTGGCGTTTTGGCAAGGCATAGGGTGAATTACGAACAGAGGCACAATCATGTAGACAATCCATGGTCACTGTCATGCACAGAGTGCTTCTGTTCTTCGAGGTCTGGTTTGGCAGCTCCTGTGATGAATGGGATGAGGGCACCCTGCTCGGTAGGACAGCAGCTTCCTTCTGAAGTCAATGAGCTGTGACATTTCAATCTCAAGGCTGCTCCCAGGGCTGGGGTGATGGACTCCACCCTGACCTTGCTGATGTTTGCTGCAAACTAATGGGCTACCGAGCGCACAACCTAGACAGCTAGCGTTTTGTGTGAAGAGCAATTACCATCCATCTACTCATCGGCTCACCACTAATGAAAAACAAGCAGAAGGAAACACTCAGCAGACGGCACCACAGTGTGTCCCTGATGCACCAGCTGAGCATCCCCGGGAGCAGAGCTGCTGCCAGGGTGGGGGCAGCGCATGGGCACTGTGCCCCGGCCCCTGCTGCACCACGCAGCACTGGGGCTGGCGGGGGACGGTCCATGCTGTGCTGGTGAAACGTGCTTGCAGAGCTGTTGCAGCGAGTGGGGAGCACTGGATTTGTAGCTCAAAAGGCCAGTGCCAGGTGAAAGGGGAAGCCTGTCTCCCAGCCACACCATCCCCGTTGGCCTTGCGTGAGGTCCAGCATGCTTCGGCACAGCTCCTGGCGTAGCACACAGGGCTGGTGGCTCGCTGAAAGTGTTAAACATTTTTGTTATACCAAAAAAGAATAAAACCAGTGTGAGAGGTCCTGGTTACACAGGCCTATTTCAGACCTCTTCTGGGAGGAGGGGAAGGAAAACTTTGATGCTTATCCTTCAAAAGCACCTAGGATGGGCTTTTGCAGCAGTAGCAGCTCTCGTGGAAAAACCTCCTGGCCCACCTTTCTGCAATGAAATGAGCACTCGTGGTTTTGTTCCCCAGCGTAATATTTACTAATCCCAGTGGTCTTCTTCCATGGCTACACAGAAACAGTGTAGGACGCCATCACACACCCATCCCTGGGTCTGGAGAACCCTCATGTCCCAGGCAACGCTCTTGTGCTTTGCAGAAATGCATCTTCCAAATGCTTCCACTCAAGCCCAGGGGCCAGGATCCCCTCTGCAAAAGCCAATCTCCAAATCACAACCTGCTTCTTCCCTGCTAATGGACTTTTCAGCTACCCCCTACACCCTAAGACCAGGAAGAAAAATATTGCAGGTGAAGCAATATATCTCATTTCACTGCAAACCACCCCCCAGGAGGCAATAGCTGCATAGGCACATGCAGCTTCTGAGCATGGCTTTGCCTCATCCATCACCAACGATGCTGTTAAAAATATCAGGCCAGCTTCTCTGCTGCAATAAACCACTGCAGCTCTGGATCTCCTCTGCCCACACGGGCTGAGATTTCAGCCCCACCACAGGGTGAGTGAAACCTGCAGAAAGGGAGCAGGTCACAGCACACCCCGCCGAGGCCATGCCGGTTGGGCTGCCAAGGCTGGGAGTAGGGATCCGGCACGGCTTTCTGCAGGTGCATCGGAACAATATTCCCCCACGGCCTCAGCAATGTGTTTTTCTCCTGACACTTGGAGCTGATGAAAACCTCAGGGCTGCAGAGTGGTTTGTGGGACCCCCCCATGCCACTCTCCCTGCCCCTCACCCCCACCAAGGAGCACTGTGCCTCTGGAGCCTTTCACCATTGTCCTGGTTTCGGCAGGGACAGAGTTAATTTCCTTCCTAGTAGCTGGTACAATGCTGTGTTTTGGATTTAGGATGAGAACAAAGTTGATAACGCACCGATGTTTTAG
>NW_008795405.1:16999706-17042049 GCF_000699145.1 Aptenodytes forsteri
CGGCTGCGGGGTGCTTAGTGGCCGACTGCTGAGGTTAAACGACAACCGTTCTCCACGGGTGTTAGATGCAAGAAAAGAAATAAGCAGGAAGACAATAAATATGAGTAATAACCGCAGAGAAGGGAAGAGGGAGAAAATAAGCCTCAATCCAAATATTCAGAAGGGTCAGGAGGCAAAGCAGCAGTGTGAAAGCCTCACAGAGGTTAGTGGGTGCAGGGCATTAGGGAGCTGTTGGCCAGCAACACCCCTGCAGATTTGGGCTGAGCATGTCCTTCACACCATGGCCAAGGAAATCAGAAACCCCTTGAAATAGTCTCATAGCAAGAGATCAACCAACACATCTCATCTATATGACCCTCCCAAGGAGGATAAACTGAATACCTGCATTTCACAGATGGGGAAACTGAGGCAGAGGGCACAGCAACGTGCTTCGGAGGTTGTCCATACAAGTTTGAAAGCCTGTGAGGCGGAAGTCTCCGTTCTGCCCCAGTCCTGGCCTGGCTCTCACCCTCTGCCAACATTGCCAGAAATATCCAGGTATTTAGGGACACAGAGCTTGCACATTGTTCTCTAATCCTTACCTCATGCCTGGATCTCTCCCAGCACCTCTGCATCCCCATCAGCCTGGCATCTGGACGTCAGCAACTCCTCACCACTAGCATCGATCAATAATTGGGCTAACCCTAAAAAGATAGAGTGAAAACACTTTGACACTGCTGCATGATGAAGTATAGCCAGAAAAAGGAGCTGAGGTCACACAGCTAAGCAGCTGAGAACAAGTCTGGTTTTCCATTAAAGCCAGGCTGCAAATTGCTCATTGAATGTAGCTTGCAAAGATTGGCTACTGGATTGCAGCAGCCACTTGCCACGAGATCCCTTACCACAGCTCTGAGGCACTGGTGCTTTCACCTGGATTTGCTAGGTTCTCTCTTACTTGTGACTTCTCAACCCATTTTTGCCTCCTTTTCTGTTTTCTTCTCCCTGGTTGAGTTGTCCTGGTTGGAAGGTCCAAGCTTAGCCTCGTCCACCAGCCTGCTGCTAGTTCAGGCTGAAAGCATCGATATTCAAACCCCCAGACGGTAATTAATCTGTTCTCACGACTGTGCCTGGAGACCCAAAAGGCAATTAAGCTGGTGCTGCTGCGTGGAAGGTAATTTCACTATGCTTCCTCCAGATGGCCAGATCTTTTCAGGAACATGTGTTCCCATTGACGGCAGGGCTGAACAACCGTACGGAGCACCACGTGAACAACCGTACGGCGCAGCCAGGATGCTGCATGGCTGTCGCTGCGTCAGTGGGTGGATTAGCAAAGGCTGAGCAGGAGACAATCTGAAGCATTGCTGCGGAAAAAAAGTTGGAGGCCACCTACTGCAAGGATTGGCTTTCCTCTCTAGTTCACTCATCCACTTCTATTTAAGAGCATGGCTGTGAGTTCAGCATCAGAGGGCTGTGCCTTCTTGGTGGCTGGGAGGGATGGAGGAGCATCGTGGGCCTGCGATGCCTGGCAGGGCTGGCTTGGGTGCCCCACGGCTTGCTGCGTACAGGGTGGTGTCCATGTGGTGCCCATGGCACTAAGGACCATGAGTTTTTTAGTGCAAAGTTCTCTGAACACTCACCAGCTCCACCGTGGTACTGCTGAGAAAACATACACCTGATAGTGCAGGGCTGTTAATGGTGGCGTGTGAGGGAGCAGGACTTCTTGAAGACTTTTCTCTCCAGGGGCTACAGGGAGTAGGAAGGGATAGATGTATTATAGCATCACCCAGCTTCACCATTTTATTGAACTTCACCACAATCAGTGGTTTTTTTTCTTTGAAGCCCCCTCTTGGAGTAAGGAGACCCTTAGGTCTCCTTTTTAAAGAAAATTAACCCTCACAGCTAGCTTGAGGGTTATGACCTTCTAGCAAAATTGAAGGAAAATAGTAAACAACTGCACAACATAGTAAATTTTTAAATTCTCATGACCTTCTGGGGCCAGACTCCCGGAATTGGCATTGCCCTGATGGCATTTCCAGGAGCAGGCGTGCTCCTTGAGAGCTGGTGCTGAGAGAGAGCACTGGAAAGAGCTGCGGGGAGAGAGGTGACCTAAACTGTAGGGTGCAGAGCTCCCCCAGGGTTGTGTTTATTAGCATCCCAGCAGGCCCTGGTGCTAGCTGTGTTTTGAGGCAGTTGACAGCTCCCAGGGAGGTCCAGATCAGACCCCATCCACGTCAGACCTGCTGCCTTGCTCTGGCTGCACCCCAGCCGTAGCAAGCCTGTCTGTACAAACCAACACCCCGTAAATGCCTGTCGGAGGAGGCAATTACCAACCAGGATGGAAGAAGGTATAGTTAGGCTTTGTGTCCGAAGGGGCTTTCCATGCCTCAGCATGTGCCTGAGTAAATAGCTCCCTCCCTTTGTCCCAGTTGTCACCCTGCCAGAGTGGCAGAAGCGTTACCCGTTGCAGTTTTCCCCAGCATGGCAGGGCGGTCTCCGGCTTAAACATGGCTTTAAAGAGCCCAAGGACAAAAAGCTTAGTTCTGGGCCACCTGGCTGGGGGAGGCTTCAGGCAGGACTCCCCCTGCACCACAGGGCAGCCCCAAATGATGCTCTGCCCAGTCCCGTCTCGCCATCAGGGCATCTTCTCACCAGTCTGCGCTGCCACTCTTCCCTGTTTCATTGATCACAATTATTCCCACACACACACACCTTCCATCCCCTGGAGACAGCCTCTCCCAGCCTTAGGGAAGTTATGAACCCCTCTGTTCCCCTTTGCACGGCACAAAGTCCAAATGCCACAGGACTTCATTTTATTGCATCAACCCCTCACTAAACCCTCTGATCTCCCCTATCACATTGACTGGCGACATGCTGGCAGGCCCCTAAAGCAAAGAAGCGCACGTTGCCCATGGCACAGTGGCACCTCCTGATTTACCCCTCTTGCTTTACACTGGGGACTCGGCCACCTGGGACTTCCCGGTGTGCCCAGCCAGACAGCCTGGCTCACCTCCATCTGGGCACCGCAGGGTTCCCAGGCTTAAATCACTTACACCACTCAGTGACAAGCCAAGTGACTGTGTTTAATGTCATTTAAACCTTCCAGACCCCTTTTTTGCTCCTTTGCTTTGAGTTCCCTCTGAGGTGCCCAAATGCTCTGGGGATGGAAGGATCCAGGGCAAGCGTCCCCATGGAAACAAGTGCCCTCAGGGCAAAATGAGGAGCAGTTAGCTGAATATATAAATGTATAACCGTGGGACACGGCCCTCCCCATCCCTCACCCACACCTGGCAATCATTACTGGGACCGAGCCACCCGTGACCTCCAGAAATGGGGCAGAAGGGGGTGAAATTCAGCCGTTCCCAGTCAGCAGCTCTGGGGCTGCTTTTGAACCCCCACACCCAGACACTGTGGGGCTTTGCCCCGCCAGGGCAGGACCAGGTGCCGAAATCCTTCTCCCCCCTGGCTGCCCCGGGCCAGCTCAGCCCAGCAGATCACCCTGTTGTCAAGCCCCTGGTCTCACCTCCATCTCCATCTGTAGGGTAAATAATTAACCTTGAATGCTTGGAGCTCGTTCAGCATTCCTCCCCCACCTCTTTCCTTCCTTTAAATGCCCGGACATAATGAAAGTGAAACAGTGCCGGAGTCTCTCCACGGAAGCAAACAGGCGAAGGTGCTGGAGGTCTTGGGCAGGTGGGGACAGGCCTTTTTTTTCCATTTCCAACCACCCTTTTCCAGAGGGCAAAGGAGGATGGAGAGCGGCACCATGCCCAGAGGGAGCCCCTCGGCCAGGACAGGAGTGTGGGACGGTGCTCCAGTCAGCTGAGGTGGGCGAGCTCACCTGGACCTCTGCCCTGCAGAGCTGCCCACCCACCACTGCATCTCCCCGGGATTTCCTGTGGCACGGAGCTACTCTCAGTTTCTGTGGATCACGCCTGTGTTATCCCAGCTTGCTGCGGAGAGGATCAGTTCGGTCGGTACCGGGGTGTGTATCCCTTCTCTTCCCTTGACATCTTATGGTCTTCCTGCCCTGTCTTTCACTCCGCCGCACAGCTCACCTCTTCAATTGCTGCTGCTGCTCCGCTCTGGCCACAGACCCCCCCATGCAGGGTTTGAGCTATGGACTCAGTCCCCTTCCTACTGAAATCCCTGGAAAATGGGGTGCCCTCCTCTCCCTCCCCCCCTCTGTATGGGCTGTGATGGGGTGAGCTCCTGAGCAAGGCAATGAGTGATTAAATATTCCCCCTGAGAGGGTGTGACGCAGGGTCTGAGCCCCGCTGTGTGAGTTCAGCAAACCCACGGGAAGGCACAGTCCCTGCAGTTTATAACCTGTGAAATAACCATGCACAAGGGAGCGAAAATCTGGCCAAACTCAGATCGAGGAAGGCTGAGATGTATTTCCAGAGTCCCAGTATGTCTGTTCACTATAACCGTATTTCAATCTCTGGCTCCTGTGAGCTGGACAGGCCTGAGACAGGCAGTCCCTGGGTGACCTCAAGCAATAGCTGTTTCTAATGATTTAAACTGATCGCTGAGCTGCCTTGAGCCTGCTGTGGAGCAACGCAGCATTTTCCATCCTCAGAGCTCTGCAGCGCACAACGTCCCCGTGAGCGGGCTGTGTTAGCTGGTGACCTCGTGAGAGCCCTTTGCAAGGGAGGGAAAGGAAGGCAAAACCTCTCCCTCTGCCCCCTTCCCAAGCACCTGGGCCAGCCCTCAGAGTGAGCAGAGGGGAGCCAATCTGTCTGCAGCAGGGCAGGAGCTGAGCAAGTGCAGGGGATGTGACTACAGCCCAGGAGCACTGACAGGAGCACTTCTGTTGAAATCTGAAATCTCCTGCAGCATCCCCTGCAGCTCATGCAGGGGCTTGCTTGGCCCTCGAGATACCCATTCTCAGCATGCCAGGATGCAGTTCTCTGAGGCAGGATGAGTGATGAGAACCTTTACTGCCTTGTACAGCCTCCTGCGCTGTAACCATGACGATTCAGAGTGCGGAGATTGCTGTGGGTTTGGATGGAAGGGGCTAGAGCAGAGCTCAGCCGCTCGCCGTCGGGGACCGCTCACCCTGGGCCATCTTCCAGCAGTGGCAGATCAGGGCTCGAGCAGGGCAGAAGCAGCAGCATGACCCAAAGTTGCCATATCCACATCAGAAAGTGGCAATACCTCAGTGAGACTCATGAAGGGTTATGACTCCCACATGGTTGGAAATCCACCTAGAATAATGGAAAGTAAAAACATACCTTGTTACCAACCAAAATAGTACGTTTACACAGATTTCAGCACCTCTGACGTTTAGTGATTCCTTGGCGCTGGAGAAATAGCTGCTACTTGCCTGATTTAAGGAGTTAAGTAGAGCCTTCCAGAGCTAAAAGCAGGCCAGCACCTGGTGTCTGTAGGTAGAGATCGTTTCAGTAGCTACAGGCTAGAACAACTTGCTCTGTCCTTGGATTAAGCACAGGAAAGGGATGGGCCGGATTTTCAGTCCAGGACTGACTTTGGAGACACAGTAATACCCTGTTATGAACCTCTCATCTAATTCTGCTGTTTTGTGCATTTCAGTGATTACCGTCAACCTGTTTGGAAAACCCGTTGTTGAAAAGCAACAAGATGAACAGAAATACAGAGTTAGGCCCAAGGAGCATAACCTCAGAACCAGCCTCTCCGACGAACAGCGCAGGGGAGGAAAAGATGGAGGTTGCTTCTGAACTGAGCAGCCCAACTTTGCATAGTGGGGACAGCGGGTTCTTTGAAAGAGGTATTAAAACAATGTTAAGCATCCGGAAATCAAAACGAAGTCTTAACAAAGAGAAAGCAAAGGAAGGTACCGGTACTTGGAAAGGAAAACGACTTTCTTTTCGATTCTCCAAGAGCTACGAGGAGAACAAAACCACAATCTGTAATGGCGTGGAGGAGATTAGTGAGAAGATCACAGCAGAGCCCATTCAAGGAAAACCTCTTTCAGGTAAGACGCAAAACCACCCCTGTAATTTGCTTGGCAGGATATATGTAACCTTCAAGTGATTTACACTTTGCAAGTCTTAGGCCCAACAGAGATGCTAAAGAACCAGGCACCCTATTACAGGGCACAGACAACTGTCACCCCTTGCACAAACTTGTTGGGGTGTTACCTGGCCCAGTCAGGTACAGGAACAGGCTGCTCTGTGGCCTCCACTACATTAGTTTAACCATATCCACAACCTACTTACAATCAACACATCAACCTGTTGGCTCGCATATCAGCAGACATATCACGCATCATACATATCAGTCACCAACCTGCTGAACACAGTTTGGGAACTGCTGGTCTGACAGTATCTAGAAGTGCAATGTGGGCTAGCCCTACGCTACTGTCTGCATTGCACTTTTGGACAATTTCTGCTCTTCAGCTCTCAGACTGATGGTCTCCGGATTGTACCCTGTAGGTTGCTGCAAGACCTTGAAGGGGAAATAAGATGGTTTGGATGTGATCTGCTTCAGCACCTCCACCTTGGTTCCTAATCTTAGAGACTGCCTTGCAAAGGGACCTCTGCAGATGCTTTTACTCTCTTACACTGACTTTCCATTGATTCTTCTCACAACAGAAGTGCTGCGAGTATTTGTTTGGTTTGGTTTCCCCAGGCTGGTTATTCTTATGCATTTTGTCGGCATTATATAGATAGGTCAAATTATAATAACTACCTTCAGCATAGCTCTCACCTTTCCCCAAATGTGGGCAGACTGCAATGACTTTGATCTTGGTTTGAGCACCATTCTCCTCTACCTTCTCAAGGCAGAGGTACTACAATGCATCCACCAGGAGATAGACTGAGGTGGGTCAACCTTGAATGGCTTGACTTTTCCTCAGCCTAAATTTCTGGAAAGAAATTCTTGGTCTACTGCATAGGATGTCATGGGGATTAGATAGAAGGGCTGACATTGTCTCACTGCTATAACGTGGTCTGCTGCGCCATGAAGTTATTTACTGCTTTGCACTGATACATTGTGAGGTTGGTAAGCTGGATCTGAGCCCATCTGATAAACTTTGCTAGTCTGTTCTCAAGGGGTCATAGATGAGGAGCGACAGGAAATGTTACCATAAGCCCTTTTCATCTCCTGCAATAAACAAGTGGAGGAATTGCACGAAGAAGGCCCATCCTGTGCCCAATAATTTGATTGGCCTAGACTAGAGAAGCTCTGTCAGAAACACATCCCATCCTGAGATAAATATGGCAAGTGGTGGAGACTCCACCATGCACACCATTAAGCTGCATAATGGTTAATTGCCTTTCAATTGTCTTCCTTCAACTACCAGCTGGCTGATCTTGTATTGCTAAATTAAAGATCCATTTAGCACCCAATATCACCTCCCTGAATAATTATCCTAGATGGTGATTAAATGGTGTTTTCTCACTTTGATACACAGAACAGAATGTATTCCTGTAGTCTCTCACTGCAAGCACTTGTGCAAACACAGGTTTTATATTAATTTATCTAGAAGAGACTAAGTTAATTGGCACAATCTCCCTCCCCTCTGAGTGCAGAAGCAACTGTAGCTCCATATAGGCACTCAAAGCTCTATGCATTTTATGCTGCATCAATAGTTGGGTTATTTGGTGTATTTCTGTCTTCATACAGATACTCTTACGCTGCACAGATTATTTGGTGCATATAGTATAAAATCTGTGTGCAGACAAGCCCAGGGGCATAAATTATGGGCTATGAACCAGTCCTTCATATCTTCTTTGAGTGGTCTCCAATTTTTCCGTATAATTTTATATGTGTATGTCCCAGAAGCAGTGGCCACACATGCCTAAATAATACCCTTTCCCTTCTCCTCTTTGATATTTGCCTTATGCCCAGTATCACAGTGGGATCTCCCGTTCAGAGCACCTGTTATGATGCTGGAGATGGTGAGAGCTTTCTGGGGCCTCTCAAAAGCTAACAATGCTCTTGGATCTCCTCAATACATGGCAAATACTTCTTATATTACTGGCAAATAGGAAGTGGTTCTTGCACCAGCAAGGCTTTGAAAAATAAATGGGAAACTCAGTAGACCTCAGCCACTTTGGGGGTAACAGTATTTGGTAACTTCTCCCCCAGCATCAGCCAACACCAGCCAGTACTGGTAGTTGGTCCAAAAATCAAAGGAGGTGGGGGAAACCCGTGTGAGACCTGAACACCAGGAGAAAACATCCACAGGTTTGGATCCCCCTCCAATGCACACACCTCCCCAAACCATCCAGGGACAGCAGTGCTCACTGCTTGGAAAACAAATGTCACTGGTGAGAGGCAGTGCTTGGCATCTGACTGTAGGTTTATATACAGGTGGTGAACAGCCAGGACACCCAACCCTGAACCACCCCAGGCGGGTGAACTTCACGTACCTGGCGCGCTTTGGTGTTTCTCCATTTCCTTCTGCTGGGACCCTGGGACCACCATCCCAGAGAGCCTCCTCACTCCCCAGCCAAAGGGTTACTGCAGATTGCAATAAAGAGCTGAGAAGCTGTGGCTTCTGGTCCTCCAGGAGTCCCTCTTTTTGGTTGAGAGGAGGCTGAGGACCACAAGCATTCACAGAACATCTCTTAAATGTCTGGAACAGGTAAGAGGCATCTTTCAGAGGCCATTTGCTGTGGTAGGCACAGGCTGGAAAGGGTGGCCAGCCATGGATGGGCCAGTGTCTGGCTTGCTACCTCAGTCCCTGCATCTCAAGGAGTCCTCATAATGCAAATCACCAGCGACAATCCCTGCAGTTTGCGTTAGCATTTTGCTCAGTCCTCAGAAATGCAGGAGCCAGTTTGGCCATGACATTAGTTGGGAAAGCGTCTTAGGAAAACTTGACAATTCACAAAATCGGGACAGGAGGGGAGCCCGGGGTTTGCCCAGGGTTACATCTGAACAGGGAATGTTCCCAAAAATGTATCAGGAGCATCCCCAAGACAGTATCCTGCTCCTCCATGGCCTTGGTATCTCTGGAGGACATGCTGGTGGGTAGGCTGGGGGCAGACATGACTGTCTAGTGAGATGTCTGGCCCGGGAGCTCAGAGGACCCAAGGGGGTCTGTCCCTCTGTGCTCCCTCCCACCCCTCCAGCTGGACCCCTGGGCACCCTCCCTGCCTTCTCGGGCAACACACTGAAACGCCCTTTCAGCCAGAGATGCTGTGGCCAATGCAGCAGCAGAGCTGTGCTGAGCACACTGGTATGCTGGGAAACAAGGGCATCCCTGCTAAAGAAAATCCTGCTGGGAGGGTGTATCACAAACTGTTCCCACTGCCAGTCCCACTTCAGCTCCACACTAACAGAACGGCAGAGCCAGGGGTGGTTTTATGCAGCCTGAGACCGCAGTGCCGCTCTGTGCAGCCTCCTTAGCCATTGCTTGAGGTTTTACTGCAGGGCTATAATCAGTTTTTTGGATATTTCCTACCTCTGAAACCAGCAGTTTAGAGGTATGGCCCAATTTGCAGTGATTGCATTTCCACTGCTTTCCTCTCCTGTGTCAAACAGGAGCTGGAGAGATCGGGGGGGTCAGTCTCAGGGGCACTGCTGGGACCTGGCTACTCAGAACAGCCCTGCAAGCCTCCCTGTGGGGCACCTTGTCCTGTTACCAACCTGTCAATCACCTAACGCCAACTTTGTCTCAACCCCTTCCCCCCTTCTTTCTGCAGTAATGGAAATCAATGAACTTATTCAGAAAAGGCAGCTTTTGGAAGCATTTGCAAGTATCAAGTACTTGGAAGATGAGACTATAGCTGAACGAGATGCTGAGAAATACAAAGATAACCCCCAGGAGTTTGTGAGGAAGTCCAAGGATGTGGATTTGCTTTATAACTCCATCACGAACATGATCCAGTCCATCGTGGTGGGAACACTGGAGCAGCCCACTGTAGAGGATACCATGCTGAACTCCCTGGTGACTTTAATTGCCCATGAAGAAGCAGCTCATCCTAACACAGGCAACGCTACTGGTCCTGGGTCGGACTTGCTCGGCACACCCAGAAAGTGGAGGGAGGAGTGGAGGGAAGCTATCAATGAGAGCGCTAGAAAGAGAGTCCAGAGAGTACCCATGGCATCGAAGGAAGAAGAGAGTTTTCGGCTTGATCTCCACTTAGGTTTCCTCCAGAAACAGCTGAGCGAAGACTTACTGAAAATCAAGTTATCAGTAAAAAAGTGCTATCCAGAGGAGTACCAGGTGTGTGATATGTATGTGGAGGCTTTTCACAATGCCGTTGCCTCACACTTGCAAGATCTTTCCCAGAGACCGCTGGAATTCAACGAGCTCTACACCTTGCTCGACTGGGTGGCCAACATCTACCGCAGGTAAGATGCTGCACTTGCCACACTGCTTCAGCCTCCTCCGGAGAGCGGCAGGGCCGCAGGGTACTTCAAAAGCACCGAGCTATTTTCAGTTTCCTGAGCAAACAAAGAGACACAGTCATTTCTACAGCAGAGCCAGATAGCTAATCTATTAATAGGTGGGGACAAAAGTTTGTGGATAAAACACTTGCTGCTTTCCACAGATCTAAATTACTTCGTTTTCCCCTCCCTCTCCCACTTGCTGTTCTCACATGCCAGAAAGCTCCTCCTTGCAGCTCTGATAAACCTGCTCCCTTTCTGCAAATACCTTGCAAGGTCCAGCAGCTGCTCGGTGACTTTTCCAGGCAGAGGGAGGGTCCTGTGGCGGAGCCCTGCCTTCTTCCTGTTTAATTAAAACTGTGGTGCATTTGGAAGCAGGCCACGTTACCCCCCATGTTCAGGGGTCAGAGTCGTCTCGAGGAGATGCCAAGACGTAATCGTGTGGAATTAGCCACATCAACACAAAAGTTCTGGCTCAGACATGTCCACTAGTTGAATGGGAGGTCCATGTTTTTTAGGATCTCTTAAAGCTCCCTGTAATTCAGGGGTGACTAAAATATTCTAGGAGCTGCATAGACATATCAAACACTATCCTCAGGGCACCCTGTGTGTGTGCGAGTAAAGGCAGGAATTCTTCACAACAGCAAAAACTGTGCTGCTGGACGTTGCCTCCTTTTACAGCCAAAAGAGACATCTAAGATAGGCACCTGTAGAAGGTCCAGGCATTGTGTCCCCTCCGTTGTTCATTGGGCTAGATCACAGCCCATCATCCCAGCCCCAAAGAGGTCCCATACTAAAACCCAACAGAAATACACAGTGGGGTGGGAAGGAGGAGAGAGACAACATCCACAGGAGATGGGTCTGCTAATAAGCACATAAGAACAGCCATGTCAAAGCAAAATCATGTCTGCCCAGTAGGTGGTCTCCAGGAACCGCCTGAACCAGATGCCCAAGGATGGGACAAACGCAAACCAATTGACGCCCTTCAAACAAACAAAAAAGGGAGTGAAGGCAGGAGTATAAACACTGAGTCAAACAGTGGGCAAAAATGGACAGGGAGGGGGCAGTGGTGGAGCAGGGCAAACAGCAGTGACACTTGCCCAGAGCACTCCTAGCCTGGGGTAGCCTTCGGCTCAGGGACATTTGGACCGCAGATGGTCTTTGTTTTGAACAGCCCTCAATAGATTTAATCTGTGAATTTGCCTAGTTGCTCCTAAAACCCCATTTACAGTGTGGTGACCATGATGACTAGTGTGTAACTCCCTCAGCATCATGGCACTGGCTGACCAGTGTTATGGCAGGACCACTATGGGAATGACACTCCCACCCATTGCCCCTCTCCCTCACGTGTCCCTGCTGATCTCATCTGGAGGGAAATTCCTGCATGTCCCCAACCCCTGGGGACTGTACTGCACCCCAGCATTGCCGGAGAGGGGGGAAGAAATGAGCTTCAGCAGCCAGGTTCTGCACCAAAGTGCCCCCATCATATTCCTCTAACTTGCTGTGAAAGGGCTTATTGAGAGCTTGCAGCCATTTCGAGTACTTCTTGCAATCACCTTGCTGGGTTGGGCTGTTTCCATTTGATTTTCCCACTCTAAAAGAACTTCATCCCCTCTTGGGACCCATCCCAAAAAAGAAGAAATTGTCTGACCCAAACTCATTATCGATCCTACAATTACAATTCAAATGGAAAAAAAGAAAGAGAGGGGAATAAGCTCCTCAAGTATACATTTGAGCCAGTCCTTTCAGTCATGGTGGAGAGTTTGTATTTAGATCTGTGGTGTCCTTTTAAATGAGCAGCAGACTCCTGCAGCAGCTGGGTTGTGCAATGCTCCACATGTGCAGATGTACCTCCCCGGGAAATCTGAACCATGACTGCAGGAACACTGACTGCAGGACACTATCAGCAGGCTGAGCTTTTTTTCTGCTGAGCAGTCACCCTGCACCAGCCTGACCTTGTACAGTACAATCTTCACTTGCATCCAAACCTAACCATGTGCTCGGCGCTGGGTTGGTGATGGGAACCCTTTTCGGTGGTTGAACAGGCTGTGTGCAGGACATTGCAGCTGTGTTCCTTGCTAACCAGGTGACTGCTTGCAACTTGTTCAAGTGCATGAATATTTTCTTCTTTCTCCTCTCTACCTTCATCACCCTGAAAGATGCAATGCCTCCACGGTGCGTGGCAGATTGCAGGGGTAGCACATTCAATTGTACATGCTAATAACGGGTTTCTCACCCCGGAGGGAGAAACACGAGCGCTCCTTCCCTTTCCCTGCCTCCCCGCTAATCAGCTGGCCTGATTACACGGCAATCCAGGGGAAAGTGAGTGGTAAAGTCATGTCTCAGCTGAGCGCACTTTGGAGTCAGACTCCGTAGCTGCACGTCCACCCACCGCTTCCATCTGTGGAGGAACCGCTGTGCGGCGATGGCCCGTGTCCCAAGCATAGGAGTGCCTTCCAGAGGCTGCCCTGCACAGAGCAGGACCTGCTCTGCCACCTCCCCTTGCTAGGCATAATGCACAGGGAGAAATAACAGGCTGACATAAGCTGTGATGTGACACCGGAGAGGAGCCGGGGAGATCAGCTAACTCCAAAGCAGCACGCTGCTACAGGAATTACCCTGAAAGGCATTTCACAGGCTTGTAGTCAAATGAATCAGCTTCAGGTTGTTTATTTAAAAAAGTAAATTCTCATAGCACTTTTCATGTCCAAACAACTCAGAAGTCTCATGATTTCTAAGGTGGGCTGGAACCTTAGATCATTTTGATTTTGAATAATTAGGATTTTGAATAGCGAGAAAAGATTTTCTTGTTAAAGCTTGAAAACAAGCATCGCAATTTAAACTTTAAGTATATTTCTCACAGCTTAATAATTATGTAGCTCATGCCACATGAATATTCCATCAGTTTACTCACACTCTGAGGCAACATAATTTGTTCGTTTGAATCTTTCCAGTGAACTCTTTCTGGGTCACCCTGATCTCAAACCAGAAGTTAAGACAGAAAACCTGTCCCTGCTGTTAGCCCCAGCTGATTGGGATAAACTGAAGAACGACTACATCACTTTGGCAAAGGTAAGAGTTTTGACCTTGCCCCCACGTGCCCCCCAGGGAGGGTGTGGGAGCCCCAGCCTCCCGGGCAGAGGTCTCGGATGGCTGCATCATGGTTCCTAGCCCCACCAGGTGTTGAGTCCTGCCAGCACCACACAGAATGGCCTTTAATCAAAAGCAAAAAATCCTGAACGCCAATTCTGGGACCGAAGCAGGCCATGAGCTTGAACCTGGATGATCACAGAGCCAAAAGGACTGTACCAGACCCGTACAGTATGGCAGAGGCATACCAAAAGGTCATATCTGGGCTTCATCAGATTGAACACATTGCAAAGTTAGGTGTAAAGACATTTTAGCTGCTACTTTCACAGTGTGTGAGCTCCTCCAGCACATCTGAGGTTTGCTATAGCCAGACAACTTTGGGCTTGTCCCCAACAGAGGACCTCCCCATGGTTCAGCTCCTCCTAGGAAGCCCCTTCTGCAGTTGTCTTTCTGCTGTCCTTGGCTGGGACCCTGTGTAAGACTACGTGCTTTCCTGGGTCTTTGGTGAGCCCAGACATTTTCTTGCAAACCTTTCTGAAACAGGGTACTGCTGAAGGTGAGTTCAAGGTACCCAGCTGAATAAAATCAGTATTGTTCCATCATGCCAGTGAAGGACCATTTTGTTTTACTGGCAACAAGATTGATTTATCAGCCAGGACTGAACAGTGCTGCCACTTACACAAGTGGCTGTACCACCAGAGAGGACCAGTTTGATCTTTAATCCTGACCTTGTGCATTGCACGTACTGGAGGACTTTGCAATCAAGCAGTCAAACAGCTGACACAGTATTTCCCTGCCAGGAGAATGATTGTCCCTTGCTTTGGGAGTACCTTGCCCCCACACAGCACAGCTCCTGATTTTTCCCAAGATCCTGTGTAGACTGAAAGGGTCTGGAGCAAGACCTTTGTCTCTGCTTACCTTTCCACACCACACACGTGAGCCTTACACACGTGCCGACAGAGCAAAACGCCACGAGCCCGCTTTACTCATGCTTTCTTTGTTATCCTGAGCTGCATGTTTCCTTCCTATGTTTAACATTCAGGGGAAAATCAAAAGCTATTTTGGAAACATCCTGAGACTGGAGGTCACGGAGAAGTGGGAGAAGGAAGTTCATCCAGAAGTGAAGGAAAACCTCTACCACTCCTCGCTCTCCTTTGATATTCAAGCGGTATTTAATTAGCTGGGGCAAAGTGTGGGGAGCTCTGTGGCTCCAGGGAAACGGGATTGTTACCTTCTGGGGTGGAGGTACCGCCTCCTGCGATAATTTATGTTAGTCACGCACTGGCAGAATACATTAGAGCAGAAAATGCCGTTTATTACAACTTTTAGCTCTCCCGCTTGCCTTCTAGCTGCAAATTAAACCTGCTGTCAATTGTGTCAGCAACATAATAGGCAACTGATTTTAAAGTCCTTAAATCTCTTTGATTAGAAAGAAGAAAGAGAAAGGGAAAAAAGGCAGAAAGAAAAGGTTTGTTAGAAAAACCCCTTGGCTGAAAGAGTGACTTTGTGCCGGGGCTGCGGCAGCCACAGAAAGGCCGTAGGCAGTGACAGCCACTCCAATTTAAACGGTACAAAAAACAAAAGCTCCTACTAGCTTTAGGGACTACAGGGTAATGAATCCAGGAGGGGTTTGGATTCATTCTCCTCACTCAAAGGGTTGAGTCATTTCAATTAAATAATACCAAAAAAAAGAGAGGGAGAGAGAAAGAAAGAAAATCAAAGTTTTGCCTGCTGCCGTGACTCATTTTCCATAGAGGAATATTGCACGTTGTGTGATCACCGGGAAGGCAGGTCTGAATCGGATTAGCAGATGGGTAGGATGCCTCCGGAAGCGCCAGCGCGGGACTGCAGCCTGCCTCACTCCGGAGAGGCAGCCAGGGCTGAGGGAATGGGAATTAGGGAGGAGCCCCAGTGCAAGCAAGATTTTGGGGTGATGCCCGACCCTCCGTGCGGCCCGGGTATCACTCCTGAGGAGGGGGCTTGTGCGGGCCCCCGGGAACAGTGCTTATAACCACCCTCAGCATGGGGACACGAGGACAGCTCAGCTCCCCTTGGGCATTGGGTTGGGGATTGATCCCTCCTGCAAATCCCCCCAAAAGAGGAAGACAGCACCAGGGCAGCTCGGGGCTCCAGTCCACACCGTGTCTAGTTCACGCTCAGACAGCAGAAGGACACAGGACCATTATGGATGAATGATTATGCCACAAATCAGTTTGTGCCTCTTGGCCCATTCTGGATTATTATTTTTAAAACTGCCAGAGAATAGTGAAAACCGCCTGGCAACAAGTCGCCTGCTTCCCCCTCTGCTAGGCGAGTCACTTTTATTAACCAAAGCTGCACGAGATCTTTGCAAAGGATGTTTCTCCCGTGCTTGTCCTATTCACTGGTGGTTTTTTGTGCCCTTTTCTAGATCATCGGGGAGCACATGAAGATATCTGGAGCGATCAGCAGAAGTCTGGGAACAAAAACGCTTGAGCTGTGCCTGGCAGAGCTGCATGAATTCATACCAAGGTCATTGCCGCTCCGGGCAGCACATTCCTTCCAAATGAGTCCCACATTGGTAAAATAGCAGGGAAAAGGTCTGCGTGCTGGGCCAGACGCTGGCACTGAGCAGGCACGGGCCTGCTCCTGGGAGAATTAGAGATCACAATGAGCCCAATAATGAGCAAACAGCAAAACAACTTGGAGGGAATCATAAACAGACCCAGATGGGACTCTTGCGAGTCCCAAAATCTGAGGTTAGAGCTCCAGGAAGGAGCTGCTGGCTGGAAAGGGATGGCACCAGTGTGGTCCCATCCATCCGGGACCTTTGTGGCATTGGATGCTGATCGCTTGCAGCTACAGCCACGAGCAAGCAGCAGTTATGGAGCCCCAGACCCAGAGCGTGCTTGCCCAAAACATCATCTAGGTCTCCCGGGGTGAGTCCTGCCGAGAGGGTTTTCTCCTGCATCCCATGGCTATGGGCATAGAAATGGCTGATGGGGCCCTCTCTGTTACACCCAGGCAAGACATATAGCTGGGCTTCCTGAGCTTCTGAATCTTTTTAAAATTTATCTAGTGTCTGAAGGACACAGGACCCTGCCCCTTTGCTGAAATAATGTTTTTCTGCTTGGTAGTCCCTGAGTTATGGCCTCAGACATTCTCCCTGCGACATGCTTTGGAGATGCTCCAGGGAAGGTTTTTGGCTCACAGAGGGTCCCGGCACAGCGAGGCACTGTCCCTCCCCACCGGCGTGGCTGTGTTTCGGGGGATTGCGGCTGCTCGCCAGAGCAGCAATCCGCAGAGGAGAAAGGCCATTCAGCATGAATCAACTCTGAGCGAGACTAAAAATAATTTCTCATTAACCTTTGAAGTTTCCCACCTCCGGCAGGCGCTGAGTGTGGAGTTTGCTAATAGATGTTTTGCAGGAATGAGGGTGGGGAGCCCAAGTGCTGCTTTCTCAGATCGTGAACCCGGGGCATGGCAGGTGTCCAAAGTGCGCTAAAGGCAACGCTTTCCCTTTTAAACCCTCATCTCTAATAGCCCAGCGATCTACACTTGTCTCCCATACCCTGAGCGAGCAGGGTAGTTCGAACCAGCTATTTGGCTTTGAAGTCTGCCCGGGTTTTTGAGGAGAAATGCAGTACTGATGTTCCATTCTTTCTTCTCCCCCCCCCTTTTTTTCCCTTTTTTCTTTTTTTTCTCTTTTTTCTTTTTTCTTTGTTCTCTTTTTTAATTACTTTTTCTTTTTTTCCTTTTTTTTTAAACAAAATTGGTGTAAAATGCAAGCTGGGGCAGCAAGGGGTCACAGATGAAAGGGTCACTGAAACTTAAGCTTTTTCTTAAACAAACCCAAGATGCAAGCGGCTGAGGCCGGCCCGAGCAGGTTCCTTTACCCTGACAAAGAATGGGACCACCAGGCAAAGCCTGCCTGAGCACGCAGCCTCCTGCCAGCAGTGTGGACCTGGCTGTAAAACAGCTGTCAAAACCATAAAAGCTGCGCTACATCAAAATAGATACCTAACACACCATGCTGAGGTTACGGGGGGGAAATGTAGGTGTGCTGCCCTGTTCCTATTCACCTTCTGTTGTAAAATCAGCCCTGAGGTAAATCCTTTCCTTGTGTGCTTAAGAGGGCACATATTATATTGCCCCAAAAGCCAGAGAAATGAAGGACCAGACTGATAAGCCTGAGTACTATGGCCACAATTAATCCCTCAGCCTGAGGAAAAGTCAGAGATTTGCCGTGCTGAGATCGCTGGCATCTCTCCAAAAGCGCTGCGTACCCGCTCAGGCAAGCACACCCTAAACCCATAATTATCTGCCATCTATTCCCCTCCAATGCACATGCATGTTACGACAGCTGGAAAAAACATGTCTGCATACAGAGGGGACAGGTTGGGCCAGCCACTGGTGTCTCCTTGACATCGCGGTGTACACAGAAGATGAGCCATCCTCAGTCCCCCCGCCGTTAGCGTTACCTGCGTGTCTTCTCCTGCAGGTTCGGGGAGGAGTTTGTGGCGTGGAGCACTGCCCAGGACAGCCCCGTCTTTGCACCCTATTTCACTGCCTACATCAACAGCTTCCACGACCTGGTGTAAGTCCGATCCCCCTGAGCCAAGCCGCTGCATTGCTGGGGTCCGGGAAGGTGGCAGCGTCCGGAAAGGAAAGACCAAGGTCTCCTGGGGGTGCCCCGTGGGGTTCTCAGCCTCCAGCCCTTCCTTACCTCACGGGGGGGATGTTCCCCAAGAGATACAGATAAAAGTCACTTCACTGGGGTAAAAGGGTGAAGAGACAGAGGTGGGGACGGATCTGGTGCTTGCATGAAAGCTTTAAACTCATTTTCAGCCCATCTTTTTCAACTTCAGAGGAGGGTTTTTTTCATTTTTTGTTCTGGAGGTTAGCAGAATAAACCCAGCAACATGGTCTGACAGCTGCTTTTGGCACTGGGCTGGAGGAAACTCTGTGAAAGCACTCAACCTGCAAATAAACCCCTGCCATGGCTGCTGGCAGGAGGAACTTCCAGGGCTTTGCATGTGTTAAGAACTGGTTATTTAAAGCCATGCGTTGAAAAGGCCTCTGATAAATAGGTATGCCCACCAGTTCTGGCTATTAAGAAGTACTTTCAGGAGAGGGGTACTCTCTCCATAAGTAGGATGGTGCCAGTTACCATGTGTCCCAGGGTCTGGTCCATCAGCCCAGTGCTGTGGCACATGGTGACCCTGTGCTTCCCGCCCCGCATCTGCCCACACAGCCGCCGCAGCCCTCCAGCGCCAGTGCTGTGGGAAACCGGGGCTGTTCGCACGGCACTTGACCCAAGCGGATGGTCTGCAGCCACGCAGGACCACTGCCCACCAAGGCCTGGGGGCTCTTCAACATCTGGGGTCGTCCCTGCCATGCAGATGTGGTGCTTCAGAGGCCAACTGAGCCAGCCAACACGCAGCTAACACCTGGGAAGCTTGGTTGTTGTCTCCAGCCGATGCTGCTGCATCGCTGCCTGGCACCGCCTGCGGCAGGGATGCTAAATGCCAAATATTATTCAGGGGATGCAGAGGATTTTGCGTTGCAGTGTCTCACAGGAGCCGACGGCTCCAGCCGCAGCGAGCACTACCGTCGGGAAGTCTCTAGATGGCACGGTCTCTCCAGCAATGCTAACCTCGCCAAGGAGCCGGCTTTCTCTCTCTCCTCCTGCCCCTGCGGAAAAGTGCTCTCCCCTTCCCCGCCGGGGACTGGAGAGGTGGTGAAGGGAGAAGCCAGCCCCGGGCAGGGAGCTGGCAGGCGTTTGGGTGGTGGATTGGCTCCGCTGGGTTTATTCCTGTGTCAAGTTAAATATTTGTCAGCCTGGAGTGATGAGTTGCTGGGCAGAGGTAGGTGCCCTAACAGCATGATTTTGTGGATGGTGGATGCAGGCTTCAGGTGTTCAGCAGGAGTTATGGACCTGAGCCCCAGCCTGGGGTGAGAAGGATGCTGTTAGGTGTTTTGTAGTCCTGCCTGGGCAGCCTCAGACATATAAACTAGCTACCAGGCAGTGGCAGGTAGCACCTGCTGTGCTCTGTGGTCACAGCAGCGGATGTGGCACATCCAGGGAAGCTCAGGGACCACTAGCATTTTGGTGGTGCTGCCTCAGTTCCCCCCAGAGCATGTTACAGCGGGGCAGGGATGGAAAGTGAGAAGAAAGCCAGGAGCTCACAATGCCCCTGAAGCCCACACATACTGCTGGGGATTTCATTAGCTTCTCAGTAGTTGTGTTTTCTTCCTCGTTAGCATGAAACCTTGCAGAAGTATGCACTGTCCCTAGGAGACCCCACAGGTTTCCACCTCCGTAGTTCACCATCCCAGCTGCTGCCGATAGACGCTGCGTGGAGTGAGTCAGCCAGGCTCTGGGGGACGCAGGGTCGACAGCTTTCCCTTCTCCAAAAGCCCCTTGGTGCTCTCTCAGGTACCTGCAGATCATTCAGCAGAAGTGTTGCTCAAGTGAAAAAGTAACCAGCCTGCGCAATCACTCCACGTGGTTGAACCATCCCACCTGATGAGGAAATAGATGGGTTTTTACGCAGTTACTCAGTTGCGATTAATTTTCAGTGTATAGGATTATGCAAAAAGAGTCATTATTTTGACCCATTAAGTGTTTCCAAGAGGAAGTACTGGATACACAAATTTATTTTAAAATAACGCCCAAGATGCCAGTCTGGCTAAAATGCTTAGGGTAGTGTAATAGTTTACATTTTAATATTAAACCACTGGTGCTCTCTCTCTCTCTGTCTCTAGGTCAGGGTTAGAAAGAGTGTTTAAAGTCAACACTGAGGAACTGCAGAAGATTTTGGCAACTCTGACAAGGAACTTCACAAATATTTTTTTAAATAAATTAAGAACAAAAGCACAGGTAAGAGGATCTTGGCCACATTATTTCCTAAACATAAGGGTTATGTGCAGGATCACCGCAGAAGCTGAGGGCCGTTGCCCTTTCCCTATTTTACCAACTAGACCTCATTTTGCAGTGACACGTCCAGCATCCTGGGAGTTTTTCACTATGGACAATGATATATTTGTCCAGCTGTTTATTTTAGTACAACGGCAACCAAAAGAAAAGGGTATTTAGTGGCTTCCAGCATCTCAAAGCAGTGGGGGGAAACCTTACCCATAGTGAAGCACCAGGGAAGTCAGCAGGACACCACCAATGGGACATTTTTCTTTCTATCAAAACATTTGGATTTTTCAGGACTTTGATTTACTCTTACTTATTTGTAGATCTGTCATCATGGTCTGTTATCAACCTCTTCAGACAGGACAGAGTTCATTCTGGTAGAGGTGATTTTTCCAGGCTGTTTCCATGGTGAAGAAAGACTGATTCTTTCAGTGTGAGGATGTAAAGCTCTGGTATTGGCTGATAAAGCTCTGGTATCAGCTTGACTTGTGTTGAGGCCTAAAAGGCAACGTGCTGCAATGCAGTTTGTGCTTCCCAGGTGCTGTAGACGGGGCTTTCTGCTCTCAGCTGGCTGGGGGTCCACTAGCTCTAGCTGGTATAACACAAGAGATGGGGGAAATTAAGCCTTTGGTCCCACCCCTTTTTACTCATCCTAATTCACTTTCTAAATCACCAAGCATAACTTTAGAAACCAAGACAGTCACGTAACTGCTCCGATCTAAGCCAAGCCCGCCTGGCCAAGGGGACTTTCCAGTGACTGCAGAGCTTGTCTCGGAGCCTAAGGGGCAGGCGAGGAAGGAGTCAAGCCAAGGCATTGAGCAAGAGAGTCGAAATGCCGTGAGAACTGAGAGTGGCCGAGGCAAAGCATTTCTAAACAGCCCTCCAGCAGGGTGGGAGCACTGCAGGAGGGCACAAGTAGGGGAAATAATTGGGAAAGAGATTGCCGGGAGTCTAGAGACAGAGATCCTGAGAGCTAAGAGGAGAAAAGTACAAAGGGGATGTGCCAGAGAAGGAATATTTTGAATTTGGCCCTTAGGGGAGTCTCTTCCAGGTGCCACCAGAAGCCTTTAGCAGATATTGCTGTGTTTCTATGTGGAGGCACATTAGCTCTAGGGACCCAACAAGGGAAATAGCCCTCTGGCGACACTTGATCAGAGCACCTTGTACCCAAGGCAGATGGGAAACAGTGCTATCACACCCACGTCATCACTGTCCATGAGGCATCAAGTTGGGGATGCTCCCAGCTGCTATTCTCCCACCACCATCAGAGCAATGAGCAGAAGGAAAATCCCAGTGAGACCTCGTGCAAACATGTGGGTCTCCAGGGAGTACAGACAGCCCCCTGCAAGTGCTGTGAGCAAGAGGAGCTTGATTTCCTTGTGGAAAAGGCTGGACAGGTGATGGATTACTGGGCTAATTTCCAACAGATTCACTACCAAGTGACTTGTCATGGCCATAGCTGGTGTAAACCCATGTAACACTAGCATACATGGTTGCATGCCACAGCCTGTTCTAGCCATGCCCGAGTTTCCTCTGATTAGCATTTACATCTGTTTCTTCATCCATACAGTGGGGATACCAGTTTATTTACCTACAGAAACATAGCTGGTGGATTAGAAGAAGGCACAGAGCAAGGAAATGAGGTGTCCCAAGTAAGCCTTTAATGCCAAAGCATCTCCTGCTCAGGGAGTGATGCTTTATCTGCCTGCATCGGGGCGCTCACCCAGATATGGGAGATGGGGGTCTGAATTCCCTGGGGTGGAGAGAGAAACCCAGCCTGCTCCATGCTCCTGGTGTGTCTTCACGCAGAGTGGGTGCACTGTCAGCACTCTGTGCTTTTTGGTTTGAGCCACCTGAGCAGGCAGATGGCTGGGTGGCTTTGGCTAGTACATCAGCTAGTCTGATTATTACCAGTGCCATCAGTAAGTTTGTCTTTTTTCAGCCACTCCTTAAGAAAATCCTGACCAAGGACTGGATTTTGGCAACAGAAAGGCCAGACTCGCTGGCGTCGGCGGTCTCGCAGTTCTCCGAGCACCTGCAGCACATGAGGGAGCCCATGGGGCAGGTAGGTGGCTGGTCCCACGCCCAGGCACAGTGATGCTGGGGGGGGTCCCACTGTCATTTGCAGGCTGTGGTCTGACCTGCAGGCTCCTCTCCAGTGGCAGGTGCTGTTTATAACCGTGGGGACTGCTGATGCTGGGGAGCTCAGCTATTATCGTACTTCCACATGAGAATAAGCAACACTTTTCATTTCTCTAGTTTAAATATGGGAACTGATTTCTTTAAAGAGGAACAAAAAGCTTTGGTGAACATTGCCACTGAACATTATAATTTCATGAGTTGCAGGCTTATATGCTCCTTTCACATCTATGCAGTTGTGAAATAAATGGGTAGGTGACAACAGCTCTACATTTAAAATCTGCAAGCACCATCAAAAGATACTTTTAAAACAATCCTAAATATCCCCCTTTGTTACTGAGGAGCCAAACTGCCAACACAAAATCAGGGGCGGCTTCAGGGTGAGGAGTATTTCCATGGCATTTCCTTGGGCACTGCCATCGCTCTGTGCTGGAGCGAGGGGCTGCGAGCCACCGGCTCCCTTCAGCGAAGCTGGCCCGGGCAGCATGTGCTGGCCAGTGCGCTGCCTTCAGGCATCTCCTCTATGCCCTGGGCTCCTGCTAAAGACCCAAGGGCTTCCCCTGCCCTCTCTCACTGCTGCGGCTTTGCAAGGGAACCACGGAAAAACCATGAGGTTTCCTTTTTTTCACCAGGAGCTTCTACGTGACATTCATAAGTACGTGGTGAGGGAATACATCATGCAGGTCATCAAACCCAGACGGAAAATGAATGGGGAGACACGGCAGCAAGTGAGTGAAAAGATGAACCAGGAAGCCAGAATCCTTAATAATACGCTCATCGGTCAGGTATGTGAGTTCCCTCCTGGCATCCCCAGTTGCCCCATTCCTGGAGGTGCAGTGTCCACACTTGGCCTCCCGGGGACCGAGCTGGCAGGCTCTCGAGGAGGGCAAGCCTCAAGAAATGTAAAAGTGCTTAAAAGAGAGCAAGCAAGGTAGTTACTGCAGGTTCACGGTGTGGACTTCCAGCCTGGCAGCTACTCTGCAGTAGTAGTAGTACTCTGCACTCTTGTGCATGCTCAGCTGGCAGCTCTCCGATTGCAGCGCCTGGTCCACGGGCACTTTGCATAGGGTGGGTTACATGCTGTAGAATCAAGCTCATCCTGTGGCAACTTGTTCCTGGGGCTGTTCCCTTGGGCCATGGGATACACCTTGCCTCCAAAGGATCCCTGCCCTGGGCACAGCTCATGGAGATGACTCCAGCGAGAGGGTCCATCCGGGCACACAGTCTGCATACAGGAGGGTGATGGGGAGAAAATTGCAGCTGTTTGCATGTTTTGTGGCTAGGCAACATCAGCCTGGGATTTTCAGGGAAGCCAAAGCTGAATTCATTGGTTTTTCCAGAAGGTCAGGTGTGTGGGGCACTGAACCCCACCGGGGTGGTTCCTTAGCTGAGGCAGATCCCTCTCAGTGGTGAGGCACACGAAACTATTACGCAGTAGGGGGTGAAGGCTCTGGCATCCACTGCTCTGCTGGAGCACAGCCACAACGCCCTGCTCGGGGTCTGGCTCACTGGGGTGCTCGTGAGCATCGGGGAGTGCAGAGTCAGGCCCCGGTGGAGCTGCGGGGGGTGCCTTGCCATTGCCACCCAGTGTTGCCTCGGCCAGCACCCTGCTGCCCACCCAGCAGCACCCTGCCCGCCCGAGGGCAGCCTGTCCTGCCTGCAGCAGTACTGTCTTACACCAGTAAAAGCAACCCGCTGCTGTGCTCTGCCCTGCAGGTAACAAGCATTTTGCAGGTGTTGTGCTTCCCCCTGACATCCCCGTATGCCTCCTCATTCACAGGGCTCTGACTCTGACTGGCTCCTTCCCGCCATACACCACATCGCCAATATCATTGGGGAGAAGAAAAAAGACAAGATCAAGGAGTACGTCAAGGAGCTGTGTCAGGATTATCCAGATATCAGGTGCGTGAAATGGCAGATGCCAGAACTGCTGGGCTCCATCCCAAACAGCGCCAGCTCGCCCTGTGCCTTGGCCAAGCTCTTCAACTTCTCTTCTCTGCTGGTAGCCACACGTCAGAGGTCAAGGTGCTGGCAACAGGGGGAATCCCACCTTATTTTAATTGATGGCTGTATCCTTTCTCTTTTTAACCCTGTCTGCTGGATCTTATAATGCACACAAGTTACCGCAAAAGCCTCTTCATTTTAGAATAGAATAGAATAGAATAGAATAGAATAGAATAGAATAGAATAGAATAGAATAGAATAGAATAGAATAGAATAGAATAGAATAGAATAGAATAGAATAGAATAGAATATTTCAGTTGGAAAAGGCCTACAGCGATCATCTAGTCCAACTGCCTGACCACTTCAGGGCTGACCAAAAGTTAAAGCATGTTATTAAGGGCATTATTGCCCAAACTCTTAAACACTGACAGCCTTGGGGCATCAACCACCTCTCTAGGAAGCCTGTTCTAGTGTTTGACCACCCACTCAGTAAAGAAATGCTTCCTAAAGTCTAAACCTCCCTTGACGCAGCTTTGAACCATTCCCACATGTCCTATCACTGGATACCATTTTATTGCTCCAAATGAACCTTGTTTCACTGTAAAGCTCCAGGTCGCCTTTCAGTGCATCACCAGTATTAGCCCAGCTTGCCAATTTGCAGGTTCCAGCTTTGGAGCAAACAGTTTGTCTCCTGTTCCCAGGCTCAGACCTCAAAGTGCAGCAGACATTGACACAGTTCATCTGCAGTTTCTGAAAGAGGCTCAAAACAACTACTAAATTTTGGAATAAATTACAAATTCTTTCTTTTGTACTTTCCATTTGCTGTTCCAAAGCAGCATCTGCAAAATTTAAGGCTACTGGGAAAGTAAACAAAGTGACTAACTCTGTGCATGGCTAAGCAGCTGCGTATCAGAAGTTACCTCCCCTTCTACAGCTCTTCTACCAACCATTGAGAAGGAATATTAGTGGTAACAGCTTGCAAGAAAATCCAATCATCAGAGTCATTTCAGAAAAAGACCAAAGGTTTTTGCACTGGGTTACACAGTTCCTGCTGGATTATATAAATCAGTATAAACTGATTTATACAATCAAAGTAAACCATAAATTTAACAAATGGCTCAGAACACTGAAGTGGACCCTCAAATATTCAGAAAAAAATGACATTAAATATATTTTCCTCTCCCCAAAACTGAGGCTCAAAATTTTTCATAAGTATATTTAACTTGAATGGGTCAGATATGCTTCGGGCTTATCTGTGTGGGGAAATTCAAGACATGGACTTGAAAAAGAATAATTGTTCCTGAGTAATTTCCTAGGTGAACACACCTATCCTACAAAAATAAAGCCTTAATCCCAGTGGCCAGACTAAGCTGATGAAGGAGGCAGTGCCTGTTCTGGGAAGGATGGGGGAGGTAAATGATGGCTAGTCAGGCTTAGCTATTTGAAAACAATTTTCCAGGCAGAAAAGCCCTTTACAAGGCTGTGATTTGTGGTACTTTTTCATCATTAGCCTTAGACCCAAGCCAGGTTTTAAGGCTCATCCTCTTGGTTGACCTATTTCCTTTCCATTGTTGAGTAATATTATTTTTAACAATTAAGTTTGGAAAACGAGGCAGAACCTGCTGGACCTGTGTTGCTTCCTGTTCAGGTCTCTGTTAATTCTTCCCCTGAGCTCTCAGGAGACATTGCTGAATTTGTATATACTGAGACTACTGGAACAGGGTATGTTTCCAAGTTGGCTTTCCTAGCTCTAATCTAATTAGTGCCTGTCAGCTTCCTAAATATTAGCACTTCCATTACTCAACTCAAAATAATCATTAAATAAAAGGTCTGCAGCCTCTCAGGAAAATTTGCAAAAGACGTCACATGTGTGTGGAGATGGAGGAGGAAATTCCCCGAAGCATCAGCAGCAGGAAGGGGTCATTTTGCTACGCAGGATGGTGGGAGCTTATGCTCATGGGCTCGGTACCTCCGGAAGCTGCAGACCCCGTCCTGGTGGCTTCTCCAACGGGGCAAGGGGACGTTCCCCGGCACTTTGCCATGGCCTTGCTCCATCTCCGGCATGGTTGTTGGTTGCTTACCTCTAGGCTGGTTTTGCTTGCCAGGACTGAGCGAGGTCTTGTTTGGTTTCTGCAGGAAGGAGCACATCCTGGCAGTCCTCGCACTCCGGGGGCTGGGGCGCACCAGGAGAGCAGCAATTTTTCGGCAAGGCTACCATGCGCTGGAGAGCCCCAGCGGCGGGGAGGGCAGCACACTCTTTGCTGAAATTGATGCCCCGGTGATCATCAGCTGCTTCTAAACCAGAACCAAAACAGCAGTCAGCATCCTCCCTCCTCCTATGCTGCCTCTACTGCATGATCCAAAATCTGCTACCCTGCCTCACTCCTCTGCAAACACAACTTTTTGACTGCCGTGGGAAAAGGTGTAGTTTTCTGAACTTGCTACCCCGAGTTCAGAAACCAAAGGCAACAGATGTGCCAAGACACTGACCTCCTGCAAGAGCTCCTTGGCAGCAACTCCAGCCCAGGCACTGGGTCCACCTTGTGTTCAGTACAGATTTTATTGCTAGGAGGCTGCTCTGTTGTTTGGTCCAAGATTGAGTCTCATTTCCGAGAACAGGAGAAAACCGAAAGGAGTTCACTCAGAGCTATATTAAGGCTTGGACTGTGCGTTGCATAATTATACAGCAGAGGAGCAAAAGCCTCCTTCATAATTAATGTCCCTGAGCAACCGAGGGGCAGAGTTTGGGCAGGGATGTGGTAGCACCCAAGTCTTATTTCCTCCCCCATGAACCAGCTGGCCAAGCTGGCATGACACAAGGTTGGTGACGTTGTGACCTGATGCCACAAACCACTACCTGCCCGAGGAGGAAAACCTTGGAGGGTAACCAAACCCCACAGCTGGGACGTGCAGCGCATGGGCCACTCTGCACTCCAGGATAGACCCCGTGGCCCTTCTGGTGTTTCAGCAGATTTTCCTCACTCGTGGGCTGCCTCGCAAAACTCCTGTTGGACCGAAGACCTGTTCATGCCATCACAGCCTCTCTGTGTGGGCAGACATGTCGGGATCGGACGTGCCAAGTGGAGGGAGGCTCCGAGTCCTCCTTGCCCCGGGGAAAAGGGCCACCATGCCCCTAGTCCATTTTCTTGTATGTTCAAATGTATTTTAACAAATCTGGTACAATCTGACTGCAGTATGAAACCTAATGTGAGGTGGACAGGCATAGTGCTACAGATCGGATCCTATTCTGGTGTAAACCAGCATCACCCTATTGATGGGCATGGAACACCACCGGTTTAACTCCATGAGGGATCCAAAGCATTACATCCAGCATCTGCAGGGCAGACTAAAAGAGATATCCAGCAGCCTATGGCCGTACAAATCTGATTTTATTTAATCCAATTTATCCTTTAGGTTGCCCTCCACAGGAATTAATCCAAGACTCTGTACAGAGACATGTTTACGATCTATCTATTAATGTGATAAATGTGGACATGGCATAGCCTTGAACACTAATTTGTCTGCTGCAGAGCTTAGAGCATCAGTAGTGAGCCTCTTTCGTTTCCTTTGCTCCAGTTTGCACCAGTATAAATTTCAGCCCGGGTGAGCAGCAGGTGCTGGTGACAGGCCAAGGGAGCTGTTCTGATGGATGAGAAATACAGAGTGCACCTTTAGTTCACAATCATCATATGAAAATTTTTCTAGGGTAGACTTGCTACCTCCACAGTCAAGATGAGGTATTTTTCTAAAGACGGCTTTGAAATATCAGGTATAAATTGAGAGCTTGAGGCAGGAAATCCTGGGAGGAATATTCTGCCCTGCATCATTCTTCAATACAGCTGATGACAATTCCTGCAAATCCTCGGCTCGGTGACTCTCTGTATTTGCTATGGAGAAGGAGAAGTAAAATATCATCTGCATCTCCCATTGGGTGTGCGGAGCTCAGGAACACTTTGGAGCTCCCCTTCCCTGTCCTGGGAGAAGGACAAGTAGGGAGCCCTGGATTACACCCCCCATGGAGGTGTGAGCTACATCCCCCATCCCAGCAGAGGGGAAGGGCATCAGCGCTGAGAGATTTACATTTAATGTCAAAAGCATTGACTAAGTGGGGGAGATAAAAAGGGGATTTCAACTTTTGCATTCTCAGTCTGAGACATCTAAGACTGGGTTTTCAGAGGAGTGCTGGATTTGAGGCACTAAAGCTTCACCAGGAGTTTTATGCATCAGAAATTTCCCTCTGCCCTGTATGCATCTCTGATCCAAGCACCTCACACAAGGCATCTGCGGCACAGAAATTTTCCCAAGTGCATTAAATGTATACTGGGTTTTCAATCTTATTATTTTACTGGCAGTCTCTCCACAAAGCAGCTGCCTTTCCTCAGGCTCCAGCCGCCGGGCCCTGGAATTAGATAAGGCGCTCGGCTTCTGCTTTCTAATAAAAGCAAGTTGCTACCCTGAAGTCATGGAGGAAAGCTGGGCACGATGACCTGCCTTTTGTCACAGCTTCTCCTGGGAAACTCGGATCCTGCAGCCTGGCTTCCTGTGAGCCAGCGGCAGGAGCACAGCCTGCTTCCTCCGGGAGCTGCTGCTCTCCTGCTGCTTGCTCTTGAGCAAACCCGTTTAAGGCTAAACCCATCAGGGAGAGACTATGGTTCAGTCCCTGTCCTGCCCCAACAGCCATGCAGGCAGAGAGGGAGATCCAGGGAGGGGTGCGGGGGTCTCCCCCTGGGCAGTGGGATGCTCAGTCTGGGCTGCGAGAGCAGCTCCCAGAGACACCGGAACAAGGAGAGAGGAAGGGCTACGCTCCCCAAAATGAGCTTCTGCTGTCCAGCCGTCTTCTGTGAAACACCCAGTGTTTATTAGGACCATATTTTACATTCCAATAAAAGAGAAGAAAGGCCTCCCAGGGCTTTTATTGTGAAATATGTTGCTCTTGTAGGAAAGTGCCAAGGAGCTCACTTATTACCCTGTTAACTCTGTTTGCTGTTTCCCTGTGGTTTCCACCATCCCCCCTATTCCTACCCCAGCACATAGTTACATTCCCCACCGGGAGACACAGCTCACTCTTACCCTGGAGGGCCCAAGCTACCAAGTGCAGATATATCCTCCGGTGAATAACACTTTCTCAAAAGTATACAAGTAAATGGAAGAGCCAAACTCCCTCCAGATTTAGCTTCTCAGGCATGAATGCTGCATTTCGGGGGGAGATCTGGCACAGTTCACAGCACTGTGTGGGTGGTGACAGATATTTTTTTTGTTTCAGAGGTCTCTGCTGTTTCACAATACTGTTTGGTTCTGGTTTGGGGTCAAAAGCAGTGCTGTCCAAGGGAACAGTGCCTGCAGCCAGGACGGCCCACGGGCTGGGGTTTGCCATCTGAGACTGGCCTTCGGGTGCCATCGTTTCAGCAATTTCACTCAGTGAAATTGTCTTTTCCTGGAAGCAAAGCGTCACTCCGTTGCTCACCACCAGCAGCTGGAAAAGTTCCAAACTGCCTGTCAGAGCATCACCAGCCTGCAGCGATCCCTCCACAGGGAAGAGCTGGGAAGGGCCAGTGGAGACACGCAGCAGCCGTCCATGGCTCCTGGCTCCTCTCTGGGCTCTGCCAGTGCTGGTGCCCATGCAGGAGCCTGGCTGGGTGGGCTGGCACTCGCCACGGGCATCAGCTCTGGCAGCAAGAGAGAAAGCAGGAGCTGGGATGGCAGTCACTGCCTGCTTCAGCCTGTGCCCCCCAACAAGCAGAGATGCTCTGTCTGCTGTGCAGATACTGGGTTAGGCAGAATTTAGGTTTCAGGCACTGAATTTGGCCCTTACACTCAATTGTTAATTATTCTGCAAGGAAAGGGAAGAACTGCGCTGCTTTAAGACACGGGAAACAGGTTGACTTCAAGCAAGAAAGGAACAATACCAAGACATTGCAGTGAAAGCACAGGAGGCTGTCCCTGAGCTGAGGATCCTGATCAATCAGACAAAATATTCCAGAAAAAGCCTTTTAGTGCAGTAGCACTATAATGTTTAGCTCCCTGCTGTGTGGTATCTTTCAGCAAAGAGCTCTCAATTGGGTTAAAATATTAAGGATGTTCAGTGAGAAGTGGACTGCAATATTACATCCACTTTACGAGCTGGGCAATGTGGCCTGACACCACCCAGCAAACGCAGCTGGGAAGAAAGGAGGCGCCAGGATGTTATTATCTCAGAGATGGCTGAAAAGTAAAGCTGTATTAGTTTTAGGCTTAATTACTTTGGTAATGACATATCACAGTTCTCCACAGCACCAGTGTTTAGCAAACATTTATCTTCTGTATTTTGCAAATTTCTCCAGGAAATCTTGTAGTGGTTGGATTTACCGCCCCAAAGCCAGTCATTTCGGTTCCCCAGGCACTGGGCAGATACAGGAGTGCTCTGCTCAGCCTCACTGTGCACTTCCATCCCTTAAGGACATTTTTATGTAATACTGCTGATGATGACATAACGGTAGCACTGGGATTGGCCCACCTCTCCCATAAAACCCGTGCAAGAGATCAGTCAGATTGCCGGAGCGTTTATTGGACATAGCATGTTTAAACTATTTACTATTACTATTACAATAATAAGACAGTATTAGGAAAAGGTAAAGACTGATGTAAATTAATGTGTGGCAAAAGTGGATTAAGATTAACTTTTAAAGAACTACAAGAACTTCCTCTAGTCCCACAGCCACATAACCATTTGCCTGAGGACACTGAGCAAACATGAACTTTGCCTCCCTGCATTCATCCCTGTCACACACAGCACTGCAAATAGCCTCTAATACTCTTCCAATGTAGCACTCTGCTTTTATATTTGTAAGTTCATACCAAGCCATCCAAATGCGTTATCCCAGAAAATAAGTAACATGTAAAGCAGGGAAACCTCCAGGAAAAGGCTGTTGTAGTATTTTTGCCATCTTGATACTACCTAAGTGAGATTCTCAAAATGCCTGTGTAAGACTCTCTCTGTTAGCTGCACAGAGATTATACCTCTTGTTAAATGAGGCAGAAAAAGTGAATGGCAGATCAAAGAAGGCAGAAAGGTGTGGTTATACAGCTTGCCAAGCCATCCCCCAGCTGCACTCAGCCCCTGGAAAGGAGCTGGCGAACTGCAGCTGGGAGAAAGAGGCTGATAATCAGAAGAAAGCCCAGAAAACAAGAATCATCTCGCGAACTGCATCTACGGAGAAAGAGAGGTTTGTTTAACATCTGTCAGCGCAGAGCGGTGGCCTTCAACTTTTTTCTGTCTATGGACTAAAAAAGTACTTCCAGGGAAGGCACAGAGCACAGACACGATAATCTTCTTCCAGACAGTTAAAAAATTGCTGCAAAAGGGAAGGAATAAGATCCTCTCCATTTTCTGTGGGGATCAGGCATAGAGAAACAAGCTTCCACTACAGCAAGTAGATGCAAGTTAGATGCAGCAAAAACACCACAAGTGCTGATGGGGATGAAGCGCTGAGGACAGCGTGGCGTCTGTACCATCAGTGGCATTTAGCAGCAGGCCAGGCAGGTACCTGCGAGAGATGTGCCGGCATGGCTGGTCCTGCTCTGTGATGGGGACAGACAAGCCGAGTCCCTTTCAGCAGTGCCGCGTGTCCCCGCAGACACAGGAGCAGGAGTGCGTTGGTGACATGAGCCACCAGGCTGATAACATGTGGTGACACTGATGCTGTGGCTCTCTAGGGCTGTAGCGATGAGAGGAACCATGGGGCCATAACCAGCCCCTGGAGGCTGTTTTACTTTCAGATGCCGACCTACAAGGAGCTGCCACCTCGGTGGCCCACAGTGCCAGCAGCAAGAACAAGATCAGGGAGTTTCTCTCACTTTCACGTGCACATATCCAACTGATATGTGCACTTTCTACTTTCTACTGACGTTCATCATGGGTAATGCCAGAACTGAAATTAAAGAAAATCAAAGTAATCATAAAAGTCTGGCATCCTAAGCAAGGCACAAAATGCTGGGGATCATTTCCTGAGTGTGGGAGCTCATGACTTTACAATACTTTTTCCAAAACTCAGGAAAAAATATTTCCTGAAGGAACTGTGCTACAAACAGAAGCTCATTGAGTAGATAACCATTAGGCATGATGGAGCCCTGCTTTCCTGGAGATGGCTGAACACCTGCCTGCCGATGGGCAGTAGTGAATGAATTCCTTGTTTTGCTTTGCTTGTGCGCACGGCTTTTGCTTTACCTGTTAAACTGTCTTTATCTCAACCCATGAGTTTTCTCACTTTTACTCTTCTGATTCTCTCCCCCATCCCACTGGGGGGAGTGAGCGAGTGGCTGTGTGGGGCTTAGTTGCCGGCTGGGGTTAAACCACAACAGTGGCAATCATGGAATTAATCATAAGGGATTCATTAGGAGGAGCAAGGCCAAAAAAGCTGGTGGCTTTTGTCTCCAAAAGCACATCACTTGGACACGTGGACTGTTACCTTCCCCTCGCAGCCCCGAATACAGTGCAAGAATGCATTACATACGCTTTCATCTTGAGAGCCCTTTAAACAAACGGGCCTTGAGCCCTCCAAAGCCCACACTGCCTCTTTCCCTTGGTGATCTCAAGGCTGAATCCACCTGGCGCATGTTCTTGCTAAGCAGCTGTTAGTCACCCTCCAAAACAAAGACTGTTCCCTGGGATGACAGTTATACTGTCTTCAAGGAGACGCATGGAGAGAAATAACAACCCAGAGGGTCAGGCTCAATTTGCCTGTGGTAAGAAGTTCTCCCAGCAAGCTCAAGGACGAGCTGTTACTCGGAAGCACAATTGCTGGTGGCCGCTGGAGAATGCACGAGACACCGCGCTGGCTCATGAGACCTTCTTCTGGATCTGATGAACTGGGTCTTGGTGGAGTAAGGCGAAGAGTGAAGGGGAGACAGTGGGGTGCAGGAAAGGGAGGCACCAAGAAATGGTTTGTGCTGCTCATCCCATACATCTCCTGCCCCTGACTTTGCCTGCAGCCCAGTCCTCCACCTGCCTCTGCCCAGCAGGAGATGATGGCTCTGGGAAAGGTAACAGGGAAGGAGGCACCCACACAGCTCTGGTCCAGCATCCCCTCCTATCTCAAGAATGCCTCTAGCCCTAAGAATGGATGTGCAGTCTTGTGGCATCACATGTGAAATGCCTCTTTGCCACTCATTTTATCTGAAAAAACCCCTCTCTTTTCCTTTTTTGTTAACCATATGACTTTTGCTCATTTATTCACTACCAAACACCATAAAGCCAAATTCAGCCCCGGCACAAGAAAAAATAGATCCATGGGTTTGTACCAAGTTGTGGCCTAAATTTCAACCCAATTAATCTGTGCCAGGGGAAAAGCCACCCTTGAGAAGATCCTGCGCTTGCAGTGCTGGCCAGGATCTCGGAGCAGCTGAGGCACCCTCCCAGGCTGGGCATGCCCTTGGCACGGTGACACTCGGCATTGTGGCGAAGGCTACATATGCCACGGCAAGAGAGCCCTTCCCAGGCAGCCCCCATGGTGGAGTCCCACATGTAACGTTTCAGCACTGCCCACGGGAAGGGGGCTGAACCTGAACACACCATTTCCTCTGCTTTTGGCCCCGACCCTTGGGTCTGGGATTTCTCATTTCCATCAAAATGCCTTTTGCAAGTGATTAAATACTGAAACAGCTCAAGGTTGTCTCTCCTGAGTGAATTAATAAAAAAAAGGACTTGTTTGGCTTGCAACAGGGCAGGAATACTTGAATGGATGCCTAGTTTTCCTCTGTTAAACATCCAGAGGAGGAGAAAATCTTGAATTAACAAAACTGCCTACAGACAGGCAGCAAAAATCACAGCAATATTGTTCAATCTCCCAGAGTTATTCACAATCCATTGCAAACAACAACTGCTATTTCTCCACAGTTAACCTTGAGCTTTGGTGTGTGGATTTAGATGCCATTGTTTTAGTCACAACACAACAAATGAATTGCATTGTTGCTTTTACAGCTCTATTTCTGGGAAAATGCTTGCATGGGGTGTACCGAACAGAATCCTCAAAGGAATATGCTTTTCCGCAGTTAAAAAAAAAAAAACTTTAATACTATATGTAACAGCCCTTTCAACCTCTTATAAGTGAAGCTGCTTCTTCCTAATGCAGGCAGATAGAAGCCTGAAGGAGTTACAAGTGCACACACAGGGGTTACCTTTAAATACTGCATCCAAAATATTGCCTTTACATAGGCATTGCAATATTGGTTTTCATACCCATCACTCACCTTTACTTGCTTTAGTGTTTTTCCTCTGTTCTATGTAGGGGATGTTAGAAATACTACGACAACCTCATCCAATGCCGGAATGGTTTAGGAAGGATGCGTGTCTGGCTGCTGCGCTATAGGGACAACTCCCAGGAGAGCAAATATGTACAAAGCACCTTACCCAGCCCAGCAGTGCAGGCTCTGCCAGGGCAGGGGGAGGCAAAGAAAAAGGTTATCATCCTGAAAAGCCAGCAGGATTCCTCAGATGTTTGTTGAGGAAAGAGGAATATTTTCTTGCAAGGTCAGTAGGAATTTCAGTCCTCGGGAGATCTGTAAATCTCATTCAGGAATATGCTGCTATTTACAAAGAGATGAAGAGCCTCTCTGTACAGCCAGTAAATTTGATAGCAAAAACCCTGTTGATTTCAACAGTGCAGGATAAGTGATGAGTTCCTTACTGAGCTAGAGGGTTTGAAACACAGGCTATTGAGTCCTCACAGCCACTTGGATTTCCCCTGGAAACTTCCCTCTGTGCCACTCACCAAGCCTGAATTTGCTTGGACACGTGAGGATAACCCAGCAGGAGAGAGCCCGGGAACAACAATGGGCAAACCTTGAGGACCCAAAAGGAAGTTCAAAACAAGAACTTCTTGGTTCAGTGTTCAAGACCTCAAAAAGAAGTACTGCTTTTGCAATTTCCCACATGTTTTTTCCCCCAGTACTTTCCACCACGCCGTAATGGGGAGTTTATGGGCGGCCTTTCCTGCTGTGCAAAAAGAGACGCCCCAAGGCAGCGAGTCCTGGGGCAGGAAAGGTACCTGGGCTGGGGGAAAACAGTGAAAAGATGTCCTGATTAGTCCTGCCAGGTCTAAACATCATGAAGGCCAGCTGGGATTTGGTCCCATCCAGTGACCTTTCTAATCAGTGTTTCATTCCCTGATCTAAAATTAGGACTCTCACCCCCTGCACACAAGCGGTGTGCCAGCTCGAGCACGGCCGTCAGCATCTGGGGAGGACCCACGAGCTGAGCGCTAGCGAGGACAGGCATGCCCCGGCCCTGGCTTTTAAACATTGATGGGCACATTTCTCCCACACTCGTGGGCAGTAGGTATTCGAGCAGCTCCTCCAACATGGCTGAAGCAGCTCTGGCTGCTGCGGAGTGGTTTTGGTAGTGCCAGGGTTCAGCTGGCAGCTAGCAAGGTTTGTTTTTCAGTGGCTGTTGAGGATCATCTGACTTACAGGCAGCCCAGTGCAAGTGTTAGTCTCGAGCTTGGTTTTGTGTTCAAGACCTGGTGCTGCAGAGCAGGTGCATCAGGACCAGGAGATGGGCAACCCATCCCTGTGCTGCGCAGCACAGCTGTGCTATCACATCTGGGAGCACCAAGCCACATCACGGAGAGCGCGGATGTCCAACGCTGCCCAGGATGTGGCTTCCTGCATCATTTCTTGTAGCTTAACTGGTGAGGCAGTTCCCATTTGCCTTCCCTCAGATCCTGGCTGTGCTGACCTCTAAGGGCATCCAAGTCAAAAGTGGCCCCATCTTAGTGACCCCTTTTTAATGCAGAAGCACTGTGAGAAAATCGGCGTGCATCTTGCAAGCACACACGCGCTCTTGCCTAGCTTTACAGAGAGCTGGTCCTTGTGTGTTCATGCTGCCCCCCCCAAGGACATTAGGAAGCTGTAAACAGAGAAGCAGTGTTATATAAAGAAGCAAGAGTAAGCTAGGAAAAATAAAGAACTATGGGGTAGCAAGTGCTGGAGTACCTTAAAAATAGGGTGATGAAAACAACAGTGCTCTCCTGTCAGAGGATCTCTGAGGCTTCTCCGAAACAGCAGTGTTTCCCAAAACACCTGTGGTACAGGCAGATGTGACCCCCCTGATTGCCCCAGCCCAGAGCTCTTGCAGATCTGCTCCAAGCGCCTCGTTCAGCCCCGTTCCAGACCCAAGCCCGGTGCTGTGACCCCATAATGTGCCCTCCATTTCCCAACAGGAGCGGGATGGCAGGAAGCGTTGAGTTCCCACTCCTCTGGAGTGAGTTGTGCTGAGATGACTGGACTTCCACACTGGGGAAAAAACACGTCCAGTTTCCTTCAGGCAAAGAGGAAAAAGCTACACCCTTCCCTTAGCACCCGCCGCTCCTCCCCAAGCCACCACACGGCAGACGTTGAGTCTGCAAGCAGCTCCAAACACAGGCACAATATCACTACCTCCATTTCATGGAGTAGGGCAATTTGTCCCAGGCTACAAAGCCGCTCGGCCAAAGGTCCAGGGATAGCAAACTGGGAACGTCCGGCTGCCAGGGCTGTCAGGACAAGGGGACATCAATTCCATCACATGATGTCTCCTGCCCACTGTGAACATGTCAGGGACAGCTGAGCCCAGCCAGAAACCTCCGATATGGACCCCTCCTCCAGTCTCCATATCAGGGGGAGGGTGGTAGAGTAACCTCAAAAATGCACACCTCCCTTGCACAAATGTCAGGGGGAGGGTGCCAGAGCAGCCTCAGAGACGGATGCCTCCTCCACCAGAAATATCATGGCGAAGGTGTCATCATCCTCAGCTATGGACCACTCCTCAAGCAGAAATATCAGGGAGGGGATGCAGACCACACTTGCATACAAGCCCTTCCTTTGACAAAGATTTAGGACATTCCTGTCAGTTTTGAATTCCTGGCTCATTACTCAGACATGTAGGATTTTTGATGCCAGTAGAAACCAAACCCAAGAAAGCTCTGTATGGTTAGTTCAGTTCAGATACGGCTGGAGATGGCAAAACTATCACCACGTGAGGTTTGTGCAATCGGTAGCAAAGTTCTCAAAAGGGGTTCACACTTTTGAAGCTACCAAATCACAGCTTTGCTGCGGGTCAAAACTCAGACACCAATCTCCCTCAAATAGATCTGGGTAAAAACACGTGTATTCACCATTTTGGGAGGAAGAGAAGGGAGCCGAAACTATGAAAGAAGGATGAAAACACACTGCTGCAGTGGCTGTTGCTGCTGAACATGATTGGTGAAGGCTGTCCTGCCTGGCTTCCACATCCAGATTCAGCAAAGCCTGAGAAGATCAATCTTCTCAGCACAAGGGCAGGCTTCTGCCTGGGGCAACAGAGCCTATGTTGGAAAGGACAAAGGATTTTGCAGGAGGAAGGGAACAGCAGAAGTCTGTCCCTTTGTGTGTTTCTGTGATCATTTTGAAAGACAAGGGATATTGTACTTATAACCATATATCTTAACAGGTGTCTACAGACAAAAAATTCATTGCTAATGCATAATTTTCAAGAGTTGCAGGGCACAAATGAAAACAAAGTTGCACCAGTCTGCATGGTGAACTCGGGTCCCCTCACCTTCCATTTCCCATGCTCTGTTCCTGCCACTCACAACTTCCCTGTTCCTATGCTATAAGGCCAATATTTGGGTATGTCATCACAGTTCTTCTGAGCCTGGTCGCTGACGGAGAAAAAGAGCTCTTGTTTCCATTACTTGCAGTCATCACGAATACTGGAGAGGGAGACACCTCAATCAATCAGAAGTAACATATTTTGGTGAGCACATCATCCAAGAAATCCTTTTATGACCTGAGTCAAAATGCACAACAGTCTTGAGATCTGGATCCATCTCCTCCAGACCTCCCGCCAATTACCAGCTGCTGAGCAGTAACAGAGCCTTTTGAGCCAGGAAGCTTCTCCACAGCTTACTCACCTGACATGTCCCTTCACTCAGGGAGAGGAGCTGGGGTGCCTCACAATCTAGCTGCCATTGCTCTGGCCTGCAGATCTGAGTCAGTCTTCAGAATTCAAAGTTTCAGCCCTTTTGCTGACCGCAAACTCTAAAAACTTCTGGAGAGAGCCGGATAAATGTGGCTGGTGTGACATCTTGGTCTTTTACCCCACAGTTTAATGAGGACCCCAAATTCTTCTTTGTTACCCCTGTTTGCACATGCCCCCACTTCTATCAAAATATCCCACAATGAACAGAAATAAAAGAGGTATTTCTGTGCACAGGAGCAGTGAAGCAACAAGCTATGAGCACCCCAGGGCACAGCAGATGCAGTCCCCATCATGTGCTCCTTCATGTGCCTCCCCCAGCACTGCAGCGAGGTCAGCCACCACAGTGGCATCCTTCCCCGTCCACCTCCCTGAGCTGCTGCACACCCTGTCCCCCATCCCATGTGGAAAAGCTGCTGGACATTACCTGACCCTGGTTTTCCAGTCCAATCCCACACTGAGAACATTTTCTGACTCTCAAGCTCTGCTTCAGGCAGCTCTACTTGGGCTTGTGTGCCCCACCAGCTCCAGGAGATGGTCCTCGAATCCCCAGCGGAGGGTGACAGGGTGGTGCCTGCTCACCCAGTGGGCTGCTGCCAGCCACCTCCACCCAGACCTGCTGCTTTCCTATCACTGAAACATGCACAGCTGGAATTACTTAGGACAAATGAGTTAAGCTCATGGAAAATCCCACAGGAAAACTAATAGTTCCCCTGTCTGGTAATAAAGGTAATTAAAACAAGCTTGAACAACAATCTCAAATACCATTCAATGAATAAGCATATTGAATTAATGGATTAGAGGAAGAAAACCTTTACCTTTGTAACAGTCTGCTTCTTGACACACCTTTAGCTGGCAACAAAGGATAACAACTCTTCGGCATGCTGAAAGAGGAAATTAAAACTTCACTTCAAAAGTAATCTCCTTATCAACACCTCTTGTTTATAGTCTTTTCATTTTTACAGGTAAGACAAATCTTTCATTGTCTACTGCAAAGGATTCACAACTTTTTTTTAGTAGAGACACATCCCTTTTGTAGGCTCCTGCCTAGCTACATTTGGATATTAGGACTGCTAGTGAGAAAGTCTTCGATGCCCAATATAGAAGAGGTGAATGTATGTTTGCTGTTCAAATTTAAGGAAGCATCTACAAAATTAAGTTACAAATCTCTGAAGTACATCTTGCTTTTAAGTGTAGGTTGCAACTGAGAAATACATCGTGTATATTATGGAAGTTAAGCATAAAACCCCAGATTTCTCAAAATCACAGACTTAAGATAGCTTCTTAGACAGCATAAACTATAAACACAGAATATCAGTGTAGCCCTATGCCATACACTCTGAGTAGTTACAGAGCACAGAAAAATTCCCGTGCAGCACTAGATGTGCAGCCTGGTATAACTTGGTTAGCCACTACCCAATATTATATAAGTAAATACAAGGTGCCTCTCTCGGAAATCAGACTACATAGACAAGCAATGCCATGACCTGGCATACCAGCAGGAGGTCAAAGTGCAGTGATAGGTTTGTTTTGGGTAAATAAGGGCACCCAAAGGATGACACCTAAGCTCTAGGTTTTTAATTTAAGACCCAATTACAAGATGTTTCTTGTTCCCCTGTCTGCTGGCAGAATTGCCGTGACCCCCTGAACTTAATTTACAGCAGCTAAAGACAAGGCCCAGCAACAGATCCCATTATGTGAATCTGCTTTGGATCCCACATAAATCATTCTGTACATATATTTATCCAAGAAAACAACCAAGGATGCCCACAGATTTGCAGCTACATTTGCTAACATCAGCTGAGCATCAGAATCCCTTGGGCTCTCCCGTGTCATTCGCTGCAGGAGTCTCCTATAGTCAGGGCCTCCTGTATTAAGCTGGGGATGAGACACTGGTCTCATAAAACAGTAGCGTTGCTGCTGAGTCAAATGCAAAGACCCCCTGAATATTTAAAGAGAGGTTTCAGTGGGTCTGAGACACGTGCCACTGAGCCACTTACCCCTGTAGATTTGCGGCACACCTGGGGACAGACACCCCTGCATCCTGCAGAGATCACATAACCAAGGACATGAGAAGTGAACCAGCCCCAGGGTCCTCCCTGCATCCAGAACAGGATCCTCTGCCTTCAGACAGCCATGAATACTGCCTGCCCGGCCATGCCTAGAGCTACATGTGTGTGTAACCCCCAGGCCATGCCAGCCTCCCCAGTGCCTTCCAGGAACCACGTCCCCTTGCCTACAGCTGCACCATGCTGCCCCAAAACCGGCCGTAACTGCAGATGGCAAACCTTGCCTCTCCCCTTCACATTGCCATTGGAGGAGGTGATGAGGCACAGAGAGGGTTACTGCACTTCAGGGCCAAATCTCACACTGTTTCATGTTTCCAATGATTTTCAGACCAATGTTGGCACCTGGCATTTCTGTCCCATGACAATGGTTGTTTCTGGCCACTGGTTGTCAAGCAGCAAGGGGACCCAACCCTGGGGCAATCCCAGAGGGGGACCCTCCTCCCAGCTCAGCCGCAGGCTGGCCTGAGATGAACCAGTATTTTCCAGAGACCGGAGATCATGGGTTTGCCCATTGCGGTGGCGCCTCCACTTCTGCTTCCTGTTTTGGCAGATATTGTTGAGGGGGAGGTTTTTTTCCTTGATACCATGGTCTTTTCAGGGGGAGAGTCCCAGAGAGGAAAGCAGCAGCCCCGGCTGACAGAATGCCTGCCAAAAGGCAAAGACCAGGAAAAGCATTTGCTCTCCAGCACTGTGCCCACTCAGCCAGATGCCTTCTTCCAGCACAAACGTTGGCCCCAGACCATGTCTGCTGCGATGGGAATGCCCCCATGCTGGGCCTGCGTAGCCCCCCCTGAAAGTTGTGCAGCCACACAGGCGCTGAGTGTGGGCATCAGCAGCACTATGAAAGCTCACGGTTCACACTCAGCTTTAAGTCTCTGGACCATTTTTTATGCATTTTCTATTAGATCACAGCTATCAGATATAAAACAGAAATCATCCTAGGTACAGTAACCAGGCACTGGGACCTGCTGGCTGACCCTTCCCTGCCCCACAAGAGCTCCCCAGGAAAGGAGAGAGGAGGTCAGGCTCTGCAGGATGACAATATTTTGATTTTCTGTCTGCAGGGCAGCTGCTTCAGCCCAGATCTCACCCTTGTGGATGCAGAAGGTGCTCCACATTAAGGCTATCTAGGTAGGGGACAGCACAGCCCTGGCAGCCTTCACAGACCCTCTGCGATAGCCCCCCACAGCCATTGCTGTCACCCAGCCGTCCCCTGGCTGTCCTCCAGCCATCCCCTGCCATGGCAGCACACATGCTTCCCCAGTGTAACAAGCTCACCACACCTCCACAGCCAGGGATGTGGGTGCCTAGGAAGACAAGTGTCCCTTCTGCAAGGTTCAGAGGCTTTGGGGTGAGGAAGGAAGCCCGTGTCTCCCAGCCCCTAGGCAGGGACTCAAACCATCATACTGAAGGTGCCTGATGATATTAGTGTCTCCTGGGAGCGCCGCAAGCCCTACTCTGGGGAAGACACTTCACCTTGGGCACGATGCAGGACCCCGATACAGCAGGTTGTGCTTTCAGGCACACGCCTCATCCCTGCCAGCCCGCCTGTGGCAATGCCCTGCTCAGGGAGCACAGCTTTTGGAGGCATCTGCTCCATCCCTAACACCGGGTTTCCAAGGCTGCAGTGGGGGACAGAGACATCATATATACAAACCCCTGGGGCAGCGAGGCCAGGGTGCCCCATCCACCGGTCCATCAGGACGTGACACTGGGGCTCAGCTCCTCTGCAGGGACCAACGTGGGCCAGACGCCACCACCACCACCGGTGCCAGCCATCCCCGCTCCGTGGGGGCTTCTTCCCCGCCGGAGGGGATTTCTCGCTTCCGTTTGGCTTAAGCCCATTTTCGGAGGGGAGGCGCAGCCGGGGTTTCCCAGCCACCGGACTCCCCTCCCCTTGGCTGCCCCGGGGCTCCGCACTCCGCA